>NW_005871089.1:6623991-6626466 GCF_000147115.1 Myotis lucifugus | reverse complement strand
CGGCTTGGGAGCGAGCCGCAAATGGTTAGGGCCCCCAAAGGGCTGAAACCTTCTAGGGTTTGGGTGCCTTCCCCCCCTGCCATAGTCCCTTGGGGAAGTAGGGCTGCCGGTTTCAGCCTGATCCCCACAGAACCGGCAGTTCTACCTTCCCCAAGGGGTCCCGGATTGCAAGAGGGCACAGTCCAGGATGAGGGACCCCCAACCAGTGCACGAATCCGTGCACTGGGCCTCTAGTTGGTTAATAACATATAAGTTTCAGGTATACAACTTTATAATACATCTGTATACTCTATTGTGTGCTCACCTCCCAAAGTCTAATCTCCTTCCATCAATTTGTACCCTCTCTTCTCCCCACCCTCATGTTAATTTAATAAAAATGTGATTGTCACCAATACCCCCCAACCCTACCCTAGCCTTCCTTCAGAGGACCTACAGCCAAGCATTTAAAAATGCAAGATAGCTATATTTGTACATATGGATCTAATATATCCTATATAATAAAAGGGTAATATGCAAATTGATCGGGACGCCATCATGTAACAACCAATCAGCAGGCTGCGTCCCTGCCACCTGCGCCAGCCCGAGGTAGGAGCCCAAATCCTAGCCTACCTAAAACGTGGCTGTGTGCCATGATATCAGTAAGAAAGGGACATCCCACACTTTCCTGGGGCATCTAAGTCACTGGCCTAGAGAACCAGAGTTTCAAATAAGGGGATGCAACATTCCACTGCTATCTTGAGTTTGTGGTTTCCAAGGAAACAGCCAGAAGGGATGATAAACCCTCCACAAACGGCTCAACCGGCGCCTATCTAAGCAGTGGCTTTGTTTAAATCGAACCTTTCCCACAGTGAATGATCCCAACCCTCCCTGGATCAGGCAGGTTCCTGTGGAGCATAATCTCCACGCAATACAATGGGGGCCCCAGTTTTGTCCCTGACGATCTCATGCGCATTAGCTCGGGGTAGCGGGGAAGGAAGGGAAAAGGCATCACGCGGGGCAGCTCAGGCGAGCAAGCAGAAGGAAACCATGTCTGGCAGATGACTCCCCTGCCACCCCCTTCAACATGTAAGAAGAATCAAATAAACCAGTACAAACACCCCTCCCTCGCCCTGAGAGGGATCGGACCGAGGGGCCTCCCGCCCAGGCATTGCGTATCTGCTTCCCACCCACTTCATCCAAATGGACAGGTTAGGGGGTTAAGGGGAGGAGGAGGAGCCTTGCAGGAAGGGAATCCCCGGGAACTGTACCCCTGCCCTCCCTCTGGACCTGACCTCTCCGAGCGCAGGGCCTGACCCTGCCCTCAGCAGATTTGTATATCCCAGACTCTCTGGTGCTTCCAGGCACTGGGCATTCCCATGTCTTCCCTTCCTCCCAGCCACTGACCCTCACTGTCTCCTTCCCCAGAAGCACTCCCCAACTTTTGGTCTTTATAGTCTAAACTAGAGGCCCGGTGCATGAAAATTCATGCACTCAGCCCGTCCTGCCCCCTCTCACAGTCCAGGAGCCCTCAGGAGTGGGAGGTGACCCAGCAATCAGGGGAAGGCGACACCCAATCACACCGCTGCTGCCGCCACTGCTGGCAGTGCAAGCCTCGGCTGGCCATGGTTACCTGAGCCTCGGGCTGGCCCTGGGTGGCTGGGCAGCCACCATCCTTGGCTTTCCTGCGCCTTGGGCCAGCCCTGGGTGCCTGGGGAGGTGAGGGGGCTGGGGGTCTTTGGAGGCAGGCACGCGCACACCTGCCACCCCGGTGGGGCTGAGAGGGCTAGGCGCCACCATCTTGTGTCTGGGGGCGCCACTATCTTTGAAAGCTTGGCAGTCAATTAGCATATTCCCTCCTTATTGGCTGTGGGCACCGCCATCTTTGCAACAGCATGAGGGTCAATTAGCATATTCCCTCTTTATTAGATAGGATACATGGTGGGCGTAGTTGCTTCTCCACGGATTTTATTTGATAAAAACCCAGCGAAGTCGCTTAGCAACTGAGCTGCTCAGACTTCATCAGGGACAACAGATGACATACCTTACTTGGCTTTGATAGCAAAGCAATCTTATTCTTTTATTTTTTAAAATAGATTTTTATTGATTTCAGAGAGGAATGGAGATGGAGAGATAGAAACATCAATGATGAGAGAGAATCATTGATCAGCTGCCTCCTGCACACACCCTACTGGGGATCAAGCCTGCAACCCAGGCATGTGCCCTTGGCCAGAATTGAACCTGGGACCCTACAGTCCTCAGGCTGAAGCTCTAGCCACTGAGCCAAACTAGCTAGGGCAAGCAATCTTATTCTTAAAGACTTGATTTTTGTCATAAACAAGTGGATTTGAATCATATCAAACCAATATACATGTTTTAATGAAATGTCTCTTCATTCTACTAATGCAATTCTACCTTAAAGCTTATGCTGTATAATCTATACTAATAAAAGGATAATATGCTAATTAGACTGGAATCTTCTGACATCATTCGGACGTC
>NW_005871089.1:6620763-6623761 GCF_000147115.1 Myotis lucifugus | reverse complement strand
GGTGGTCCCTCAGCCCAGTCTGCACCATCTCCAATCCTGGACCCCTGGGGGGATGTCCGATTGCCAGTTTAGGCCCAATCACACAGGGATCGGGCCTAAACCGGCAGTCGGACATCCTCTCGCAATCCAGGACCACTGGCTCCTAACCGCTCACCTGCCTGCCTACCTGATTGCCCCCAACTGCCCTCCCCTGCCAGCCTGATCTCGCCCCCAGTGGCCCTCCCCTGCCGGCCTGATTGCCCCCTAACTGCCTCTGCCTCGGCCCCCACCACCATGGCTTTGTCCGGAAGGAAGTCGGACGTCTGGAAGATGGCCGGTTGACCAGGTCTAATTAGCATATTACCCTTTTATTAGTATAGATATATATTAAAACAAAGATCATAATTTCAGCTATCTCATACTATGATAGTGAGAGTAGAAGAAAGTCATTCAGAACTGTTTCTGGCATGTGGTTAAGGACACAATAAATGTGAAATTATTATTTCAGTGTATGTATGTACTATAATTTATTTTACAGACTTTCCTATTGATAGACCATTATGTTGCTTCCATTCTTTTGCTATTACAAACCATTTTGCATCTCCAAGATCTGATTGAGCAGGATGACAATACCATACTTGATTTCCTTGGTTTGAGCCTGCATAGACTATACTTTATACTCTGATTATCCTAAGATTTAACTCTTAGAGAAAATCCAGCCAGTTGCCTTGCACTTGGTTTTGTTATCCACATCTCTGCTCAGCAACTTCCAAACATTGTCCTGTGAGGACTGTAATAGGCAACAGTTCTGAGAACTTTCCCTTACACAACCACAGGCTCTTACACACAGCTGTGCCTCTAAAAACCTGAGTTCTCTGTTCAGGGTTCACTCTGTTAAACTTCTTTATTAATTCTCTCTGCATGAGGAGTTAGAATGCCTGGGTTCAGGTTTTAGCTCAATACAAATTAATTAGCTGTGTGACTTTGGATAAATCACCGGCCCTTGGTGTACTGAAGATTACTGGACAAAACATCCTTTTCTGTGTCTACTCAGGTCCTGCCATTTCTTCCTCCAGCTTAGTCCTCTAGCCATTTACCTGCTTAGGGAGAAAAACTATGCAATAATTTCCACATATAAGTGTACCTGTGCACTTCAAATCCATTTTGTTCAAGGGTCAACTGTATTTGTTTGTTACTATTTTTAAAAATTCTTGGAAAAGGTTATACATCCACATGGAAAACTTACACACACACAATGCTGCTAGAAACCAAGATAGTGGTTACTCTTGAGGAGAGTAGTTACTTGGGGGTAGTGACTAATGGGGGCTTTGGCAAGTTGGGAATGTTCTAACTTCTTGATCTGTGTGCTGGTTACATGGATATGTTGAGTTTATGAAAGTACAAACATTTTCACCTTTTGTGTATGTGTACTTTAAGAAGTTTTTTTAAAAAAATCTCAAAATGTACAAAAGACTGTATAGGGAAAAGTCTCCCTATCCCTTCTGTTTCTGACTCCCAGGTCCCCTCCTGCGAGACAACCACTGTTACCTTTCTTGTGTGTCCTCCCAAACCTTTTGTAATCCTATATAATAAAACCCTAATATGCAAATCAACCAGAAAGCAGAAAACCTGGAAGCTCAATGCAGGAGCTTCCCCCTGGTGGTCAGTGTGCTCCCACAGAGGGAGCACCTCTCAGCCAGAAGCGGGGCCCAGGACTGGTGAGTGCAGTGGCGCCTCCCTGGCAGAGCTAAGGAGCAACCAGCCCCAGTGGTAAGGAGCAGCAAGCAGGCGGGTGTAAGGAGCCAGGGGTCCTGGACTGTGCTGGAGAACGATGTCCCACTGCTGTGCTAAGCCCGCAAGTGGACATCCCCCAGAGTCCCGGACTGTGAGAGGGCGCAGGCTGGTCTGAGGGATCTCCGCCCTCCCCAGTGCATGAATACTGTGCACCGGGCCTCTAGTGTATAAATAAATTTACAAATGTATGTACGTATGATCTTTTTTTTCTTTATACATGTGACAGCATAAAATGCACACTTGGGTCTTGATTTTTTCACCTCATAATATAGTTTAGGGATAATTCCAAATTCTAACATGTGGAAGTAACCCCAGGGCCTGGTATATAAATATTCTTGTTAAATAAACAGTGTCTCCCAGAGGAGCACCTGGTTGTAATAATGAAACCATAAGTCTTGCAAGTGGTTATGAAGTCAACCCAGAGTCAGCCTTCCTGATGCAAAGGCTAAAATAATCTCCCTGAGTACCAGGGGCTTCTTTTTTAACTAAGGGCAGGCACCCGAATTTCCTGTTGCAATGATGCAGAAATGAGGTGAGGTCAGAGGCTGTTTTTAAAGTCCTGGAAGGAACTTCCTCAGCGGTCTGAAGACCCTCCGCTGTTCAACCCTTTTATATTATTTATTTTTGGTCTGGAATGACGCAGAAACAGCAGAGCCAACCCTGCTTTTCCTGTGACTCCGGAACTGGCCCAGACCGCGCAGTAAGACGCCCCCCACTCGTGGTACCGCCTGCGGGGAAATCAGAGGCTTGCAGAAGCTGCAGTGTTCTGGATGCGGTCCCAAACCCGAGGCTGTGGTTGCGAGGTACTAACGTTAGTTCCCGTGGGCGATGGATTCCGGGATACCGCGGCCAAGCGAGAGCCCGGGCGGGGCTGACCCGGAGGTTCGCCACCTGAGCAGTCGGGACCCCGCGGGCTGCTCCAGGGGCCTCCAGTCCGCCAGCGGCGGGAGCAGGTGCCTTCCTCACTGGGTCCTTGCGGCCAGTCACCGCGGAGACGGGCCGATCTGCAGCTGAATTCCCGCCCTCCTCCATGGAACTTTACCTCCGAGAACGCACACTCCCGCCTTCCTTTTTCTCCTCCCGCCCCCGCTTCCCCCAGCAGGCACCCGCCCCCCTCCTCTCTGTCGCCCCTCCCCGAGCTGCGTCTTGCCCGGCGGACCCAGCTCGTTGCCCGCCCCTTAAGCCCGGGACGCGCAGTTTCTCAATGGAGCCGCGGGGGGCTCGG
>NW_005871089.1:6618210-6619760 GCF_000147115.1 Myotis lucifugus | reverse complement strand
TTTTACCCCCTCTCTCACATTTTTGCGGGACAGACCGGCACCACACCTTCTGAGAAGATGGGAGTCCTACAGATTTTTCCCTGCCTCTTTCTTGGCACTACCCATACCCGGCCTTAGCCATGCTCAGAGAGAGCCATATGGTCTGATTCCATATTTTAATAGAAAAAATCTGAGATAAGATGGTCACCCATTTCAAACTCTCCAGCCCTTGTTCCCAAGAACCACATTTGATAGTACTGTTTCTAGTATGGAGACAATCTGGTTCTACAAACCAATATCGGTTAATGGGCTTGTTTAATACTTGATTGTTTAAAAACCCGTTTCTCCTCCTTTGTGGAGATGACATTTTTTATATTTAGCCTCAGACCACAGTCTTTCCTTTTGACGTTGTGAGATAAAATCAGCACCGGGGAAAAAAAGAATTCTACTGCTTTGTACAAGCCATGGTAACATTCTGGTAACTGCAGTTGAGTATTAATAAAATGCTAGTCAGGGCTTAGTGCAAGCAAGGGGCCAAGGAGCCAATCCTGCCAGAATTAGAAAAATACTTTAGTACTAAGGTATGATGTGTTAGATTGATTTTAAAGGGGCAAAACTCTTTCATTCACATATTTGGGGGGGTTACTCAGATTTGAAGTTTCTATGTTTCTAAGACTTAATGGCATTAGTATTCCACTATGAAGATGGCATTAGGTTGCAAATTAAAAAATTAAAACCAAGGAAAGCAAATATTAAACTATTGATAAGGTATTGATAAAGTGGTTTAGTAAAAATGGTTTATATCAAATGAATGTGATGGGTATTAACAAGGACTAGATGGAAACAACTGTTTTCTACTGGCATTTCACAATGTTGAGACAAACATAAAAGCAGCATAGTTCCAAGTATTATAGTTCCAATTATTGCAATGTTTGATAAAATTTCATATTTTACTTTAATATCATGGAAGAGTACTCTTAACTGTAAAGATGTCTTTAAAGTATTTACATTAAACAGCAAATGGGTGTAGTCTTATAATAATAGTCATCATAGGAAATAACACATTTATTCCATAATGTTAGTCCATTGCTCAAACCAATTTTAGAACTCATCTAGAATTTATTTCAAAGCTGTGGTGGAATCTAATCTAATAAAAGAGAAACATGCAAATTGACTGCACCTCTGCTACGCCCAAGCCACACCCACCAGCCAGTCAGAGAGACTATATGCAAATTAACCCAACCAAGATGGCAGCTGGCAGCCACAGAGCTGGAATAAGCAGGAGGCTTGGTTGCCCCAGTGATGGAGGAAGCCAAGCTTCCCGCCTGCCCTGGCTGGCTGTGGCCTCTGCTCAAGGCAACAAAGTTTCAATTATAGAAGATAAATAAACCCCACATACCTGTTTCCAGCCAGCCTCCATTGGGAGCTTGGGCGGCTGGGGGCTGTGGCCAGCCTGCAAACAGCCATCAGCCCCTCACCCAGGCAGGCCAAGCACCCCAGCGGGGACCCCACCCTGAAGGGGCTGTGGCCAGCCTGCAAACAGCCATTAGCCCCTCACCCAGGCTGGCCAG
>NW_005871089.1:6576548-6618110 GCF_000147115.1 Myotis lucifugus | reverse complement strand
AGGCCTCTATCCTATATAATAAAAGGGTAATATGCAAATTGCCCTTAACAGAACGACTGGGAATGACTGGTCACTATGACACACACTGACCACGAGGGGGCAGACACTCAATGCAGGAGCTGCCCGCTGGTGGTCAGTGCTCTCCCACAGGGGGAGCTCTGCTCAGCCACAAGCCAGGCTGATGGCTGCCAGTACAGCGGTGGTGGTGGGAGCCTCTCCCGCCTCCTCAGCTGTGCTAAGGATGTCTGACTGCAGCTTAGGCCTGCTCCCCGCTGGCAAGTGGACACCCCCGAGGGCTCCTGGGCTGCCAGAGGGATGTCTGACTGCCAGCTTAGGCCCAATCCCCTGGGGAGCGGGCCTAAGCCAGCAGGTGGTCATCCCCCTAGGGGTCCCAGACTGCGAGAGGGCACAGGCCGGGCTGAGGGACCCCCCCCGAGTGCACAATTTTTTGTGCACCGGGCCTGTAGTCCTATATAATAAAAGCCTAATATGCAAATTGACCTAATGGCGGAACTACGGGCGGAACGACCAGTTGCTATGACGTGCACTGACCACCAGGGTTCAGACGCTCAATGCAAGAGCTACTCCTTGGTGGTCAGTGTGCTCAGCCAGAAGCAGGGCTCATGGCTGGTGAGTGCAACTGCTGTGGAGGGAGCTTCTCCTGCTTCCACGGCAGCGCTAAGGAGCAACGAGCCAAGTGATAAGCGAGGGGTTCCAGACTGTGAGAGGGTGCAGGCTGAGTGGCGCTCCCACTGTGGGAGTGCACTGTCCACTAGGGGGCAGCTCCTACATTGCGCTTTTACCCTGGTGGTCAGTGTGCATCATAGTGACTGGTCATTGGTGGTCGTTCTGCCGTTCGATAGCTGGGCTTTTATTATATAGGACAGTGATGGCGAACCTATGATGCATGTCAGAGGTGACACGCGAACTCATTTTTTTGGTTGATTTTTCTTTGTTAAATGGCATTTAAATATGTAAAATAAATATCAAAAATATAAGTCTTTGTTTTACTATGGTTGCAAATATCAAAAAATTTCTATATGTGACACGGCACTAGAGTTAAGTTAGGGTCTTTCAAAATGCTGACACGCCAAGCTCAAAAGGTTCGCCATCATTGATATAGGATCATCAGGTTTTTCTGAATATCTCTTGAATTCTTTGATTTCTTCCACCACCACCTTTATCACCCTAGTCCCTAAGCTACTTCATATCCTGACAGAATTTCTGTTTCCTACCTGACCCATCTATATTTCTTAGCTATTATTCCAGAAGCCAAAGGCAAACTGCAGATCTGATTGCATCTTCCCTTTAGCCTACCTGTCCCCCAAATAAGCATTTATAAAAAAACCTTCAGTGACTTTTACATTGCTCTTGGGGTCATTACAACTCTTGAATATGATGTGCAAAGCCTCAGCCTTTGAGTGGTCTAGAACCCTAGTTAATTCTCACACCTCATCTTTGCTCCAGGCACACTGGCCTTTTTTTTTTTTTTTTTTTAAATATATTTTGTTGATTTTTTACAGAGGAAGGGAGAGGAATAGAGAGTTAGAAACATCGATGAGAGAGAGAAACATCGATCAGCCGCCTCCTGCACACTCACACTGGCCTTTTGATCCTGCCTCTTGCCCATTTCCTGCTTTCCTCTGTCTGGAAATACCCTCCACTGCTAACTCCCTCTTCATCCTTTAGCTCTCAGATTTCACTTTCTCTGGAAGGCCTTCCTTGATGTCCCTAGTTAGGTTAGGTCTCTGTTACTGGCTCTCAGAGTAATATGTACTATCCTTTATATCACTTACCACAAGTTTACATTCTGTGCGATTGCATGACCAGAAGCTCTATGAGGATTGGAACTGTGTCTGCTTTTGCTTACCATCATAGGCACATTGTCTAGCATAATGACCGGCCCCTAATGGACATTCAGAAAATACTTGTGGAATGAATTAAAGTAATCCTGTATGTGATTTATACACAGATAGCATTCATCTCCTTTTAGAATGGCTTATGTCTCTTCTGCATGCATGGTCTAGACCAGGGGTGGGCAAACTTTTTGACTCGAGGGCCACAATGGGTTCTTAAACTGGACCGGAGGACCGGAACAAAAGCATGGATGGAGTGTTTGTGTGAACTAATATAAATTCAAAGTAAACATCATTACATAAAAGGGTATGGTCTTTTTTTTTTTTAGTTTTATTCATTTCAAATGGGCCGGATCCGGCCCGTGGGCCGTAGTTTGCCCACGGCTGGTCTAGACAAATAAAATTAAAAAAAGAAAGAAAATAAGGACATTGCTTATTTTGATATGTGTTGAAGGTCATTATTATTACTTTACTAGTGGCCCGGTGCACGGATTCATGCACATTGAAAGGAAATTAATTAGAAGAAAGATTTGTGTGTTAATTACGTTACTGCAAAAAATTACATGTCAAAATAGTATATGTCGGGTGGGGGGGGGGAAGGACACATATGTAATACCCTTTGTAATACTTTTAGCAATAAAAAAATAAAATAAAATAAAAGCCTGAATTGTGTACAAAAAAAAAAATAGTATATGTCATACCTATATGTATAAAAGGTTAAGCGACTGTCCGACCGTCTGACCAGCTGCTACCTATGATGCACACTCAACGCTCAAAGCAGGAGCTGCTGAGCTGCAGTGACTTGGCAGCAGTGGAACTTTGCAGAGTGCCCTGTTGCACTCTGGGACCCTTGGGGGATGTCAAAGAGCCGGTTTCGGCCGGATCCCTGCAGGCGAGGCCAACGGACCCCACTTACCAGAGGGACCCCGCTCACTCTGCAGACACCCTTCGAGCTGCGGTGCCACCCCAGGTGCAGCTGGCCGGGGAGGGACCATGGGAGGTTGGCTCCAGGGCATGTCCAGCCCGTCTAGCCCAGTCCTGCCCTGCTGGCCACCTTATAATTAATTTCCTTTCAATGTACACGAATCTGTGCACCGGGCCACTAGTAGCATTATAAAATTAAAACACTTGTGTGATTGGCGCCAGCGAGAGCTTTATATGTATCACGCATGCGCGAGTCAACGTTTATTTTTATTTTATTTTATTTTTTTTAATATATATTTTATTGGTTTTTCACAGAGAGGAAGGGAGAGGGATAGAGAGTTAGAAACATTGATGAGAGAGAGAGAAACATCGATCAGCTGCTTCCTGCACACTCTCCACTGGGGATGTGCCCGCAACCAAGGTACATGCCCTTGACCGGAATCGAACCTGGGTCCTTTGAGTCCGCAGGCCGACACTCTATCCACTCAGCCAAACCGGTTAGGGCTCAACGTTTATTTTTAAACTAGAGGCCTGGTGCACGGATTTCTGCACCGGTGGGGTCCCTTGGCCTGGCCTGTGGGGATTAGTGGACCTCTGCACCACCACAGCCAGCCTTACCCGCCAGCTCATGGGGCTGCAGCCTGCTGTCCACATCAATCCCACACAGCACATAGTGCACGAAGCGGCAGGCGGCAGGGAGGAGCCCAGCTCCCACTCATCCCGGCCCCGCTGTGCCAGCTGCCGTCGCTCGGGCGCACAGGGGGTGTCCGTGGAGAGGCTTGTGCCCCCGCAGCTGCGCTCACCAGCTGTCAGCCTGGTGTCTGGTGCCCGCCTGTCTGTCAGCTGAGTGGCACTCCTGCTGTGGGGGCGCACTGACCACCAGGGGGCAGCTCCTGCGTTGAGTGTCTGCCCCCTGGTGGTCAGTGCGCGTCATAGCTACCAGCCGGTCGTCAGTTGTCTGGTTGTCCGGTCATCCGGTCGCTTAGGCTTTTATATATATAGATTGCCAGTGCGTGTCATATGTACTGGCTGGTTGGTCGGTCGTACAGTCGTACGGTCGTACGTATGTATGGTGGTCACTTAGCCTTTTATATATATTGACTAGAGGCCCGGTGCATGAAAACTCGTGCACTGGGTGGGGGGTCCTCAGCCTGGCCTGCCCCCTCTCACAGTCCAGGAGCCTTCAGGGGATGTCCTACTGATGTCCTGGCAGGGAGCGGGCCTAAGCTGCAGTCTGGCCTCTGTGGGAGGTGACCAGGCAATCATGGGAAGGCACTGCCCCCATCACCCCGTTGCTGCTGCCACTGCCGGCTGCCGCAGCTGCCGGCCTTCGGCCCTCACTTCTTAGTGCTGGCCTTGCCCCCCACCCACTGATGGGTGGAGGGTGATCTGGGGCCAGGCTGGCTGGGGGAGGGGCTGTGGGAGGTTGAGACACAGCAGGTCGCACCCTGTCCAGCCTCTGTGGAGGCGTGGCGCTGGGACCGGCCCCGCACTGCTGCCTCTGTGGCTGCCTCTGCAGAAGGTTCCACACTTGGACCGGGACTGCGCAGCCCCCTCTCCTGCTGCCTCTGCGGAAGGGCCCAGGCCAAGGCCTCTCCTGTGCCGCTGCCTCTCCCGCACTGCCTCTGTGAAAGGGGTGGTGGGGCGGCACCGCCTCTGCTCCTGCCCCCTCGGTGCTGTTGCCTCCTCCACTCCCGCAACATTTCTAGGGTGTCTACTGTGGTGTCACCAACCAGGGATAGCTCACTGGGCAATGCACTCCTGTGGGGGGTATTTAGCTGTGGTAGCATTGCATGTTTGGGGTTCCCCAAGTGTCCCTGATCTATGGAGCTGACCATGTGACTGGGAGTCCAGGGTGGGGAGAACCAATCTGGGGGGAGACATGGTGTGGTGAAGGCTGGGGCATATCCATGGTGATGGGTTGGAATGTGGAGGCTGGGACTGGGGTCTGGAGACTGGACAGGGGCCAGAGATCTCACCTGGCTACTGAGGGATGTGGCCATCTGCTGGCCAGAGAGGTGAGGCCTGTGGTTCTCTGAGAGCATGTGCTGCTGGGGCTTATGGGGTTTGTTAGGTCCGTGCTGACAGGAGACAGGCCAAGAGATGTTGTGAGAGTTTTAGAAATTTTATTTTTAATACACACCAGTATATCCATTTCAGCAAGCAAGAGTAGGGAGGGCAGGATATTTATGTCTCTGTGTGGGTCGGATGTAGGTGCAGGCGGTTGCAGGAAGCTGGGTCTAGCATTGCTTTTCTCGGCTGCTTAGCTTCTCTTGTGACACCTGAGATGAAAATAACAGGAATACAGCAGAGAGGGCAGGAGCCTCAAGTGGGGACAATAGAAAAGTACTGAGCGCTGGGAAGAAACTGAGAGCAGGGGAAAGGTACAGAGTATGCCTAACAGGGTTTGGCTGGCCTGGGACCAGAATCACACTTGAGACCCTTCAGGCCACAGGGCCATGCTCCAAGCACTGATCCAAACTGGCCAGGCCTAATTTTGTGGGTTTTAATATAGACATATATGTTTGGTTTTGATGATGCTTTTAAAATATGATTTAAGCCCTGGCTGGTTTGGCTCAGTGGATAGAGCGTCAGCCTGTGGACTGAAGAGTTCCAGGTTCAATTCTGGTCAAGGGTACATGTTCAGGTTGCGGGCCCGATCTCCAGTAGGGGGCGTGCAGGAGGCAGCTGATCAATGATATTTTCTCATCACTGATGTTTCTCTCTCTCTCTTCCTTTTCCTTCCTCTCTGAAATAAATAAAAAGATATTTAAAAAAAAATTTCTTGCCTGGCCATTGTGGATCAGTGGTTGAGCATAGACCTATGAACCAGGAGTTTACGGGTTCGATTCCTGGTCAGGGTACAATAGGCGACTGTCCGACCATCTGGGTTGCGGGCTCGATCTCCAGTGTGGGGTGTGTAGGAGGCAGCTGATCAATGATTTTCTCATCATTGATGTTTCTCTCTCTCCTCCCTTCCTCTCTGAAATAAAAAAAAACACATATATTAAAAAATTCTTATTCTTAATTATTTTATTTTTTAAATCTTCACCCAAGAATATGTTCTTATTAATTTTTAGAGAGAAAGGAAAGGGGGGAGGAGAGAGAGAGAGAACCATCGATCAGTTGCCTCCCATAAAAGCCCTGACTGGGGATTGAACCTGCAACCAGGTATGTGGCCGGACTGGGAATCAAACCTGCAACCTTTGGTATACAGGATAGCGCTCCAACCAACTGTGCCACCAGGCCAGGGCTATGATTTATTTTTTCAATTACAGTTGATATTACATTAGTTTTATGTATATATCATCATATAATTTACTAATTGATCCCCCCATAAGTCTGGTACCTACCTGGCACCATGTATTATTGATTTTACTAGAGGCCCGGTGCACGACATTCGTGCACTCAGGGCAGGGATGGGGGGTTCCCTCAGCCCAGTCTGCGCCCTCTCACAGTCTGGGAGCCCTCGGGGGATGTCCAACTGCCCGGCTTCTGGCTGAGCGGCGCACCCCCTGTGGGAGCGCACTGACTACCAGGGGGCAGCTCCTGCATTGAGCATCTGCCCCCTGGTGGTCAGTGCACGTCATAGCGACCAGTCATTCTGCTGTTTGGTTGATTTGCGTATTAGCCTTTTATTATATAGGATTCTGTATGGTGTAACTGTACATTCCCATGACTTTGTTTTTAAGTGAGGCATTATTATTTTTTTAAAGTATTTTTATTGATTTCAGAGAGGAAGGGAGAGAGAGGGAGAGGTAGAAACATCAATGATAAGAGAGAATCATCTCCTACTGGACATCGAGCCCGAAAACCCAGGCATGTGCCCTGACCAGGAATCAAACCATGACCTCCTGGTTTATAGGTTGATGCCCAACAACTGAGTCACACTGGCCAGGCTAAATGAGGCATTATTTTACTTTTTATTGAATTTATTAGAATGACACTGGTTAACAAAATTATACGGGTTTCAGGTGCACAATTCCGCAACACATCATCTTCCTTGTGACTATTTTGTAACTGCCAATTTGTACTTTTTAATCTCATCACCTATTTTACCTATCCTCCCAATTCCCCTCTTCTCTGGCAATCACCAGTTTGTTCTTTGTATCTATGAGTCTGTTTCTGTTTTGTTTATATTATTTTTTAGATTCCACATATAAGTAAAATCATATGATATTTATCTTTCCCAGTCTAACTCATTTATTTTTATTATTTATTTGTTTGTCAATTTTGACCTGAGGATATTTTTTCCATTGCTTTTTTAGAGAGAATTGGAGGGAGGGAGGAGGAGAGAGACAGAGAGAGAATGAGAGAGACACAGCCATTGGTTGCCTCCTGTACATGCCCCAACCAGGGCTGGGAATCTAACCTGCAACCCAGGTATATGCCCTTGACCAGGAATCAAACCCGAGACCCCTTGTGTGAGGGCCAGTGCTTTAACCACTGAGAACACTATCCAGCACTAGGTTTTAATTTAATTTATTTTTTTTAAAAAATATGTCCTTATTGATTTTAAAGAGAGGAAGGGAATGGGGTAGAGAGACAGAAACATTGATGAGAGGGTCACTGTTTCCTTGTTAATTTTTTATTTGGAAAAGTCTATCCAGTGAAGTCAATGGGGTGTTACAGTCCCCTACTCTGACTGTATTGTTGTTAATCTTGCCCTTAACGTCCTCTAGAAGTTTTTTTTCATATATTTAGGTGCTCCTATAGTGGGTGCATATATGTTTATCAGGGTTATATCCTCCTGTTGGATTTATCCCTTTAGTATTAAGTAGTGATCTTTGTTATCTCTTATGATAGCCTTCATTTTGAAGTCTCTTTTGTCAGATATGAGTATTGTTACCCCAGAATTTTTGTCTTTTCCATTTGCATGGGAATTTTTTTCCCATCCCTTCACTCTCATCCTCTGGGAGTCTTTTGTTCTTCAGTTGGTTTCTTGTAGACAGCATATAGTTGGGTCATGTTTTTGTATCCATTCAGCAACCCTGTGTCTTTTGATTGGAGCATTATCCATTACATTTAAGGTTATTATTGATAGGTACTTATTTATTGCCATTTTAATTCTGTATGCCTAGGTTTCTTTTTCTTCTCATGACAGTAATCCCTTTAGCATTTCTGGTAATGCTGGCTTCTTGGTGATGAACTCCTTTAGCCTTTTTTAGTCTGAGAAGTTCTTTATTTCACTGTCTATTTTGAATGATAGTCTTGCTGGATATAGTAATCTTAGTTTCAGATCTTTGTTTTCTATTACCTTTAGAACTTCATTCCATTCCCTCCTGGCCTGTAGAGTTGCTGATGAGAAATCAAATGACAATATCAAGGGAGTTACTTTGTAGCTAACAGTTTGCTTTTATCCTGCTAACTCTAAGATCCTCTCTTTGAGTGCAGAATCTCGGAGGGAACAGGGAACGCAAGGGAGAGTGGGTGGGAGGAAGGTAATCAGTGAGGGACCTTGTATGCATATATGCGTGGCCCATGAACACAGACAATGGGGCAATGAGGGCCTGGGGCCAGGAGTGGGTGTGGGCTGGAGGGGGTCAATAGGGGGAAAAAGGGACATATGTAATATTTTCAACAATAAAGAATTATTTTAAAAACAGATTATCTCTTTTCCTTTAATTTTTGGCATTTTAATTAGGATGTGTCAGGGTCTTTTTCAGTTGTTCTTGCTTGGGACTCTCGCTGCCTCCTGAACTTGTGTGACTTTTTCCTTTACCAGGTTAGGGAAGTTTTCTGCCATTATTTCTTCAAACACGTTATCTTTCTGCCTCTTCTGGCACACCTACTATTCTAATATTATTATGTTTCACATTGTCCCACAGCTCCCTTAAGTTAGTTGTCCTCCTGGTTTTTAATTGTTTTTTCTTTTTGGTTTTCTGATTGAGTGATTTTTTTTCAATTCTGTCTTCTAATTCACTGACTCGATCCTCAGCTTCCCCTAATCTGCTGTGTATTCCTTCCAATGTGTTCTTTATTTGTGCTATGTCATTCTTTATTTCTGTTTTCATTGTTAATATATCTTTTCTCATGCTGTTGAGCATCTTTACCATCATTACTCTGAACTCTATATCAGATAAATTTTTTATCTCCATTTCATTTATCCCTTCTTCTGGAGCATTCTCTTGTTTTTCATTTGGGGTATTTTTTTTTTGTCTTCATTTTGGCTGCATGTTTAGGTTTGTGACTGCGTATTAGGTAGATCTGCTACACCGCTCTATCATTAGTGCAGGACAGTGTCAAATGCTGTTTCTGACTAATTAGATCAGGCAAAGGCTGAAAGCCTCCAGAGACCCACCTCTGCCTGTAGACTGACTGGATTCAGGCTTGAGTAGCCCTCAGGCAATTGTCCTCAGGTGTGGTAAGGGTTTTCTTCCAACAGGGTGGGGCAACTGCTTCTGCCTGGAGGCTAATTGTTATTCTGTCTCTTAATGGGCCTCAGAAACTCCACACTTTGGGGCAAGGTGTTTTCCAATAGGGTGGTCAACTGATTTTCCCAGGCAAAACCCTTTTGTAGCAAATGTCTGTGTGAGAAAGATGACCTCTGCAGTGTGAGGGAATGAATTAGCACAGGAAACCAGGGTGCCTACCTTCTGAGCTCTAACCCCAGAGCCCTCAACCCTGGCTCCTGCTCACGCAGCTCCAGTCCACTCCGCCCTCCCTCTGCCAGAGTGGCTGCAGAGGGAATTTTGTGTGTTGGTCCTTTAAGAGGGTGACTGCATTTCCAGCTGTCTTTCCCTGACAGAGAGCAACCCTGCTGCTTTTCACCGCCAGATATGTGGCCACCTTTCTCAGTTTTGGTGACCTCTGATGGGGGGCCCAGCTTGGGAATTAGACCACAGAGTTGTGAGTGGCCACCCCCAAGATCTGAGATATCTCTCTGGACCTTCAGCTGCTGTCTATGGGAGCCTGGCCAGGCCTTTCACACCTCTGCCCTTCCTACCAGTCTATGCGGTCTCCGCTTTCCATCCTTGATTATAAGTGTTCTTTCCAGCTAGTCTTATGTTGATTATTCAGGATTTTTTTTTTTTGTATTTTACTTGTAATTCCAGTTTGACCCTGGGAGAGTGTCTGTGTAGTACCCACTTACTCCACTGCCATTTTTTCCCTCAAAATATTTTTATTAATTTCAGAGAGGAAGGGAGAGAGAGAGACAGAGAGACAGAGAGACAGAAACAGAAACATCAATGATGAAAGAGAATCCCTGCCCTGGCTGGCTTGGCTCAGTGGATAGAGCATCGGCCTGCGAATTGAAGGGTCCCAGGTTCGATTCAGGCCAAGGGCACATGCCTGGGTTGTGGGCTTGATCCCCAGTGGGGGGCATGCAGGAGGCAGCCAATCAATGATTCTCTCTCATCATTGATGTTTCTATCACTCTCTCCTTCTCCCTTCTTCTCTGAAATCAATAAAGAAATATATTAAAAAAAGAAAGGGAATCCCTGATCAGCTGCTTCCTGTGCGCCCCCTACTGGGGATCAAGCCCACAACCTGGGCATGTGCCCTTGACCGGAACAAACCTGGGACCCTTCAGTCTGCAAGCCAACGTTCTATCCATTGAGCCAAATGGCTGGGGCTCCACCACCATTTTTAATCTCTAAAGCTTTAAGTTTTTAAAAGGAACACCAAAGGAAGCCTTGATGTATCAGGGCAAGCTTCTTAGAGGAGGTGATTTTTGAGCTGAGTCCCAAGGGGACTACCCTGCTTGTATCCCGTCTGGGTAGCCAGAATATGAAACCGGACAACCAGTTGGTCTGGGCTTCCTGTCACTACTTGAGCCAATTCAGCAGAGACCTCTTCTTTTTCTTTTGTACAGGAGAAAAAACTATTTTTGGAGCCAAATATGAACAATATTATCTCACCAAAGTATAAAAACCAAGGTGTTTTTGTATCAGGACTACATTGTTTTTTTATGTTTAATATGCTGGCAAAATTGTAAATTTGGAAGTGTGATGAGTAATTTCTGCACATTAGTACTAGTCTTTATTCTTACTATGTTACTAATTATCCTAATTTTACTTTCCTAAAGCATATACTCACATTTGTAACTGGATCTGAAATTTTTGAATTTACTAAATTATAATTAACTTGACCACTGTGGGTAGTTAAAAATATTTTATGGTGCCCTTTCCAGTTTGGCTCAGTGGAAGGGTGATTGAAGGGTCCTGGGTTCGATTCCAGTCAAGGGCATGTAACTTGGTTGCAGGCTTGATCCCTGGCTCTGGTTGGGGCGCATGTGATAGGCAACCAATCAGTGTGTCTCTCTCACATCGATGTTTCTCTCTCCCTTTCACTCTATCTAAAAATCAATGAAAAATATCCTTAAGTGAGGATTAACAAAAAAATATATATGTATTTTATGTTATATGCTATATTCTTAAGCTCTATGTCTGTGTAACTAACAGAAGGTTAAGTGAGGCTCCTTAGGTTACATCCTTTTGGGCATAAGTTGTGAGGAGAACTCTAATAAACCATAAAACAAAGACTCTTAACTAGGATTCTGAGGATTTTTGAATTCAGCAGTTACAGCCTTTCACTGTCTTTTTGTTTTTGCATGGATTTCCCAAATAGCGATTGATGGGATAGAATTATAGTTTTCTAACATACTTAGGCTTTTATTCATATTTTTATTTTAGACCAAAGAAGGTTGTAATAACTCATATAGTACTTCTCTCACATTAAAAAGAATTCATGCAATTAAGAGGAAAAACCAAGATGGCGGCATAGGTTAACGTGGGAGTTTGCTGCCTCGAACAACCACTTCAAAAATACAACTAAAAGACGGAACGGACATCATCCAGAACCACAGGAAGGCTGGCTGAGTGGAAGTTCTACAACTAGGAGGAACCGAGAATCAGAGGAGGCGCAGTGCTGAAGTAAAATACTAAGGTGCGGAGTGCGCGCGGCGCGGCGTGGGCTGGTGCCTGAGGGCGCGGTTGTCTGTTTCAATCCGGAGGGAGCCTCAGACTCAGAGCTCCAGATCCGGGCGAGTCTCTAGGGACCCAGACTCAAACGGGAGAAGCAGGACTGTCTGGCTACGGTCCCTCCGAGGTTTGCAGTGGTTGCTGGGACAGAGAGGCAGAGCCCCTGGGGACGGACTGAGAGCAGCCATAACTGCTCCCTCCTCCACCCTGTTGATACCGTGGGACCCGCCCCGCCCAAGCCCTGCACAGAGCCATTTGCCGGATAGCCTCAGGCAAAGGCTAGATTAGCACCTCCCTAGAGGACACAAATTCTTCCACTGATTATCACAGCCAGTCGGCCTGGAGGTCAAATCACTCTAGTATTAACTATAACAATCAAGGCTTAACTACAACAAGACTGCGCACAAAGACCACTAGGGGGTGTACCAAGAAAGCGTAAAAAAATGCGGAGACAAAGAAACAGGACAAAACTATCAAGGGAGGATATTGAGTTCAGAACCACACTTTTGAGGTCTCTCAAGAGGCTTCTAGAGTCTGTCGATAAACTTGATGAGATGTACAGGAAATCTAATGAGACCCTCGATGGTGTGATAAAGGACCATCTAGAAAGTAAGCACACACTGACTGAAATAAAGAATATTATACAGACTCCCAACAGCAGACCAGAGGAGCGCAAGAATCAAGTCAAAGATTTGAAATGCGAAGAAGCGAGAAACACCCAACTGGAAAAGCAAAATGAAAAAAGAACCCAAAAATACGAAGATAGTGTAAGGAGCCTCTGGGACAGCTTCAAACGTACCAACATCAGAATTATAGGGGTACTAGAAGATGAGAGAGAGCAAGATATTGAAAACCTATTTGAAGAAATAATGACAGAAAACTTCCCCCACCTGGTGAAAGAAATAGACTTACAGGTCCAGGAAGCGCAGAGAACCCCAAACAAAAGGAATCCAAAGAGGACCACACCAAGACACATCATCATTAAAATGCCAAGAGCAAAAGACAAAGAGAGAATCTTAAAAGCAGCAAGAGAAAGAAACTCAGTTACCTACAAGGGAGTACCCATACGACTGTCAGTGATTTCTCAACAGAAACTTTGCAGGCCAGAAGGGAGTGGCAAGAATTTTCAAAGTGATGAATGCCAAGAACCTACAACCAAGATTACTTTATCCAGCAAAGCTATCATTCAGAATTGAAGGTCAGATAAGGAGCTTCAGAGATAAGGAAAAGCTAAAGGAGTTCATCACCACCAAACCAGTATTATATGAAATGCTGAAAGGTATCCTTTAAGAAGAGGAAGAAGAAGAAAAAGGTAAAGATACAAACTATGAACAACAAATATGCATCTATCAACAAATGAATCTAAGAATCAAGTGAATAAATAACCTGATGTACAGAATGACATGGTGATTATAATAGAATCAGGGACATAGAAAGGGAATGGACTGACTATTCTTGGGGGGAAAAGGGGTGTGGGAGATGCGGGAAGAGACTGGACAAAAATCGTGCACCTATGGATGAGGACAGTGGGTGGGGAGTGAGGGCGGAGGGTGGGGTGGGAACTGGGAGGAGGGGAGTTATGGGGGGGGGGGAAGAGGAACAAATGTAATCTGAACAATAAAGATTTAATTAAAAAAAATAAAAAGAATTCATGAATTTTTTAAAGTTTTTGTAACAAAAATTCTAATATTTATTTTCAAAGGTTCTAAAGAAAATTCCTATTTTAAAGTTCATATTGTTTAGAGCTTCTAGCATTGTTAAAAGGATTAATAACCTAATGCATGTAGAGCACTTAGCCTGATTCTTACATAGTAAGCACTTCAGAAAGTTAGCCATTGTCATGACATTCTCTGTCTTCGAATAGTAAAATATTTTAGAGCCAAGTTAGCTTAAACCAATCCGAAGGGGGGGAAATATTCATATTCACCCGGGAACCATAATTTTGGAAGGATTCTTAAGAATGCTAGAAGATAGTTATCTTGTAACTTTATAGTGTAGGTTTTTCAAAAACCTATTCTAATTCTGTCCTCTGGTTTGTGTTCTTATAATAGAATCTTCTAAAGCTAAAAGTTTATCTGCCTAGAAATTTTTGGCATTTTTTTCCAAGGGCAGGGTTTTTGTCTTGGTTCTTGTGGCCAAGAACTTCTCTTTTCCCACAGCCTCAAATGTCCTATGCTAAATGTCAGCTGCTCTCTCCGGAAGTAGACATATGTCAAGGACCAAGTGATTTATAATATTAAGTTAAGGCTTTCCAGAGAGGCAAAGGAGAGGAGGCAGAGCTGAAGAATCCTCATTATTTTTATTATTGCCAGTAACTAATGATATTGTAATTAGCAATTACATAAAAACCTCATTTGGTTATGAGAATTTTACTCTTAAAATTTCTGAGCATATCAAGGGTCTTGGACTTTCCTGAGGAACCTGGATGTTTTCTGGCAGGAAGTTGACCTTAAGTACTTGTTTTTAAATTAATTAATTAAAAGTTAATTATTTTTGTTATTAATCCTTATTGAGGATATTTTTCCATTGATTTTTTATTTTATTTATTTATTTATATTTTATTGATTTTTTACAGAGAGGAAGGGAGAGGGATAGAGAGTTAGAAACATTGATCAGCTGCCTCCTGCACACCCCCCACCGGGGATGTGCCCGCAACCAAGGTACATGCCCCTGACCGGAATCGAACCTGGGACCCTTGAGTCCACAGGCTGACGCTCTATCCACTGAGCCAAACCAGTTAGGGCCCATTGATTTTTTTTAGAGAGAGTGGAAGGGAGAGGGAGAGACAGAGAGAAACACTGATGTGAGAGAGATACATCGATTGGTTGCCTCCTTCTGCCCCTGACCAGGGCCAGGAGCCTGCAACTGAGGGATGTGCTCTTGCCGGAATAGAACCCGAGACCCTTCAGTCCACAGGCCGACTCACTATCCACTGAGCCAAACCAGCTAGGGCTTAAGCACCATTTTATAGCAGAATGGTTGGCCCGCTGCAGTGTCAAGATTAGACATCACCTCCCCAAACTGATTATTTGTTCAAATACTAAAATCCTAGTGCAATTTCAGCCACTTCACACCTATCCTACTGTGCCTTGATGTCTCAGACAACTGGGGTACTTTCTTTTTCCAAACCAAATGCTATTACATTTCTCCATATACACACCTCCACTCAAGAGCTGCTTTGTTGCTTCTTTCGGCACAGGAATAGTCATTGTTTTGTATAACTCTTCCTCTGGAGTAGGGACAGATATTTCTAGAACAGGCAGTTTAGCCTGCACTCTTCAGTGCTGGAGGGCCTATACATACTGGAATGAGCATTTTCATATCTGATTTTGAAAAAGACTCTTGAGAACCTAACTGAGATGGCATGGGGATTAAAAAAGAGTTACAGTAAGTTCCTACTTTTTAGGTTAAAGGTAGATCTTTGGTTAACACATTTATTATTCAAATATGTGCCTTCTGATACTGGTTTCTTGTCTCCCCCCCCCCCCCTTTATTTTTAAAAATATATTTTATTGATTTTTTACAGAGAGGAAGGGAGAGGGACAGAGAGTTAGAAACATCGATGAGAGAGAAACATCGATCAGCTGCCTCCTGCACACCCCCCAATGGGGATGTGCCCGCAACCTAGGTACATGCCCTTGACCGGAATCGAACCTGGGACCCCTTCAGTCCACAGGCCGACACTCTATCCATTGAGCCACATCGGTTAGGGCTTTTTTCCCCCTTTTTAAAAAGTATGTTTTTATTGATTTCAGAGAGGAAGGGAGAAGGAGAGAGAGAGAAACATCAATGATGAGAGAGAATCACTGATCAGCTGCCTCCTTCATGGCCCCTACTGGGGACCGAGCCTGCAACTAGGCATATGCCCTGACTGGGAATCGAACCATGACCTCCTGGTTCATAGAATCGCGACGCTCAACCACTGAGCCATGCTGGCCTGGCTTTTTCTTCTTTTTTTAAATTGACTTTAGAGAGAGGAAGAGAGAGAGAAAAATGTCCATTTGTTGATCCACTTATTTATGCATTCATTTGTTGATTCTTATATGTGCCCTGACCAGGCATTGAACCCACAACCTTGGTGTATCAGGACAATGCTTAATTAACCAACTGAGCTACCGGCCAGGGCCTCAGATACTGGTTTCAGTGACTGACTTCACATACTGAAAAACTCTAGTCTAAAATTTAATTATTTTGCAGTATAATCATCACAGAGGATAAAAGGAGCCACTTCCACAGCCTTTGTAGGGGTTTTGAGAAATGGGGGTATCTTATATGACAAGCTGAACGCTACTACTGAGCCATGCCATGGAGTGATAACAATGGGATGTGTCACTTCTGCTTTCCCCTTCAAATGTTTCTGAAGTTGCTATGAAGTGTCTTTGTTCCTCCAGTGAGTGAGGTGATTATTATGTATCAATCCCTTTTCCTTTTCAGGTTAATGTAGACTGAAAGGAAGGTTTTACAGATCGTAAACAGAAAGACAGTTTGTTCATTCAGCAATCATTTATTGTCTATTGCTGTGTGCCAGGTCCTTTTTCAGCATGGGTTAGGGGTTCTCTGTCCTTATGGAATTCCCCTCTAGTTCTCTCTAAGCAGTTCTTGAATTGTGGGTATCCATTAAGGAGGAGGACCTCTTATGCACAGTGAGGACAGGGACTCGATCTCTGCATTTTTAGTGCACATTGTGAAACTTCAAAAATGTTTGCTAAAGAATGAGTGAAACTGTATTGAAATTATTTATTCCTCACTCAGCCCATGAATTGGGCATTGTTTTGCTTAGGATGGCTGGTTATCTTTATGATTTAGGGATGATGTTCAGAGGCGTTCAGTAATTTACCAAGGAATGCTGCACCGGGACTGAAACTCTTCTGATTAAATACAGCATTCTCTCTAGTAAGTTTCATCTATCTTAACCATGTGTTTCTATATTTGACATACCTATACATATAAACCAGAAACAGCTCTCTCTTGGCATTTGTGGGTTGAACATTCCTGGTTTTAGCCATTCACAAGTTTCCCTACAGTGATGTGGCTACATTGTTCTTAGTTGCTTATTGTACATTCATTTATGAAAGAAATTATATGCTTTAATGGGGTTAGTGAACTGAAGGGTTCATATCTATGGTTGTACCTCTCAAAATGTCAATTAAAAAAATATCTCTCTCAGCCAGTGGAGTCAGTGGTTTAGCGTTGAAAAAATAATGGCTCTTATTCTAAGCAGTTTACAGGTTTTAATTCATTTTTTTTACTGTGATAAAATATACATCAGCCAGGCTGGTGTGTTTCAGTGGTTGAGCATTGACCTATGGAATAGGAGGTCACAGGTTGTATTCCCAGTCAGGGCATGTGCCAGGGTCGCAGGCTCCATCCCTAGTGGGGAGCGTGCAGGAGACAACCAATCAATGATTCTCTCTCATCATTGCTATTTCTATCTCTCTCTCCCTCTCCTTTCCTCTCTGAAGTCAATAAAAATATAAAAATTAAAAAAATAAAATATACATAATATCTATCATTTTTAAAATTCCTAAGTATAGCCCAACCACAGTGATTAGAGCATTGGCCCTTGGACTGAAGGGTCTTGGGTTCGATTCCAGTCAAGGGCACATACCTTGGTTGCAGGTTCAATCCCCAGTTGGGGTGAGTCCAGGAGACAACCAATCAATGTGTTTCTCTCATCAATGTTTCTAACTCTCTATCCCTCTCCCGTCCTCTCTGTAAAAAATCAATAAAATATATTTTTTAAAAAACCACATAAAACCAATAAAAACATTTTTTAAGATATATTTTTATCGATTTCAGAGAGGAAGGCAGAGGGAGAGAGAGAAACATCAATGATGAGAGAGAATCATTGATCGGCCGCGTCACGCATGCCCCCTACTGGGAACCAAGCCCGCAACCCAGGCATGTGCCCTTAACCAAATCAAACCTGGGACCCTTTAGTTTGCAAGCTGATGCTTCATCCACTGAGCTAAATCAGGTAGGGCAATAAAAACATATTTTTTAAAAATTCATAAAGTATACAATTCAGTGGTATTAAATACATTCACAATGATGGGTAACCATTACCACTATCTATACCCAAAACTTCTTCATCACCCCCAACAGAAACTATTAAACAATAACTCCCCCTTCCCATGTTCCCCCTGCTCCTGGTATTCTACCTATTCAAGGGACCTCGTATAAGTGGAATCACACACTTGTCTTTCTGTGTCTGGCTTATTTCAGTAAGCATAATGTTATCAAGGGCCATCCATATTGCAGCATATATCAAAATTTCATTCCTTTTTAAGGCTGAATAATGTACATTAAATTTTTATTTATTCATCTGTCCATGGACACTTAAGTTTCTTCTACCTTTCAGCTATTGTGAATAGTGTTGTTATGACATAAACTACAAGTATCTATTCCAGTGCCTGCTTTCAATAACTCTGAATATACATCTCAGAGTGCAGTTGCTGGGTCATATGGAAATTCTGTTTAATCTTTTGAGAAACTGTCAGTTTTCCACAGTGGCTGCACTATTTTACATTCCCATTGCCACCAGGAATGCCAACACTTTTTTTTTAAAATTATAACCATCCTGATTCGTAGTGCTTAGCCACTATTATTATCACAAGTTTTGATACGGCCTTTTCATCAATACTTGTAGCACTATAAGGGCAGCATGACAACAAATCAGAGGTTCCGACTAGTTTTCAGATTCAAGTGGTCTTAGTGGTTTCATTCAAAACATGTTTCCAGTTGGTTCTAATTTTCTCACAAAACCATCTTCAAAGCTAGCATTTGCCTAGCTTGATAACAACTAGGAAAGAAAATGACTCCTTGGATGGCTAAAGAAAAAAAGATGGTTTTCCACTTTTTTAAAAAAACTCTCATACCTTAATTCCAAATAATGCTGAGTTTTACCTATAGATGAAATGGTGCACTGGCATTCAGTTCAAGAAATGTCAAATGGCTCCAGCTGGTGTAGCTCAGT
This sequence comes from Myotis lucifugus, assembly GCF_000147115.1. NCBI lineage: Eukaryota > Metazoa > Chordata > Mammalia > Chiroptera > Vespertilionidae > Myotis > Myotis lucifugus. Next base: position 6,599,430 of record NW_005871089.1, on the reverse strand, counting down.
GGTTGAACTTCGGCCTATGAACCAGGAGGTCAGGGTTCGATTCCCAGTCAGGCACATGCCCAGGTTGTGGGCTGATCCCCAGTGCGGAGTGTGCAATGATTCTCTCTCATCATTGATATTTCTCTCTCTCTTTCTTCTCTAAAACAAAAAAATATTTTTTTAAAATGTAAAATGGTTTTTCTAAAATATTTATAATTCAAATCTAAAAGGATTTATTTTTTAAAACAAAAGTATATTGGAAGTTCCTGGCCAGATAGTTCATTGGTTAGAGTGTTGTCCAATAAGCCAAGGTTACAGGTTTGATCTTCGGTCAGGGCACATACACAGGGGGCAACCAATCCTATCTAATAAAGAGGGAATATGCTAATTGACCCTCATGCTGTCACAAAGATGGTGGTGCCCACAGCCAATAAGGAGGGAATATGCTAACTGACTGCCCCGCCCTCAAAGATGGCGGTGCCAACAGCCACAAGATGGTGGCGCTCCGTGTGCCTGCCTCCAGAGTCTCCCAGTCCCCTCAGCCCCCCAGATGCCCAGGGCCACCCGAGGTGCAGGTGACCAGGGCCAGCCAAGGCTTGTGCTGCCGGCAGTGGCAGCAGCAGCAGAGGTGTGATGGGGCATCGCCTTCCCGTGATTGCCGCCATCTTTGAGGGCGTGACAGTCTCTCTCTCTCTCTTCCTCTCTGAAATTAATAAAAATATTTTGAGAAAAAAAATGGCAGTGGAGTAAGTGGGTACTACACAGACACTCTCCCAGGGTCAAACTGGAATTACAAGTAAAATACAAAAAAAAAAAATCCTGAATAATCAACATAAGACTAGCTGGAAAGAACACTTATAATCAAGGATGGAAAGCGGAGACCGCATAGACTGGTAGGAAGGGCAGAGGTGTGAAAGACCTGGCCAGGCTCCCATAGACAGCAGCTGAAGGTCCAGAGAGATATCTCAGATCTGGGGAGTGGCCACTGACAACTCTGTGGTCTAATTCCCAAGCTGGGCCCCCCATCAGAGGTCACCAAAACTGAGAAAGGTGGCCACATATCTGGCGGTGAAAAGCAGCAGGGTTGCTCTCTGTCAGGGAAAGACAGCTGGAAATGCAGTCACCCTCTTAAAGGACCAACACACAAAATTGACCCTCATGCTGTCACAAAGATGGTGGTGCCCACAGCCAATAAGGACGGAATATGCTGCCCTGACCGGTTTGGCTCAGTGGATAGAGCATCGGCCTGCGGACTGAAGGGTCCCAGGTTCGATTCCAGTCAAGGGCATGTACCTTGGTTGCGGGCACATCCCCAGTAGGGGGTGTGCAGGAGGCAGCTGATCGATGTTTCTCTCTCATCGATATTTCTAACTCTCTATCCCTCTCCCTCTCTGTAAAAAATCAATAAAATATTTTTTAAAATGGAGGGAATATGCAACATGAGGAACTGTATTAAAGGGTCGCAGCATTAGGAAGGTTGAGAACCACTGATCTAGACGGTCTTCACAAAGCCCTTTTTGTTCGCCTTAGCTTTATTAATAGGCCTTGGCTCATTCTGGGCTCTGTCTTTCCTGGCTCTTTTTCTTTAAGTCAGAACCACTACTCTATTGTCTTTCTTAATGTGATCTCTTCCTTTGTACATGTGTATGTTTGTTTTTTTTGTTTTTTGTTTTTCTTAACATTTATCTCTTTGAAGAGTGTTGTGCAACCATATTAGTCTGCAGTTTGTTCCCTTTAAAATTTGAATTGGTATAATTTATAATTAATTGTGTATTTGATTGTCAGAATTTCACTTGTGAGGATGTCTTTTAAAAACAGCATCTGTCTTCACATAGTTAAGATTGTAAGATTTTAATTTTGTGAAATCTTTTAAAAATATTTTTTTATTGATTTCAGAGAGGAAGAGAGAGGGAGAAAGAGTTAGAAACATCAATGATGAGAGAGAATCATTGATTGGCTGCCTCCTGCATGCCCCCAACTGAGGATCGAGCCCACAACCTGGGCATGTGCCCTGACTGGAATCTACATTTTTATAGCACTATAACACAGTAAATGAAAATGTGGGCTCTCCAGTCAGAAAATCTGGGTACTGATTCAGGCTCCACCATTTTTCTTGTTTTGGGACCTTGGGCAGTTACCAGTTGGAAATCTTAGTTTTTTTCATCTATAATATGGGATCAACCTTCTAGGGCCATTGAGAAAATTTAACAATCCTGTAAAATTCAGTATCTGAGTGGTGGTTAGAACTCAATACCCAAAAGATATTAGCTATTGTTAGTAGTCAATTTTTTTGTTGTTAGTAGCTAATTTTGTTAAAGGTCTGGTATTACTTAAATCAGTGTAGTAAGGTTTACATCAGGGGTCCTCAAACTACGGCCCGCGGGCCACATGCAAATACAAATATTGTATTTGTTCCCGTTTTGTTTTTTTACTTCAAAATAAGATATGTGCAGTGTGCATAGGAATTTGTTCATAGTTTTTTTTTAAACTATAGTCCGGCCCTCCAACGGTCTGAGGGACAGTGAACTGGCCCCCTGTTTAAAAAGTTTGAGGACCCCTGGTTTACATAATGCTTTCACAGGTAGCCAATTATTTGATGGTGTGAGGTAGGCAAATATTATCCTTATTTAGAAGAGTTGTGACTGGCCTGAGGGTACATGGCTGTGGCAGAACTGGGTCTTTAGTCCAGGATTATTGGTGCCACATCTAGGACTTGCTCTCTCTCTTTTTTTAAAATATATTTTATTGATTTTTTACAGAGAGGAAGGGAGAAGGATAGAGAGTTAGAAACATCGATGAGAGAGAAACATCCATCAGCTGCCTCCTGCACACCCCCCAATGGGGATGTGCCCTCAACCAAGGTACATGCCCTTGACCGGAATCGAACCTGGGACCCTTCAGTCCGCAGACTGACACTCTATCCACTGAGCCAAACCAGTTAGGGCTAGGACTTGCTCTCTTAACTGCCTCCTTCTGACAACACTTAACTGCTGGCTATCACACTATTAAAGATTACACGGTTACTTTTCTTTGAGACCCTTTCGATTTTTCAACTAGTCTGTTTTTTGGTCTGGATTCAGTCCAGTATAGTAGTGCCCTCATCCTTTTAAAATGAAACTGTCAGCAAGAATTTATCAGATTTTTCTACCCCCTCCCCTCTTTATTCTTATTAATCCTCACCTGAGGATATTTTTTATTATACTGTCAGCCACAACCCAGGTACCTGCCCTTGAACAGGAATTGAACCTGAGACCCTTTGGTGTGCTGGCTGATGCTCTAACCCACTGAGCCACGCTGGCCAGGGCCCCCTCCCCTCTTTTAAGATAAATGTGATATCCAGCAAATGAGGAGGTGCTTGAAGTTCCCTATCTCTAACATCTTTATCACCATGCCAATTTTGGGATCTGAGTCAAGAAAACAATCCATTCTCCATTATGGAGCAGGTTGAGTGTACTCCAACAGCTGTATCACGAATCATTACTCTCTTTCTTTAAGAAATTATCTAGTGCAGTCTGTAGATTTCCACTGGGGAATATCATTTTGAGACACACTGCTATTCCACTTCCCCTTTTAAGATTTGGCCTTTTGCCTCGTTGCTACAGAGTGAGCAAGATGGGTCACCAGCAACTCTACTGGAACCATCCGAGGAAATTCGGCCAAGGTTCTCCTTCTTGCCGCGTCTGCTCAAACCACCATGGTCTGAGCCGGAAGTATGGCCTCAACATGTGCCTCCAGTGTTTCTGTCAGTAGCGAAGGACATAGGCTTCATTGAGTTGGACTAAGTGAACTTCCATGAATGACCCATGTTCAAGACATCTACCTTATGGCAGAATGCTATCTCTTTGTACATAAAATAATAAAAAAAACCTTAAAAGAAAGATTTGAAGGAGATTTGCCCATCCATTGGCATACTGTACTGCTCTTATAAACCCACTAAACTCAGATTTTCATGGGTAGGGATCATGTCTTATTTATTTTATAAAATTCATAAATTTTAAATTAATTTATCTTGGATATCTCTTTTATAGTAGCTGTCTCGAGTTAAGATATTGGCAACTTAATTCTCAGGTATTTTCCTTTCTTTTTTTTTTTTTTTTAAACAAATCTTTATTGTTCAGATTATTACAGATGTTCCTCTTTTTTCCCCCCCATAGCTCCCCTCCACCGGTTCCCACCGCAACCCATGCCCTTACCCCCCCGCCACTGTCCTCATCCATAGGTGTACGATTTTTGTTCAATCTCTTCCCGCACCCCCCAAACCCCTTTCCCCCTGAGAATTGTCACTTCACTCCCTTTCTATGCCCCTGATTCTATTATATTCACCAGTTTATTCTGTTTATCAGATTATTTATTCATTTGATTTTTAGATTCACTTGTTGATAGATATGTATTTGTTGTCACTTTGTTGCTCATACTTTTTATCTTTACCATTTTCTTCTTCTTCCTCTTCTTAGAGAATACTCTTCAGCATTTCATATAATACTGGTTTGATGCTGATGAACTCCTTTAGCTTTTTCTTGTTTGTGAAGCTCTTTATCTGACCTTCAATTCTAAATGATAGCTTTGCTGGGTAGAGTAATCTTGGTTGTAGGTTCTTGCTGTTCATCACCTTGAATATTTGTTTCCACTCCCTTCTGGCCTGCATAGTTTCTGTTGAGAAATCAGCTGACAGTCATATGGGTACTCCCTTGTAGGTAACACTGCTTTTCTCTTGCTGCTTTTAATATTCTCTCTTTGTCTTTTGCCCTTGGCATTTTAATTATGATGTGTCTTGGTATGTTCCTCTTTGGATTCCTCTTGTTTGGGGTTCTCTGTGCTTCCTGGACTTGTAAGTCTATTTCTTTCACCAGGTAGGGGAAATTTTCTGTCATTATTTCTTCAAATAGGTTTTCAATATCTTGCTCTCTCATATCCTTCTGGCACCCCCATAATTCAGATGTTGGTACGCTTGAAGTTGTCCCAGAGGCTCCTTACACTATCTTCATATTTTTGGATTCTATTTTCTTTTTGTTTTTCCGGTTGGGTGTTTTTTGCTTCTTTGTATTTCAAATCTTTGATTTGATTCTTGGGATCCTCTAGTCTGCTGTTGAATTTCTGTATATTATTCTTTATTTCAGACAGTGTATGCTTAATTTCTGACTGGTCCTTTTCCATTTTTTTGGCATTCTCATTAAGATCCTTGAAGGTCTCACTAAGTTTCTCAGAGGTCTCTAGAAGATTCTTGAGTAACCTTATAACTGTGGTTTTGAACTCTATATCCAGTAGTTTGCTTTCCTCCATTTCTTTCATTCGGGATATGTTTCTTTGTCTCCGCATTTTGGCTGTTTCCCTGTGTTGATAGAGTGGCTTTCTGTGTTAGGTATCCTATAGGGCCCAGTGGCTCAGCCTTCCCAATCACCTGAGGTGGACACTCTTGGTTCACCCCTTTGTGGGCTGGGTGCACAGTCTTGTTGTAGTTAAGCCTTGATTGCTGTTAGTATCACTGGGAGGAATTGACCTCCAGGCCAATTGGCTGTCAGGACCAGCTGTGTCTATAATGGAAGAACTGCTGTGCTGGAGACACCCTTATGGGGCAGGACTTGCTTCAGTGGGGCTTTGGTGCTCACTGAGTCTGCCCCTTGAGTGTGTCACTTATGGATATGAAGAGTTGTAATCTGGTATGGTCTCACACTGACCACTGGGTACACTGGCTCCTGGATCTCCAAGGAGGTGCAAAGTCAGCCACTGCCTCAGGCCATCCAGCAGGAGCTACATCGAGATCTGCAGAAATCTCCTCTTTCTTTGGGGTTTGGAAGTTTTGGAACTCCCTGACCCAGCTGCAGTTTGTTAGGTTAGGCTGCGAAAGGACAGGCCATTCATATGCGAAAGCCTCTGCGCACTGCTTGGGTGGGGTTGTAAATTGGGTGGGGCGGGGTCTCAGGGAATCACCAGGGCGGAGCAAACAGCAATGGCTGCCAGTCAGCCGTCTCCATGTCCCATGCCCCCAAGCAGTAACAATGATCCCTGCGAGCACCTCTGAGAGAAAGCCACCCTCGCTTTCCGACCCAATGCCAGACAGTCCAGTTTCTCTCCGTAGGAGTCTGGGCCCCCAGAGTCTTGCCGGACACTGAAGTTCAGAGCAGTCGGGATCTTGTATCTTCCTTCCGATTGAAAAAAATAACGTACCCAGTTGCCATCCGGTTTCGCGTGCCTCCGTACCTCTGCTCTTCCGTGCTGCCGCACCTCCTACCCAGTCTCTATGCGCTTTTTTCTTTCCTTCTAGTTGTAGAACTTCCACTCAGCCAGCTTTCCCGTGGTTCTGAAGGATAGCCGTTTTGTCTTCTAGTTGTAGTTTTCTTGTGGTTGTGAGAGGCAGCACGTACAGGTGTTTACCTTATGCCGCCATCTTGGTTCCTCTGACAGATATTTTCTTTTGTGACTTAATAGTCACCTCTCCCATTCTTTTTTTCTTATGTCATTTCTGATATTGTTTCCTAGTTTTATCTAGGAATTTTTCTCCTCTTCCTCTTTTTTCAGTTTTAAGCTCTTGTAATCAATCAGATTGGCAAGTGTTCAGACAAACATGTTCTTCCTACTCCCTGTGAATAGCACTCTTAGCAGGCTGGGAGTCCATTATCATTCATACATTCATCAGAATGCTTGCGGCCAGGCACTGTGCTTGGTGTTGAGTATACAATTGTGAGCATGGAAGTCTTGGCTCCTGCATCTCCCCAATCTTATAGTCTAATGGGAGCAGATAGACCTAAACTTTTATAATACTGAGTGCCTGGCTGGAAAGCAGTAAAAACTTCCAGGATGATTTCACTATAGGGTGATTTAGGAATAAGTCCAGTTTGGGAGTAAGGGAAAGAGGAATGTTCCAGCATGATCTGGCAAGTCAACTTTAGTTTATTGACAGCCATTCACATCCCTTCTTCTCTAAAGTCTCAGCTATCAATTGGAAGAAGAGGTCAATATTGTTATTAAAGGCCTCCCCCACCCCCAAGTTTTTCAAGTCCTTTAGATTTTTTTCTCCCTAGGAAGACTTTCCACGTTTCTTCTGGTAGTGTGATTGACCCTCATTTAACCAGCTGGAATGGGTAGCAGTTGGCAAGCTACCTTCAGGTTCTCATGGAGAGTAATCAACTACCTGCTCCACTCCCCCTTGTCTCCTTTGAACCTGAAGGACTTTGCTCTTGCTGATGGTTAGGATCTTCCTGTTTATCCTCCACATTTCTCTGTGTGTATTTTTTTCTTCTGTTTCTATTCTGTGTTATATTTTTCTGCCTCTCACCCTCTTGACATGAATTTTCTCCTATGACAATTTAGAAATGTTTACTTCCTTATTTTCTTGTTAAATTATTTCCTCCCTTGTCCCTGGGAATTCATCCCCACCCCTCCACCCCCCAATTGATTTTTAGAGAGAGTGGAAAGGAAGGGGAGAGACACAGAGAGAAACATGGATGTGTGAGAGACATACCCATTGGTTGCCTCCTGCACCAGCCCCAACTGGGGCCAGGGATTGAGCCTGCAACCAAGGTAAGTGCCCGTGACCAGAATTGAACCCACAACCCTTCAGTCCAAGGGCCGATGCTCTAATCACTGAGGCTAGTGCCTTCATTCTTTTTGATAACCTTTGTCTGGAGAGTGGTTATTTATTTATTTATTTATTTACACATTGAATGGCACATGATTTTTATTTTTTTATTTTATTTTATTTTATTTTTTCGACTTTTAGAAACTGTTTATTTTCCATCAATCTTATTTCCGTTCTGTTAAGAATTTGTGGAAGAACAGCTTAGGACCACTCAGTGGTTGTTCCTACCCATTCAGTAGCCTGAGCAGTGAGGGCTGCAGACCAGTCTTCAGTGGCAGGCTGAGCACTCCAGTCTTCAGTAGGAAACTGCTGAATGGGTACAGAGGGCACCTGCATGCCTTCAGACCAGTCTGTAACCTCAGGCTGAGCAGCAGTGAACTCAGGAGCAGGAGCAGTCCATTCACCCTGAAATTCCTCCTTGGCCACAGCCTTTTCAGCAGCAGCCTGCTCTTCCTTTTCAATCTCTTCAGGATCTCTGTAGAAGTAAAGATCAGGCATGACTTCCCACGGGTGTTCACGGGAGATAGTGCCACGCATGCGGAGTACTTCCCGGGCCAGCATCCACCACATCAGACCCACTGAGTGAGCCCCCTTGTTGTTGCAAGGGATGGCAATGTCCACATAGTGCAGCGGAGAGTCTGTGTTACACAGAGCAATGGTGGGCAGGTTAACGTAAGACGCCTCTGTGAGAGGCTGGTGGTCAGCCCTGGGATCAGTAACCACCAGAAGTCTTGGCTCCCGAAGGCTGCCTGCATCTGGTTGGTGAAGGTCCCAGGAGTGAAGCGGCCGGCAATAGGAGTGGCTCCAGTGGCAGCAGCAAACTTCAGCACAGCTCGCTGGCCAGTATTCCTGGACGATATGACACTGACGTCACCTGGGTTTTCGATGGCAACAATGGCACGAGCTGCCAGCAGAAGCTTCTCCCAGGTTCTCTTCAGATTGATGATGTAGATGCCATCACTTTTCCTTTTGTAGATGTACTGTTCCATTTGGAAGTCAAGGTTGGTGCCACCTAAGTGGGTTCCTGCTGCAAGGAATTTGAGGACATCCTCCTCCTTCATTTGCAGGACATCAAGGGCTCCGGACATTGTGAAAAGTTTCCCTTTAAGTTACGTGGGAACCGAGAACAACGCCGTATGGAGCCCTCCCTGGGTAGTGCGGAAAGCGATTTTTATTTTTTATAAAAATATTTTTATTGCTTTCAGAGAGGAAGGGAGAGGGGAGAGATAGAAACATCAATGGTAAGAGAGAATCATTGATCGGCTGCCTCCTGCATGCCCCCTACTGGGGATTAAGCCTGCAACCTGGGCATGTGCCCTTGACCGGAATCCAACCCAGAACCCTTCATTCTGCAGGCCTACACTCTATCCATGAGCAAAACCAGCTAGGGCTGGAGAGTGGTTTTGAAGTCTGAGAGGAGAGATACTAGCGTGAGTTTAGTAAACATGCTATTGGCTAATGCCTCCAGCAGGAAACCAAGTGTGATGCAATTCCTGCAATGCCTGGGTGCATCCCCTCTTTAGGGCTGGGGGTTCCTAAAAACAGTTACTACCCTTTATCCCTTTGTAAAGGTCTCTAACTTGTACCCTCTGACTCTGTTATGAAGACTATCAACAAACATCATTTGGTGGCATGGTTTAAAATATGTACTACTTTTAAAGCATTATGTTCAGATATCCCTATTATTTATACATATATATGACTATGAAATCAATACTTTTTTTTTGAGTAGATAATATAGTCGCATTATTTAAACTGAAAAAAGTACAGAAGTACTTCTGCCGGTATTGCTCAGTTGGTTGAGTGTCATCCCGTGCACCAAAAGGTTGCAGGTTAGATTCCTGGTTAGGACACGTGCTTGGGTTGGGGGCTCCATCCCCAGTAGGTGGTGTACAGGAGGCAGCCCATTGATGTTTTGCTCTCACATTGGTTTTTCTCTTTCCCTTTCCCATCCTCTCTCTCTCTAAAATCAATAAAAACATATTTTTAAAAAAGTACAGAACATAATCTGGTAAATATTTTCCCTCTTGCCATTCATCTGTTAAGATGAATGATATGAGGAGGAACCAAGATGGCGGCATAAGTTAACGCCGGAGTTTGCTGCCTCGAACAACCACTTCAAAAATACAACTAAAAGACGGAACGGACATCATCCAGAACCACAGGAAGGCTGGCTGAGTGGAAGTTCTACAACTAGGAGGAAAGAGAATAACATACCGAGACTCAGAGGAGGCGCAGTGCTGAAGTGAAATACTAAGGTGCGGAGTGCATGTGGAGCAGGCTGGTGGTGGAGGGCGCGGTTGTTGTTTTCAATCGGGAGGGAGTTTCAGACTCTGAGCTCCAGATCCGGGTGAGTCTCTAGGGACCCAGACTCAAACGGGAGAAGCGGGACTGTCTGGCTTCGGTCGGAACTCGAAGGCAGCTTTCTCTCCGAGGTTTGCAGCGGATGCTGAGACTCTGAGAGGCAGAGCCCCTGGGGACGGAACTGAGAGCAGCCATAACTGCTCGCTCTACTCGCCCTGTAGATCCCCGGGGACCCGCCCTGCCCAAGCCCTGCACAGAGGCATTTGCCGGATAGCCTTAGGCAAACGCTAGATTAGCACTGCCCTAGAGATCCAGCACAGAAGCTCTCCCACTGCAGACACAGCTGACTCTCATAGCCAGTTAGCCTGGAGGGCAAATCACCCCCAGTATTGCCAACAACAATCAAGGCTTAACTACAACAAGACTGTGCACAAAGACCACAAGGGGGTGCACCAAGAAAGCATAAAAAATGCGGAGACAAAGAAACAGGACAGAAATGGAGGATATAGAGCTAAAAAACGCACTTTTAAGGTCTTTCAATAATTTTCTAGAAACTGCCGATAAACTTGATGAGATCTACAAGAAATCTAATGAGACCCTCGATGTTGTGATAAAGAAACAACTAGAAATTAAGCATACACTGACTGAAATAAAGAGTACTATACAGACACCCAATAGCAGACCAGAGGAGTGCAAGAATCAAGTCAAAGATTTGAAATGCGAAGAAGCAAAAAACACCCAACCGGAAAAGCAAAATGAAAAAAGAATCCGAAAATATGAAGATAGTGTAAGGAGCCTCTGGGACAGCTTCAAGCGTACCAACATCAGAATTATAGGAGTGCCAGAAGATGAGAGACAGCAAGATATTGAAACCTATTTGAAGAAATAATGACAGAAAACTTCCCCCACCTGGTGAAAGAAATAGACTTACAGGTCCAGGAAGCGCAGAGAACCCCAAACAAAAGGAATCCAAAGAGGACCACACCAAGACACATGATCATTAAAATGCCAAGAGCAAAAGACAAAGAGAGAATCTTAAAAGCAGCAAGAGAAAGAAACTCAGTTACCTACAAGGGAATATCCATACGACTGTCAGCTGATTTCTCAACAGAAACTTTGCAGGCCAGAAGGGAATGGCAAGAAATATTCAAAGTGATGAATACCAGGAACCTACAACCAAGATTACTTTACCCAGCAAAGCTATCATTCAGAATTGAAGGTCAGATAAAGAGCTTCAGAGATAAGGAAAAGCTAAAGGAGTTCATCACCACCAAACCAGTATTATATGAAATGTTGAAAGGTATCCTTTAAGAAGAGGAAGAAGAAGAAAAAGGTAAAGATACAAATTATGAACAACAAACATGCATCTATCAACAAGTGAATCTAAGAATCAAGTGAATAAATAATCTGATGAACAGAATGAACTGGTGATTATAATAGAATCAGGGACATAGAAAGGGAATGGACTGACTATTCTTGGGGGGGAAAGGGGTGTGGGGGATGCGGGAAGAGACTGGACAAAAATCGTGCACCTATGGATGAGGACAGTGGGTGGGGAGTGAGGGCGGAGGGTGGGGCGGGAACTGGGAGGAGGGGAGTTATGGGGGGAAAAAAGAGGAACAAATGTAATAATATGAACAATAAAGATTTAATTAAAAAAAAGATGAATGATATGTGTCTTATGTTTCTCAAGATCACTTAGTGGAGTGGAAAGACTTGGGTTCAAACCTTGAAACTGCAGGTCTACCATTTATTAGTTGAGTGACCTTGGGCAACCTGTGTATTGGGCTCTGTGTGCTTTGATTTATGTGGTTAACAATACTTTGCTTGCCAAGGCTGATGAGTATGATGTATGTACAGTCCCTTCTTTGGTACATGTTAAATGCTTCGCAAATGGTTGCTACTATTATTATTTCTTGCTGGACCACACTCTTTGGCCTATGTGAACTGGGAGGGGCAAAGTCTTGCTCTAACAAGTGAATGGATTGAATTGCCTTCTTTCCTGTAATATGTGACCAATGCTCTCTTACATATGGAAGGAAACCAGGAGTCAGGGGAAACAGAAATAGCATTTTAAAAGGAATAGAACATTTTTTGTTGGTCAGGTATTGGAGACTGGCTATTTCTCGTCTGGGGCTTTCACATTTAGCTGGTGGAGTGCTGATAAACCCTAGCCTTCACTTCTGCAGGTAGGAAGTCATTAACTCTGAGGAGCTTTTCATGTTTAATAGCTCAGTTAACGCTGGCCCTTTAGTGTTGAGCTATGTTGGACTCATAAGGGAAGCTTCATTTGGTCAGCCCTACTTTGGATTTCCTGCTGTTCAGTTCCCATTGTGATGTTAATCCTTTAATAACAGCTTTTTTTTTTTTTTCATTTTGGTTTTTGCACAATGCTTGATGTTAACGCAGGAAACATTCAAACCTGTGAAGAGTTTTTGTAAGTTTATTTGAGCCAGACTGTTGACAAATGCCCAGAAGCAGAATCTCAACAATGGATTGAGATGATGCCCAGGAGAATGGCGTTTTGCACCTTGTTTTATACATTACAACCAAAAGAGGAGACGTAGGTGGGTTACATGAAATCCACTGGTGAGAGATTAGGGAGGTGGGAAAAAGCAAAGTGGGAAACTTCTGGGTTTGAATAAAAAGTAAAATGATGGACAGAAACCAAGATGGCGGCATAGGTAAACACCGGAAATTGCTGCCTCACACAACCATTTCAAAAATACAACTAAAAGACAAAATGGACACCATCCAGAACCACAGGAAGGCTGGCTGGCTGGAAATTTTACAACTAGAAGGAAAGAGAAAAGCACACTGAGACTCAGAGGAGGTGCGGAAGTAAAGTGCAGAGGTACGGAGGCGCACGTGGAAAGGGCTGGCAACTGAGGACGTGGTTGTCTTTTTCAATCGAGAGGGAGTCTCAAGCTCCCGACTGCTCTGAACTCCAGTTCCAGGCGAGTCTCTGGGGACCCAGACTCATACGGGGAGAAACTGGACTGTCTGGCATCAGTCGGAACTTGAGGGCGGCTTTCTCTCAGAGGTGCTTGCAGTGATTACCAGGACACTGAGAACCGGGCCTCTTAGGGTAGGACTGAGGAGCAGCCATAGCTGCTTGGTCCGCCCTGTTGATCCCCTGAGACCCCGTCCCACCCAAGCTGTGCACAGAGGCTTTTGCATATGAAAGGCCTGGCCCTTTGCAATCTAAAATTACCTAACAAGCTGCAGCTGGGTCAGAGAGACCCAGAACATCCAAAAGAAGGCCCAAGGCCCCACAGCAGCTTGCATTGCTTCACAGCTGGGCCTCATCTGGGCACCTCCAAACCCCAAACAAAGAAGAGGAATCTGCAGATCTCTCCATAGCTCTTGCTGGGTAGCCTCAGGCAGAGGCTAAATTAGCACCTCCTTAGAGATCCAAGAGCCAGTGTACACAGTGGTCAGAGTGGGACCATCCAGATTACAACTCCTCAGATCCATAAGGGACACACTCAGGGGGCAGACTCAGTGAGCACCAAAGCCCCACTGAAGCAAGTCTTGCCCCAGAAGGGTGTCTCCAGCACAGAAGTTCTCCCACTGCAGACACAGCTGATTCTCACAGCCAATTGGCCTGGAGGTCAATTCCTCCCAGTGATACCTACAACAATCAAGGCTTAACTACAACAAGACTGTGCACAAAGCCCACAAAGGGGTGTACCAAGAATGTTCACCTCAGGTAATTGGGGAGACTGAGCCACTGGGCACTATAGGACACCTAACACAGAAAGCCACTCTATCAACACAGGGAAGCATAAAAAATGCAGAGACAAAGAAACAGGTCACAAATGACAGAAATAGAGGAAAGCAAACTACTGGATATAGAGTTCAAAACCACACTTATAAGGTTTTTCAAGTATTTTCTAGAAACCACCGATAAATTTAGTGAGACCCTCAAGAAATCTAGTGAGACGCTCGAGGATATGAAAAAGGACCAACTAGAAATTAAGCATACACTGACTGAAATAAAGAATATTATACAGAGTTCCAACAGCAAACTAGAGGATCGCAAGAATCAAGTCAAAGATTTGAAATACGAAGAAGCAAAAAACACCCAACTGGAAAAACAAAAAGAAAAAAGAATCCAAAAATATGAAGATAGTGTAAGGAGCCTTTGGGACAACTTCAAGCGTACCAACATCTGAATTATGGGGGTGCCAGAAGGATATGAGAGAGCAAGATACTGAAAGCCTATTTGAAGAAATAATGACAGAAAACTTCCCCCACCTGGTGAAAGAAATAGACTTACAAGGCCAGGAAGCGCAGAGAACCCCAAACAAAAGGAATCCAAAGAGGAGCACACCAAGACACATCAGAATTAAAATGCCAAGAGCAAAAGACAAAGAGAGAATCTTAAAAGCAGCAAGAGAAAAACAGTCAGTTACCTACAAGGGAGTACCCATATGACTGTCAGCTGATTTCTCAACAGAAACTATGCAGGCCAGAAGGGAGTGGCAAAAATATTCAAAGTGATGAATACCAAGAACCTACAACCAAGATTACTTTATTCAGAATTGAAGGTCGCCGAAACCGGTTTGGCTCAGTGGATAGAGCGTCGGCCTGCTGACTGAAGGGTCCCAGGTTCGATTCCGGTCAAGGGCATGTACCTGGGTTGCGGGCACATCCCCAGTGGGGAGTGTGCAGGAGGCAGCTGATTGATGTTTCTCTCTCATCGATGTTTCTGACTCTCTATCTCTCTCTCTTCCTCTCTGTAAAAAAATCAATAAAATATATTAAAAAAAAAAAAGAATTGAAGGTCAGATAAAGAGCTAAGGAGAAAAGAAAAAGCTAATGGAGTTCATCACCACCAAACCAGTATTAATGAAATGCTGAAAGGTATCCTTTAAGAAGAGGAAAAAGAAGAAAAAGGTAAAGATACAAATTATGAACAACAAATACACATCTATCAACAAGTGAATCTAAAAGTCAAGTGAATAAATTATCTGATGAACAGAATAAACTGGTGAATATAATAGAATCAGGGGCATAGAAACGGAGTGGACTGACTATTCTCAGGGGGGAAAGGACTGACTATTCTCGGGGGGGTGCGGGAAGAAACTGGACAAAAATCGTACACCTATGGATGAGGACAGTGGGGGTGGGGGGTAAGGGCAGAGGGTGGGGTGGGAGCTATGGGGGAAAAAAGAGGAAGAACTGTAATAATCTGAACAATGAAGATTTAATTTAAAAAAAAAAAAGTAAAATGATGGCCCTGACTGTTTTGGCTCAGTGGATAGAGAGTCGGCCTGTGAACTGAGGGGTCCCAGGTTCGATTCTGGTCAGGGGCATGTACCTTGGTTGCGGGCACATCCCTGGTAGGCAGTTTGCAGGAGGCAGCTGAATTGATGTTTCTTTCTCTTCGATGTTTCTGGCTCTCTATTCCTCTCCCTTCCTCTCTGTAAAAAAAATCAATAAAATATATTTTTTTAAAAAAAGTAAAATGATGGACACAAGCTTCTTTTACTTAGGTGGGTGCAGGGTTGTTAACATAACAATGAGGAGACTTGTGGTCTCTGCAGAACAGTGACTGTGCTTTGAGGGGTCTAGAAAAAGTAAAATTACTTTGATATTCCAATGATATGTTATTGTAGATGCAAAAAGATAATAGACAGGCTCAGTTACCGTAAATATTGACCTTTGTCAGGGAAGATACTGGCCTAGGACATGACTACCCACCATAAACTTTTTTACTTAAAAATGGTTTAATTTCAGACCATTCTTTGTGGTTACTGTAGGTCTCAGAGTTTTCAAGGCTGTCACTCAGGCCTTCCCCTGAGCTAGTCAGGTTAGCATGTGGTCCCTTTTGTCCACACAGATGTAATGGATGGAAGAGTCTGGAATTTCAGAACCATTCCCATTTGGTCTCATCAGGAGGATGGTGTTAGGCCTTTCTTCATGGTTATCTGGCCTTTATTTTTGCCTTTGGTGGCAGTGATACATCGATTGGTTGCCTCCCATGTGCCCCGATCGGTTGTGGAAGGAACCTGCAACCCAGTATGTGCCTGTGACCAGGAATTGAACCTGAGATCCTGTGGAGTGTAGGCCAACACTCTAACCACTGAGCACACCGGCCAGGGCTAATTTTTAAAAATATTGTTTAATGGATTTTAGAGAAAGAGGAGGGAGAGGGAGAGAGAAACATTGTTGTGAGAAAGAAACACTGATTGGCTGTCGCCAGCCTGGAACTGGGAATGGGATCTGCAACTTGGGTTGATTGGAATTGAATCAGCGACATTTGTGTTCACTGGAAGACGCTAAATCATCCGAGCAACACGGGCCAGGCCTAGGTAGCTACTTTAGAATGAATGGTGAGGGAAGATGTCTTAGTCCTGCTATAATGAAATACTAGGTGGCTTATAAACAACAAAAATTTATTTCTCAGAGTCTGGAGGCTGGCAAGTTCAAAATCAAGGCTCTGGTAGATTTAGTATCTAGTCAGGACTTCTTGGTTCATAAATGGTCGTCTTCTCTCTGTAACCTCATGTGACAGGAAGGGGTAGTAATCCTAATAATGATTTATCTTTCATAAGCAAATTACGTTTACTGTGTCCTTGCTGAAGGGACTTGTTATTTAGTGTATTGGTAGTGAAGACTTAATAAGTGTGGATGAAAAGAGGCCACATGCTAAGCTGACAAGCTCAGAGAAGGCCTGCATGGAGGCCTTGCAAACTCAGACACCTTAAATAACCACAAAGGATAGTCTGAAATTAAAACTTTTTAACTAAAAGCAGTTTATGGCAGGCAGTCATGTCCTAGGCCAGCATCTTCCCTGACAAAGGTCAATTTTTGCCTTGACTAAGCCTGTTTATTGTCTTTTTGCATTTACAATAACATATCTTTGGAATGTCAATGTAATTTTCCTTTTCCTGGACCCCTCAAAACACAGGCACTGCTCTGTGGAGACCACAAATTTCCTCATTGTTATTGAGTTAATTGTTGACTGTTAACTGTCCTGTACCCACTTATATAAATGATGTACCAATCATTTTACTTTTCATCCAATCCTGGAGGTTTCCTCACTTTGCTTTCTCCCACTTCCCTAATCTCCCACCAATGGATTTCATGTAACCCACTTGCATCTGCTTTTTTGATTAACATGTATAAAATAAGGTGCAAAACAGCCATTTTCTGGAACATTATCTCAATTCGTTGAGATTCTGCTTCCCAGTATTTGTCGACAGTTTGGTTCAAATAAACTCACAACAATTCTCTTTAGGTTTGAACATTTCTTAACATTGACATGAGGGAATGGCAGAGTTGTCTTACGCATATGAATATATGGACTTAGGAATTGTATGTCATGTTTTATTTATTAGGAAGTGTGGAACATAAAGTTTCTTATAGCTAAGCCCTGCACAGGGAATCAGGAAAAATTTTAGAGATATTAAAATACCCTATAGTTTATTTGACTTTTTGAAGGAAAGCTTTAGAAATCAAAACCAAATAAAAGTAGCCCTGGCCAATGAAGTTCAGTGATTACAGCATCGCCTCATGCACTAAGGGGTCTTGGATTCAATTCCTGGTCAAGGGCACGTACCTGGATTGCAGGTTCGTTCCCCAGCCGGGTTGGGGTGCGAGGGAGGCAACTAAATCTATGTGTCTCTCTCATATCAATGTTTCTCTCTCTCTTTCCCCCTTCCTTTCTCCTTTCCACTCTAAAAAGCAATGGAGAAAATATCCTCAGGTGAGGATTAACAAAAACAAAACAAACAAACAAAAAGAAAGTAAAACTAATTTTTAAAAAAGTTTGGTCCATGGAAATAGAGCAGATAAATGGAGACAATGAAGAAATGTGAATAGGAATCAATTAGACTTAGGTATACTGTAAATTATTTATAAAAAACGAAGTGAAGCAATCCTGAACTTAACTACCACTGTCTTCCTGTGTTTATTTTTAGCTGCTGTAAGAATGATCCAGGAACTGGCCCCAGCTAGAGGTAGACTAGGAATGCAAATGATAAATCACTGAAATGTTCAGTTTTGTTTTGTTTTGAATCCTCCCCTGAGGATATTTTTTCCATTGATTTCTAGAGAGAGTGGAAGGGAGGGAGGAAAGAGAGAGAGAGAGAGACATCAGTGGTTGCCTCCTGCATGCACCCCTATGGGGTTGGGGAACCTGCAACCAAGGTATGTGCCCTTGACCGGGAATTGAACCCGAGACCCTTCAGTCCTTGGCCCCATGCTCTAATCACTGAGCAAAACTGGCTAGGGCGACAGTTTTTTATTTGGTTAGTTAATCTGTGGATCTGTGGTCTTTATGGGGAAAAAAAATTCTTTCTTTAGTAAAAATAATTGATTAAGTCAGTTATTTCCTTTAAAATGAGAACCAATTTTCCCTAGCTGGTTTGGCTCAGTGGATAGAGCATCGGCCTGCGAACTGAAGGGGGTCCTGGGTTCGATTGCGGTCAAGGGCATATGCCCGGGTTGTGGGCTTGGTCCCCAGTTGGGGCGTGCAGGAAGCAGCTGATCGATGATTCTCTCTCATCATTGATGTTTCGGTCTATCTCTCCCTCTCCCTTCCTTTCTGAAATCAATAAAAAAATATTTTTAAAAATATGTAATTTTTAAAAATGAGAATCATTTACAGTTAGAAACGGCTGCCTAGATTTGGTATTCCCTTCCAACTTTTTTGTCTGGGGTTAGAAATTTAGGGGGCTGCCCATTGGAAGACTTATTTCCCCTCATTTTTAGGAAGTTTTTAGTGGTAGTAGTAATTATAGTATAATTTCAGTAATATTGATAGTGATTTAATAAAGCAAATAGAACTATTTTGGATTTAATTTGAAATTCATATATATTTTTTTCATTTCATTTTTTTTTCTAGAAGAAAAGTAATGAAAAACATGCAAACAAAAGAATAAAAGATTTGCCCTGGCTGGGTAGCTCAGTTGGTTAGAGCATCATCCTGATGTACCAAAGTTGTGGATTCAGTCCCTGGTCAGGGCACATGCAAGAATTAACCAGTGAATGCATAAATAAGTAGGACAAATGGATGTCTGTCTCTTTCTCTGTCTCTCTCTCTCTCTCTCTCTCTCTCAAGGCCCCTTTTCTCTCACTCTCTAAAATCAATAAATTAAAAATAAAAGGTTCACTGCTTTATAGATTGTTATGTTTGGGATGCCTTACAGTTTTTTTATTGTTGCTTTTTTTTAACAGAAAATTGTGATATACTTTGATGGCTTCACAGTGGTCCATTATATGCACATTCATAGCTTTTTAAATTTCCCTATATGTTTTTGGTTATTTAGGCTATTTCTAATATTTTGCCATTGGAGCATGCTGGCACCTTTTCCCTCCCTCCCACCTTCCCAAGTATGTTATCTTTAGTCTTCACTCTCCTAAAGCTCCAAGGGCCCCTTCTTCTGCCTCTATAACTTGTTTTCTGAGCCCATTTCTTCTACTACTCACTTATACCTCTGTGACTTTCTAAATAAATTTTCTCTTATTTTAAAAAAAAGAAACCTTAGTGTTTCACCATTTAGTAAGAGGGTTGCTTGCTTATATTTCTATTAGATAATCCTTATCATAAGGCAGTTCCTTCTATTCCTAGTTTCTAATTTTTTAAGAAAGACAGATGTTGAATTTTATTCAATGTGTTTTCAGTTTCTGTTGAGAAGGTTGTGTTCTGGGTGGTGGGAACAGCACCAGGTGTTAGACCAATGGGGTCAGACAGGACTTGGGTTCAGCAAACTCAGCATTTGAGTTCTGACTAGGAAAGAATTCAGAGCCAAGACTCCACCTATAAGGGAACATTTATTTGGAAAATCACAGAGATAGAAGAAGTAATTTGTAGAAGTGTTACCGGTGAGATGAGGAGACCTTGGTTCTTGGCTTCTTGAAGGAAAGATTTCAATCAAGAGACAAAGTGTAGCAAAGTAAGTAAGAATATTTTGACTGCAGCAAAAATATACTTAGGACAGTGAAATAAGGAAGGTGCATAGAAGAAGTAACAAGAGCTTAGGCTAGGCTGTTTTAGCTCACTGAGAAGTCAGAGAAAAGGGGGCCTTGTGTTACCGGAGAAATCAGGGGGTCCGATTTCCCCGACTCTAGTGGGTGTGGGGTGGGTCTGGCGATAGCTTCAGAGAAAGAATTTTCTAAGACTCACATGGGAGAATGGTGTGTAGTTACATTTCTTGGGTTGTAAAGTTGCACGCCCCTTACGCCAGTCCTGAAAGAGGTACAGCAAAGCCAAAAGCAAAGCCAGTGTCCAGAGCTTCTGTTTCATGTTCACCCAGGGTCCAGTCCAGCATCAGGTTAATTAAAGTCCATTAGTTCACTGTGTGGAGTCCACATGACTGTGGGCTACATGGGCGAATGCACCCCCTGCAAGTGAAGTCAGGCACAAACAGCAAGCTAGCAAGCCAAGAGCCAAGAGAACATGCTCCTTTGTTTAGGAGTTTACATATTCAGGTTTCTCACCCTCTCCGGTTGTTCAGTGGTTAGAGCATCGGCCCGAGGACTGAAGGGTCTCAGGTTCAATTCTGGTCAAGGGCATGTACCCTGGTTGCAGGCTCGATCCCTGGCCTCGGTGCATGTGGGAGGCAACCAATGGATGTGTTTCTCACATTGATGTTTCTCTCTCTCTGTCTCTCCGCCTCCTTTCCACGCTCTCTAAAAATCAATGTAAAATGTCAGACCAATGTGGCTCAGTGGTTGAGCATCGACTTATGAACATTTTTATTATTTCAGAGAAGAAGGGAGAGGGATAGAGAGATAGAAAAATCAATAATGAGAGAGAGTCATTGATTGGCTGCCTCCTGTATCCCCCACACTGGAGATTGAGCCTTCAACCCTGGCATGTGTCATGGCTGGGAATCGAACATGACCTCCTGGTTCATAGGTCAATGCTCAACCAGTGAGCCATGCCAGCCAGGCAAAATTTTATTAAAAAACAAACAAACACTGACTGGTTTGGCTCGGTGGATAGAGCGTTGGCCTGCGGACTGAAGAGTCCCAGGTTCGATTCCGGTCAAGGGCATGTACCTTGGTTGCAGGCACATCCCTGGTGGGGGGTGTACAGGAGGCAGCTAATTGATGTTTCTCTCTCATCGATGTTTCTAACTCTCTATCCCTCTCCCTTCCTCTCTGTAAAAAATATCAATAAAATATATTTTAAATAAATAGACAAATAAATAAAATAAAAATCAATGGGGAAAAATATCCTCAGGTGAAGATTAACAAACAAGAAATTCAGGCCCAGCTGGTGTGGCTCAGTGGTTGAGCCTCCACCCAGGAACCAAGAGTTGCTGGTTCAATTCCCCATCAGGGCACATGCCTGGATTGCCACATGATCCCTACTGGGGGGCGTGCAGGAGGCAGCCGATTGATGATGTTCCTCTCTCATCGATGTTTCTATCTCTGTCCCTCTCCTTTCCTCTCTCTCTAAAAATCAATAAAAATATATTTAAAAATAAAAAAATTCAGGTTTCTCACCCTTGCAGTAGCCACGCCTATTCTGGCCATTAATTTGTTCACAGATATGACCAACAGGTAAGCACCTTCTCACTCACTTATACCTCTTCTACCTCTCTGATTTTCCAAATAAATGTAACTCAGACCTTACTGGGCATGTGTCCAAACTGCCTTTGTCCAGTCCCGTCCCCCATCGATCAGCAGGGAACATTCTTGGAGAGTGTTAAATTAGCAAAGCTGTATAAATGGCATGCGTATATTATCTAGTCTTCCCTTTACTCCTTTCCTGTTAAATAATGACCAGGTTATTATAATGGTATCACTTAGAGACAGGTTCAGGGGATTAGCCTGGGACAAGCTGCCACTGCCCATTGCTACCCTGGTGGTAAATCTTTTGGTGTCCCTTAGAGGAAAGAAGGGAGAAGGGAATGGCTTGGGTATGCTCCCAGGGGCAGAGCACTCTCTGGATCCTTTATCTTGAGCATATTTATCTCTCTCTTGCAGGTGGAAATCTTAAGGGAGGTCTCAGGGACGGGTCTCCATAGAATATTCATCAGCTTTCCAGGCATGCTCTTTTATGGTCATGGTCTCCACTATTGGTTGGTGCCAGGGCAGAGGTCATTAGTCAATGCAGCTGGTCCTGAGGCAACCATGTGTCACTGAACTGCTTTTGCTGCTTTTCTGGGTCTGAAATACAACTGAGGCTCAGCTAGATCTTATCTTTAGGGAAGAAAAGGTCAGGGGGTCTAAACCACATGACCAGTGATATGAAAGATCAGGGGTCCAAATCGCATGACAAAAACAACAAAAACAACCTCCCCTCCTCCCATGACCATTTCTCTGCTAGGGGAACAGGACCAGTGATCTGCTAGGGCAGTGGTCGGCAAACTGTGGCTCGCAAGCCACATGCGGCTCTTTGGCCCCTTGAGTGTGGCTCTTCCACAAAATACCACATGCGGGCATGCATGTACAGTGTGATTGAAACTTCGTGGCCCATGCACAGAAGTCGGCCCATGCACAGAAGAGCCGCATGTGGCTCGCGAGCCGCAGTTTGCCGACCACTGTGCTAGGGGAAGAAAGGTCACCCTGGGGGTGAGGTCCCACCCTACAACTGTCCTTTGCTAGACAACTGGGGCTTTCCACCCTGGTGACCTGTATCTGGCCCATCGTCCTTGCTCTGCTCATGTCTGTCTAACTATATGATGAAAGTTTAATAGAATATGGCATAAAAATCATCTCAGCCTGTTGGTATTTTTTTGTAGGGGATATTTGACATATCTTGTGTTTTTTTAAAGATATTTTTATTGCTATTTTACAGAGAGGAAGGGAGAGGGATAGAGAGTCAGAAACACTGATGAGAGAGAAACATTGATGAGCTGCCCCCCATTGGGGGTCGAGTCCACAACCAAGGTACATGCCCTTGACCAGAATCGAACCTGGGACTCTTCAGTCTGAGGGCCGACGCTCTATCCACTGAACCACACTGGTCAGGGCGACATATCTTTTTTTAAAAAAAAATTTATCTTTATTGTTGAAAGTATTAGATGTCACCTTCTCCCCGCCGCCCCCCCCCCCCCC
>NW_005871089.1:6559413-6575735 GCF_000147115.1 Myotis lucifugus | reverse complement strand
GGCCTAAACCATCCCTCTAGGGGTCCCAGATTGGATGAGGGTGCAGCTGGGCTGAGGGACACCCCTCACCAGTGCACACATTTCATGCACCAGGCCTCTAGTTATATGATAATGACCTATTAATACATATCTCCATTTTTAAATGACTGTCAACTGTTCAGAATAGAGTATCTCTCTAAATTGTGTCTCCTCAGTAGCTACCATATGCTTAGCACCAAGTAGGCCCTCAAACAGATACTTGTGAATGCTTGACTGACAACATAACTGGATACCTGAAAGAGCTCTACTGTTCTGTTGTCTTGAAGGGGAATACTGATGCTGCTAGGCAAGGAAAGTTGCCAGAGAGGAAATGATTCTCTGAATGAGAACAATATATACTTGAAAGTTGTCTTTTTCTTCCCCTCCCTCTCCCAAGATTTTTTTTTTTTTTTTTTTTTTTGGTGGAAGTGGTTGGGGGGACATATACTTAGAAAATTATATATTTATTAGTATTTTAATTTTAAAGTTATTAAAAACATGAAAACAGGTGTGTGGAATTATGGGTAACCTTTTTTTTTTTGCAAATTTCCTTTATTACATTGTTTCATAACATGATAAAATTAGAAATTTCTCTTAAAAGCTTTTCCTTTCCAGATCCTATAAAACCCTAGCTTAGAAAACATTAGCTCTTTTATTTTATTTTATTGATTTCAGAGAGGAAGGGAGAGGGACAGAGAGATAGAAACATCAATGATGAGAGACAATCATTGATCGGCTGCCTCCTGCACGCCCCTTACTGGGGATGGAGCCTGCAACCCGGGCATGTGCCCTTGACCGGAATCAAACCCAAACTCGGTCCTCAGGCTGAGGCTCTATCCACTGAGTCAAACTGGCTAGGGCTGCATTAGCTCTTTTAGGGTCACATCTTTAGAAAAGACAAAATTTTTCTGATAAAATGAAAATATTAGTGATAAACAATAAACCAGTAAATGGTAATTTAAAGTGACTAGGTTTATTTCCATACTAGAGGCCCAGTGCATGAAATTCATGCACGGATAGGGTCCCTAGGCCTGGCCGGTGATCAGGGCAGATCAGGTTCCCTGCCTCCCCACCTCGTCCTTCCCTCGCTCCCTCAGCACTCCACTGCCCCAGCTGGTCACCCGCCATGTTCTGCGCCGACCCTTGGTGGTCAGCACACGTCATAGCAATCAATTGAACTCCTGGTCTCCCAGTTGAACTCCTGAGGGGACAATTTGCATATTAGCCTTTTATTATATAGGATTTGGCACAATAACAAAGGGCTAATGCAGGGGTCCTCAAACTACAGCCCGCGGGCCACATGCAAATACAAATATTGTATTCCCGTTTTGTTTTTTTACTTCAAAATAAGATATGTGCAGTGTGCATAGGAATTTGTTCATAGTTTTTTTTTAAACTATAGTCCAGCCCTCCAACGGTCTGAGGGACAGTGAACTGGCCCCCTGTTTAAAAAGTTTGAGGACCCCTGGGCTAATGGAATGATTGTAGTTTTTAGTTAGAAAATTCAACAAATCTCATCTTGCCCCTTATAGCAAGCTAATGTGTTTTAGCTCAGCTTTTGTTTTCTAGCATACAGTGGGGCCTTGACTTACGAGTGTCCCGACCAATGAGTTTTTCGAGATATGAGCCGTCTCTCTGCCGATTTTTTGCTTTGAGTTGTGAGCTAAAATTCGGGTTACGAGCCAGCTTCAGATACCCCACCGCTAGTTGGTGCAGCGAACGTCACAGTGAACGCCACAACATCAGCCCAGCATCACGTGTCTCACTCGTTCACTTTTTGATTTGACATACGAGTAATTTGAGTTACGAGCTCCGTCACTTAACGAATTAAACTCGTAAGTCAAGGCCCCACTGTACTGATAAGGACTAAGGGATTAATAGACAACAAGGCAACAATTCACAAAAGAAAGATGGGAAAATAGGCATAAGAAGAAGGTAGTTTACTAATGCATTTCCCCCTGAAATCAATGGGAAAATGGCATATTTGCTGAAACACAGAGGTTACCTCAAATTTGGTAAAAGGCAGCCACTAAGCTCCCCCCCCCCCGAGTCCCCCCATTAAGTCTTATATTGAATCACTTTATTTAGGTATTCAGTGCAGGGTGACTGCATTTTTTGCATGGTTTGTCCTGTACAGAGTTGTTTATTATAATGAAATATAGTCTCTAGTCAGTTTGATTTGTTAAAAAACACTTGTGGCCCAGCCGGCGTGGCTCAGTGGTTGAGCATTGACCTATGAACCAGGAGGTCACTGTTCGATTCCTGGCCAAAGCATATGGTTGTGGGCTCGATCCCCAGTGTGGGGTGTGCAGTAGGCAGCTGATCAATGATTCTCTCTCATCACTGATGTTTCTATCTCTCTTTCCCTCTCTCTCTGAAATAAATAAAAATATATTTTTTAAAAAACAACAACAAAAAACACTTGTGCTCAGGATGGCAGTGTTAATCCCCAGAGCTGCCAGTGTAGTCTGAAAGTAGGGACAAAGGATTTAGAGACCGGAGCAGGGGAATATATACTTCTAGAGCTGGCTTATTCTATATTACCCCAGAACCCTGACTGAGGAGGTGTTGTTTCTTTAGACACCTTTATTTTGCAGTTTAACACATATTGGAAGTTTCTAATTTAAATCTATGCTTTTGGATAAAATGGATTGGAGAGATTGAATTGCTATAGGCTAACGAGTAGCAACAGAGGTCACTTGATTCTGAGGAACTCTATCTCTGTTGAAAGAAGTTTTAGTGTGAAAGAATGAAGTAAAGAAAAAAAAATCATTCAGGGACTACCTCCACATGCTAGGTACTGTGGGGATGCTTTTCTATCTTCTCTCTCTCTCTCTCTCTCTCTCTCTATATATATATATATATATATATATATATATATATATTATTGATCTCAGAGAAGAAGGGAGAGGGGGAGACATAGAAACATCAATGAGGATTGAGCCTGCATGTGCCCTTGGTCGCAATCGAACCCAGGACCCTTCAGTCCACAGGCTGATGCTCTATCCACTGAGACAAACTGGCTAGGGCTATCTTTTGTCTCTTCAAGCCTTGTCTTTTCAGATGAGGAAATTGAGGTTCAGAGAAGTTAAATGACTAGCCCAAATATCACACAGCAGTGAGAGGATGGTTTTTGCTGAGCACCAAACCAGTTAGTCTACTACACTTGTTCCTTGGTGGTTAGGTGGCTGATACCCCAGGATTCTTATAAGCCTGGCTCTTCCACTCTCTCCTCTCACATTAGTTGGGAATACAGGATTTAAGGTACTAATTGTGGAACTGAGTGTGCCAGCACGTTTTTCTTGACCTTTTTGGGACTTTGATATAATATGAAGACTATTATGTTGGTTTTACTTCTCCTACATCATATTCAACACCAGTGGATAGTGTCCAGGGTATAATCCATTCAATTGACAGATTTCTCAGCCATTTTAGAGCAGGTTCTCTATTAGCTTCTTCCTTATGTCCATAGTTAAGAAATTTGTTTGATCTATTTAAACATGATTGTGGGAGAAGTATATAATTACAGTAGGCTTTTGACTAAGCTAAAACAAATCTTACCTGTACCTGAAAAACTGGTTGAGGAGGATTGTAAGTGGTAATGTTAGTTTTTCTGTACATCAGTTCAGACCTTTTCCCAAAGGAAGACCAAAGCTGATTGAACTGTGACCACTACTTAGCTGCCAGGTATTAACCACTATGGTTACTCAGAACCCTAGATCGATTCAAACCATTGACATTGAGTTGAAGTATTTTGTAAGCTAAATATTCTAAATTCCTAAACCTTTTCCTAGGGGGAAGATAAGATCTAGCTGGGCCTAAACCTTTTCCGAGGGACCCCCACCGGGCCTCTAGTAGCTAAATAAATACATATTTTGGCTCATTCTTTCTTTCACCAGGAAATACACTGAATATTATTGATTTCAGGAATTTCAATGATCCCTTCTGAAGAGTTTGTTGCTCACTCAAATATCTGGGACTTCTTTTCTGGTAATCTACAGGACCACAACTTGGTCTATACTCATTGGTTGTACCAAATCCAGGTGTAAACAGAAGGAGAGATCTGAATAATTGTCTAGAAAAAGGCTGTTGAAGATGAGACCATCTTTTCTGACTTCTTTCAGAGGGATTGGGATGTATAGGACGGTGAATCTGAGGCTGAGGATAGCAGGCAGGGTGTGTGTGTGTGTATTTGTATCTGTAAATATCACGTCGCTGTTTACTGTACACTGGATTCTCTTTATGCAAGACCTAGTCAGGCCAAATCAGGAGGAATTGTTCCCTTGTTTAAAGCCAAGAATAACATTCTAACCAGCAGGGAACAGAGGTCAGTTCAAGGCAAAAGCTCTTGGGATCTACAGGACATTAAGAACCTTGAAAGAACTGAGTTTAATAGAAGGAAGCCAGTATGTACGTCGAAGAAAGTGTTTGAAACCTGTATGTCTCTTATTGGAGCATGGCTTATTTGTGAAAAATTAATAATTGTCATAACAGTTGGCTATGTGATGAGTTCATATCACCTCCTGGTCATTTAACTATGTATTTATTTACCTCCTGCCTGCATATTGATTTGTCTATTGTTTTTGTTAGAAAAAAGAGGAAAATGCCCTAACCAGTTTGGCTCAGTGGATAGAGCGTCGGCCTGCAGACTCAAGGGTCCCAGGTTCGATTCCGGTCAAGGGCATGTACCTTGGTTGCGGGCACATCCCTGATGGGGGATGTGCAGGAGGCAGCTGATCGATGTTTCTTACTCTCTATCCCTCTCCCTTCCTCTCTGTAAAAAATCAATAAACGTATTTAAAAAAAAAAAGAAAAAAAAAGAAAAAGAGGAAAATAATATTCTATCAATATTCTGGTGTCTTATTCTACAAGCAGCTTCAGAAATACCCAGGAGAGGGCTGGAGTTGAAAGATGATAGGTTAATTTAAAAACACACACCCTTTACAAAATCTGGGGAACTTCAGAGCTGGCTGAAGTTTTGTTTCTGGGATATTTCTGTGCCTACTTCTCTTCTTTTTCCATTCAGTGTTTCCTCATTCTGATGCTGGCCACTCACCCCACCAAGGCTACTCAAACTATTTTCTGGGGATGATTCTAAGTTTGTCCTATTTTCTTCTCTGGGACTCATTTCTCTGGTCTAACTTGAACTGGTTCTGGGCCAAAGTGATCATGTGAAAGCTTTTCTTCATGGCCTTTATTTCTTGGCTCATTTTATGCACTTTGCCTGATTCGTTTTGCTTCTCTCATTTTTCAGTATTGTAAGTTATGTTGCCTCACTTGGAAGATTCTAAAGCTCAGATGCAGCCTCAGTCCTCTTAAATTTCACTCTGGTTTATAAAGTGCCTTTTTTCTTTCCTAGAAATTGGGGGATGAATAAATCAGGTGCTCTGTAGTGAGGGATTGCTAACTCTCCTGGGACTCTAGTTTGCTACTTGTTTAAACACATATGTAGCAATTTGGATTGTATTTGCTTGCTAAGACTTATTGCCAAGACTCTCAAAATAGGTCATTGTTGTTACCTTTTCTCCCCTTGTGTTTTCAACAGAAAATTTAGAGGTAAAGAGAACTACCTTGTCCAAGATCACATAGTATGTTGGTCTTACACCTTTTGAAGCACACCTCATTTTTTTTTATTCCTTGTACTTCTTACCATAACTATTAGCAAGTAATTAATAAATAACATAATCCTATGTAATAAAAACCTAATATACTAAGTGTCCAACTGTTCTTTCGACCAGTCGCTATGACATGCACTAACCACCAGGGGGAAGAAGCTCCAAGGGGTAGTTTAGCTTGCTGCTGTGGTCCAGCCAATCAGAACTGGGCAAGATGATCAGGACTGGGTTAGAAGGGCTAGATACGTCCTGGAGCCCTCCTGCAATCCGTCCCCAGCCCCTATTGTGCACCGGTGGGGTCCCTCTGCCTGGCCTGCACCCTCTCGCAATCTGGGACCCTCGCGGGATGTCCACAGGCTAGGCCGAGGGACCCCCACCGGGCCTCTAGTAGCTAAATAAATACATTTTAACTGTGGGTTGATTGGTTGATCAACTAAATTTCAAAATTCTCATCAGGTTGATCACCTTTTAGACAAATATGTGAGAAAAGTTTTTGGATGGAAGGGACTGAATAGCTATGTAGAAAAGGTTTAGGAATTTAGAATATTTGTGAAAAAATCCCCATGTAAATCCTGTTCTTAATAAAGAAACAGAAAGTTAGCACCGCTAGAGTGGAAACTGGTTAAAAATGTAAGGAGAACCCTAGCTGGTTTAGAACGTCAGCCTGCGGACTGAAGGGTCCCAGGTTCGATTCCTGCCAAGTGCACATGCCTGGGTTGTGGGCTCGATTCCCAGTAGGGGGCATGTAGGAGGCAGCCAATCAATGATTCTCTTTCATCATTGATGTTTCTATCTCTCTCTCCCTCTCCCTTTCTCTCTAAAATCAATAAAATATATATTTTTTAAAAAATGTAAGGAGAAACAGGGTGAAAGAGGATAAAAGGACATGGTTTAATGAAGAGATTGGAACAAACAGGCATCTTGCCAGCTTGTTATCATACAGTGAAAATGAAAAATTTTTATTCTTCCCCCAATATTAGGCTCTCCACCACTGCCCCTCCCCAAACCACTATCCAGAGCGGCTGTTAATGACTCTTTGGGCACTAGTGTCTGGTTTTGGGCTGCCATGTGAAGCATGAAGACGTCTTGTGGGGTCAGTCAGCTGCAAAGAACAGTTGTCCTTTTGATTTGTTAAATTCTTCCTAACAGTTTTGTTGCTCTCAGATAGTACTGCTAATTCCAATGTATTGTACTGCACATTGTGCAGTAACCCTTCAGAAGGCCCATCTAACTTTTTTTTTTTAAACATATTTGTATTTATTTCAGAGAGAAAGGGAGAGGGGAAAGAGAGATGGAAACATCAATGATGAGAGAGAATCATTGGCTGCCTCCTGAACTCCCCCTACTGGGGATTAAGCCAGCAACCCAGGCATGTGCCCCTGACTGGAATTGAACCTGGGACCCTTCAGTTCACAGGCCGACGCTCTGTCCACTGAGCCAAACCAGCTAGGGCCCATCGAATTTTTTTAACCTTCGAAAAACAAACTGTTGTTTTTTTGTTTTGGGGCCAATAGTTTGCATCTCATTTGGGATCCTTGTCTCCTTATCTGGCCTCATTGAATTGTACTAATGAATTTTCACTATTTCTGGTTTCAAACTTTTGTCTTCACTAGCTCCCTGTAGTAAACTTTGGTTTCAGACCTGCTTGGGGGAAAGATTGGGTTTTTTCTTGTTTGTTTTTTGTTTCAGTAAATATGTTCTCTACTTACTCATTATTCTTTATCTTCTTTGTTAAACAGGCCACCAAGCAGTTTCTTGAAGAGATTAACAAGTGGACAGTTCAGTACAACGTTTCCCCTCTTTCTTGGAATGTGGCTGTAAAGTTCCTCATGGCTCGGAAGTTTGATGTGCTCCGCGCCATAGAGTTGTTCCACTCCTACAGGGTATGTAGCTCAGGGTGGACCAGATCTGCTGCAGCTTGGCTCTCTTTGTTGCTATTTTCTTTGCCACGCTTTACAGACAGTGGTTCTGAGTGTCTTCCCCACTCTTATAAAAAAAATAAAAAGTGGGTCAGTATTCAAGAGCCCTACCTTGGGGTCAGAGAATCCTTCTGAAGAGATATCTTTCTAAATTTAAAAAAAAGGAGGGAGAGGGGTAAGAAGCACTAGGATTGGTTTAATTCTAAAGCTCAAGTAGGCCTATTTATGGTCATTTCGTTCAATATTCATTCATTTATTCAACAGAAATTTACTGTATACCTGCTATGTTCCAGGTGTAGAGATTACTATTTAGGAAGGCAGTAAACAAACAATTATAGAAGTGTTATGATAGGGCAGTACTAGGTTCTGTGGAAGCCTTCCTGAAGGAAATGACTTCTAAATTATGATCTAGCTCTGACCGGTTTGGCTCAGTGGATAGAGCGTCGGCCTGTGGACTGAAGGGTCCCAGGTTTGATTCCGGTCAAGGGCATGTACCTTGGTTGCGGGCACATCCCCAGTGGGGGGTGTGCGGGAGGCAGCTCATCGATGTTTCTCTCTCATTGATGTTTCTAACTCTCTGTCCTTCTCCCTTCCTCTCTGTAAAAAATCAATAAAATATATATTTAAAAAAAAATTATGATCTAAAGAATGAATAGGGCCTTGGCTGGTTTGCTCAGTGGTTAGAGTGTTGGCCCACAGACCAAAGGGTCACTGGTTTGATTCCCAGCCTAGGGCATGTATCTCAGTTGCTGGTTTGGTCCCCGGCCCGAGTCGGGGAGCAAGCAGGAGGTAACCAATCAATGTGTCACTCTCCCGTCAATGTTTCTCTCTCTTCCCCTCCTCTCTCTCCCGTCCACTCTCTCTAAAAAAATAAGTCAATGAAAAAAACATCCTCAAGTGAGGGTTAAAAGAAGAAGAAGAAGAAGAACAAGAAGAGGAAGAGGAAGAGGAAGAGGAAGAAGGAGGAGGAGGAGGAATCAGACAGGGAGATAAAGCTTGCAAAAGTATGGCAGAGAGAACAGCAAGTTTCAGATACCTAGAGAGAAATTGAGCTGAGCAGAAACACTAAGTGGGAGTAGGGGTATGGCAAGAGTTTGAGCAGCAGAGGTAAACAAGGCCAGATAAGGGAGTATCTATCTGCTTTTTCATAAGGGCAGAGAAATTCATTGAAGGTATAAACAGCAGAGAATGATTTGATCAGATTTGCATTCTGGAAAGATTTTTCTCACTGTATTTTAGAGAATGGATCATAATGGCTATACTGAAGACAGACCAAATTAAAAGGCTCTTGTACTTGTAGGAAAAGAGATTATTGTGGTGTCTTTTTTTTTTTTTTTTAAATATATTTCATTGACTTTTTACAGAGAGGAAGGAAGAGGGATAGAAAGTTAGAAACATCGATGAGAGAGTAACATCGATCAGTTGCCTGCTGAACACTCCCTACTGGGAATGTGCCCGCAACCAAGGTACATGCCCTTGACCGGAATCGAACCTGGGACCCCTGAGTCCGCAGACCGATGCTCTATCCACTGAGCCAAACCGGTTACGGCTATTGTGGTGTCTTTAGGCGTAGTGTCAAGTGGGCAGATTCTAGAAGTAAGATTGGTAGGATAGCGTTGCTTAAACTGGTATGTGAGGCAAGAGAAGACTAGGGTTCTAGGTATCTGCCTTGGATGATGGGGTACATGGTGGGGGCATTCTGGAGAGTGTGAGGAATAGGAAGACATGTAGGGCAGAATCTCAACTCAGACTTTTTGTTTTTCTTGGTTGAAAAGTTGTTTTATAGGTTGAATTTGAATGCTTTATGTAGGGCATGCACTCTCCTGTGATCCAACCACTGACACAGTCTTCATTTGCTACGAAGGCATTTGAATTGACTTTTAGAGAAAGATTAGGAAGACCTGGTTTGTTTTATTTTATTTTATTTGTTTTCAGAGTTTAGGACTTTTAATTTGTCCCAAAGCTGCTGAAGCAAAATCATGATAAGACATTCTGTTTTTCATTATACCCCCAACACACACACACACACACACACACACACACACACACACACACAAACTATTTGTCAGGAAAAAGTGGTTTTGTACATGAGAAGAAACAACATAAATTCAACACTGACAGATAAGGGTTAGCTCTATCACTCATCTCTTTAAAATGTTTATACGAATGAATATCCAGTCAAAACCAACAGGGTATCTCCTTTGAAATGTTATCTAAATGGATTTCCAAGTAGACCACAGGACTGTATACTGTCTTGGAATATTCTTAGAAGGCTCTGTCATTGATCAGGTAACAGTAAAAACACCAGAGTCCTTCTTTCAAATGGAAGAGGGAAAGAGAGGGATAGAAGAAACTATTCAAACTTCGTCTTCTTTCCTTGTGACTTGTGATCACCTCCTCCTCCTCTGCCTCCTAGGAATCCTGCTCAACCTCCAAAACCTCCCCAGCTTCTGCCACCAAATCCACCTTGGCCTCTTCTGCCACCACCTCTGCCTCTGCTGTGATCCCCAAAGCCACCTTCACCCTTGGGCTTGGCCGAGTCCAAACTAACTTTGTTTCAATCAATTTCACTGCCTTCCATGGCCTCCTTGGTGGCTTTGGCGTCTTCCTCACTGTTGAAGTCTACAAAGCCAAGCCCTTTGGAAGAGGCTGTCTCCCGGTTGGTGTCTATGCTTGCCTGGGCAGAGCCATCAGATGACTTCTTCAATGTCTCCTCTGTAGTCTCCTCAGACAGACCTTTGACAAATAGAGTTTTGGATGGATGGCTTTTTGCATTAGGCAATCCCCTGGGTCCTTGCCATTCCAGCCTGATTGCTCTGCCCTCTATTTCTCTTTTATTACAGGAATTTAAAGCCTCTTTAGCATCTTCAAATGAAGCAAATTCTATAAATGTATACCCTTTAGATTTGCCAGTTTGGTTCTGGGGCACTTTGATAAAAGCTGCCTTCTCAAATACTTCCTGAAGAGTTTCTTCTTTTGCACTGTAGGAAAGGTTGCTTAAAACCAGTGTTTTTGATTCACCACTCCAAGTGCTATTCTTTCCACCTCTATGGTCTTGATTTTGACCTTTCTCTCCCATATAGCACAGGGAAGTGGATCGCCCATCCATTAATGTTCTCTGCTTTTCTTCCAAAGTTTTCTCTGCATTAGCTTCTGTCTTAAATTCAATATAAGTAATCCCTTTAGTCTTTCCATCCTTGCTGACTAATATGATCTCCATAGCATCTTCAAACACTTCTTTTAATTCGTCCTGAGTAACTTTATAAGGCAAATTGTTCTTGCATCTCGATCTTTTTTACTGTTTTTTCCCTTTGGTTTTTCTACTTCAATTTTATTGCCAAAGACTTTTATTTTTTTTACTAGAGGCCTGGTGCACAAAAATTTGTGCACTCGGGGCGGGGGGAATCCCTCAGCCCGGCCTGTGCCCTCTCGCAGTCTGGGACCCCTCGGGGGATGACCACCTGCTGGCTTAGGCCTGCTCCCCGGGGGATTGGGCCTAAGATGGCAATCAGACATCCCTCTGGCAGCCCGGGAGCCCTCGGGGGATGTCCACTTGCCAGCGGGGAGCAGACCTAAGCTGCAGTCGGACATCCTTAGCACTGCTGAGGAGGCAGGAGAGGCTCCCACCATCACCGCTGTATTGGCAGCCATCAGCCTGGCTTGTGGCTGAGCAGAGCTCCCCCATGTGGGAGCGCACTGACCACCAGAGGGCAGCTCCTGCATTGAGCGTCTGTCCCCTGGTGGTCAGTGTGTGTCATAGTGACCAGTCATTCCCAGTCTTTCTGCTGTTAGGGTCAGTTTTCATATTACCCTTTTACTATATAGGATAGAGGCCTGGTGCACGGGTGGGGACTGGCTGGTTTGCCTTGAAGGGTGTCCTGGATCAGGGTGGGGGTCCCGCTTGGGTGGCTGGCCAGCCTGGGTGAGGGCTGATGGCTGTTTGCAGCTGGTCACACCCCCTTCAGGGTGGGGGTCCCCACTGGGGTGCCTGGCCAGTCTGGGTGAGGGGCTGCGGGCCGTTTTCAGGCTGGCCAGCGACTGAAGCTCCCAGTCTCTCCTTTTTTTCTTTTTTTTTTATTCTGGGATTTATTTACCTTCTATAATTGAAACATTGTTGTCGTCACTGGCGCTCCCAGCTCTGAGGCCACGGCCAGCTGAAAGCAGGTATCTGGGGTTTGTTTAGCTTCTATAATTGAAACATTGTTGCTTTCGGGCTCAGAGCCCGGCCGCGGCAGGCGGGGAACCTTGGCTTCCTCCATCACTGGAGCAAGCAAGCCTCATGTTCTCTTCAGCTGCGTGGCTGCCGGCCTCCATCTTTGTTGGCAGTTAATTTGCATATCGCCCTGATTAGCCAATGGGAAGCGTAGCGGAGGTACGGTTAGTTACCCTTTTTGTCTTTTATTAGATAGGATTGTTATTTGTAAAATATATTTATATTGATTTCAGAGAGAGGAAGGGATAGGGAGAGATAGAAACATCAGTGATGAGAGAGAATCATTGATTGCCTGCCTCCTGCAGGCCCCACACGGGGGACCAAGCCTGCAACCCAGGCATGTGCCCTGACCAGAATTGAACTGTGACCTCCTGGTTCATAGGTTGACGCTCAACCACTGAGCCAGGCCGGCTTTTTCCAGCAGTTCCAGCTGCTTCAGCAGATTCAAAATCCACATAGCCAAACTTCCTAGACACACTAATTCTGACATCCATAATAGCAAGATCATTTAAAAAATAATAATAATATGTATATATATATATAATTTCAGAGAGGAAGAGAGAGATAGAAACATCAGTCATCAGTAATGAGAGAGAACCATTGATTGGCTGCCTGCCATACTCCCCCCACTGGGGATTGAGCCTGCAACCCGGGCATATGCCCTTGACTAGAATCAAACCCAAGACCCTTCAGTCCCCAGGCCGACACTCTATCCACTGAGCCAAACCACCTAGGGCGCAAGATCATTTTTAGCAAAAACATCACTGATACTTGTTTTTAATTCAGGAGCAGATTTGCGGAAGTTCAGGTTTCCAACAAAGAGATTGAAAGCCGTAGTTGGTTCTGTGGCTTCTGCTTTCTGTTTTGCCATTTCCTTCTTTTGTTTCCCAGGTGCTTCTTTGACAGGCTCTTCCTCCTCCTTTTCATCCTCCTCCTCATCATCTTTATTGTCCTCCTTTCATCACCGTCGTCTTTGTCTTCATCCTCAGCTGTGCTTTTGGCCTTCACGGGAACAACTTTTATAGGAGATTTCTTGCCTTTGGCTGGTGCAATCTCCATAGGTTCTTCTTCAGAGTCATCTTCTTTGTCATTATCATCTTCATCCTCCTCCTCCTCCTCTTCACTGTCATCATCATTTTCCTCATCACTGTATTCCTTCTTGGCATTCTTGTCATTCTTTGCTCCCTTGACTGGGGTGGCTGCTCCCTTCTTACCAGGGGTTGCTACAAATGCTTTGCCTGCTGTACCTTTCTTCTTGCCAGGTGTGGCTAATGCTTTGGCTGGTGTAACTGCTGCCTTTTTGCCAGGGGTGACAACTCCTTTTTTTTTTTTACTGCTGTGGCAATTACAATCTTTTTTGTTTGGGAAACCATCACTTTCTTTCCTGGAGTTGTGGTAGCCTTCTTGCCTTTTTTTCTGTTTTCATCTTCTTCATCTTCACTATCTTCTACTTCCTTTGGAGGAGGAGCCATTTTTTGGGGGTCACCTTGATTTTAATCAGCCTTTGGGAGCTTCACCATGATGATGGCTTATGACGGTGGACTGTGTGGCGGTGAGTGGCACAGATATGCCCAGAGGAAGCAAACAACGTTGATGGTAGTGAAGAACTGGAGCGCGTATGTTTCTCTACCAGCTAGAGCTCGAAATTGAGTGGAAAGCTGGTTTGTTTTATTCACCATCATATTCCTGGCACTTAGTTCAGTGCCTGGCACATAATAGTTGCTCTACAAATATTTGCAGAATAAATGAATGAGTGAGCAAGTGAATGGGAGGGGGGATCCCACAAAGAGATTTAGAAGGAATAATTGAAGAAATAACAAAACCCAGAAAGTATTCTCTATGAAAGATAGAGAATGCCTCAGGAAGAAGGGAATGTGAGTGGTTAACCTGGTTACATAAAGGAGGACTGAAAATGCTTACTGGATTCAGTGACAGAAAGGTCCTTCTGTAATTAGAGGACATGATAATGCAGTAGACAGGGCATGAGGGACCTGAAGGTGAGCCTAACTAATCTGGCCATGGCTCTTCCCAAAAGCAGCCCGAGGTGACCTCAGAATGGTTTGTGTTCACTTGACCCAGAAAACCTCACAAATCCTTGCAAATCAAGAGGTTCAGTTCAAGTCTTTGCATTCACTTTAAGAACACTTGTAAGGACCATTTTGAAGACCTCCAGTGAAAGCTGAACCAGAAATAGCTTGGCAAAAGAACCAAGATGGCGGCATAGGCCTGTACTTGCTGCCTCCCATAACCACATCAACATTACAACTAAAATACAGAACAAACATCATTCAGAACCACCTGAAAGTAGGCTGAATGGAAGTCCTACAACTAGAGAAGTAAAGAAGAAAGCACAATGAGACTGGTAGGAGGGGTGGAGCCCCGGAATGGGCTGGTCCACCACCCACATGTGCTACTTTTTTAATCTGGAGGGAGATTGTCTCTGTGGAGGCTGCCCGTGAGGAGCAAGGGGTCCCAGCCCCACACCAGACTCCCAGCCCAGGGTTCCAGAGCTGGGAAGAGAAATTCCCACAACTATGGACTGTAAAAACCAGTGGGGATTGTGGCTGAGTGACAAGGAGGCTGCTAGAGTCCCAGATGTTCCATTGAAAGGGCTGGTGCATGAACTTACTCAGGGATCCAGACACCTATGGGGAGGAACAGGATTGTCTGGCATTGGGGCAGGAACTCAGGGATGGCTTTCTCCTAGACAGAGTTGCTCACAAAGGTCTTTATTCCTGTGCTGGGATCTCCCGTCACAGGGCTGACTGGCAGCCATATCTGAGTCTCCATCAGCCTGGAGTACAGTGTTTCCTCCACCATCAGGATTCCTCGGGATTCCCCCAGACTATGCCCCATCCAATTTGCAGCCCCACCCAAGCTGTTTGTAGCACCTTTTACATATGAATGGTCTGTCCTGGCTCAGGCTTCAGACTTTTCTAAAATCTCTCAAACAAGCTGCAGCTGGTGACAGCTTGCCTCAGACCTATCAATAAAAGGCCCAAGACCCAGCACTAGCACCAGGCTGCCTTACTTCACAGCTGGGCCTTGCCTAGCACCTCTGAGCCCAATACAGATAGCAAATAGCTATCTGCAGATCCGTCTCTAGCTCCTGCTGGGTGGCCCCAGGCAGTGGCTGACTTTGCACCTCCCTGGAGGCCACAGAGCCAGTGAACCCAGTGGACAGCTTCAAACCATAGCAGTTTACAACTCTACACAACCAGAAGTGAGACACTCAAGAGGCAGACTCAGTGAGCACCAAAGCTCCACATAAGCAAATCCTGTTCCATAGGGGTGTTTCCTGCACAGCAGCTCAGCTGTTCCTCACAGCCAGTTGTCCTGGGGGTCAATTCCTCCCAGTGACACTAACAGCAATCAAGTCTCAACTACAAGACTGTGCACACAGCCCACACAGGGCTGCACCTACAGTGCCCAGGTCAGGTGACTGGGGAGGCTGAGCCACTGGGCCCTGCAGGATGCCTATTACACAAGGCCACTCTACCAATTCCAGGAGACATAGCAGCTCTACCTAATACATAAAAACAAACACAGGGAAGCAGCCAAAATGCAGAGACAAAGAAACATGTCACAAATGAAAGAAACGGAAGCAAGTAAACTACTGGATACAGAATTCAAAACCATGGTTATAAGGTTACTCAAGGATCTTCATGAGACTTTCAAGAATCTTAGTAAGAATTTCAAAGAGATGAAAAAGGACCAGTCAGAAATTAAGCATAAACTAACTGAAATAAAGAATCATTTACAGCCTGGCCGGCATGGTTCAGCAGTTGACCCAGGAACCAAGAGGTTGCAGGTTTGATTCCTGGTCAGGGCACATGCTTGAGGTTGTGGGTTTGATCCCCAGTAGGGGGCATGCAGGAGGCAGCCAAACAATGATTCTCTTTCATCATTGATGTTTCTATTTCTCTCCCTCTCCCTTCTTCTCTGAAATAAATAAAAATATATTTTAAAAAAGGATCATTTACAGGGATTCAACAGTAGAGGATTCTGAGAGTCATATCAATGATTTGGAATATGAGGAGGCAAGAAACACCTAATTGGAAGAGCAAAAAGAAAAAAGAATCCAAAAATATGAAGTTAGTGTAAGGAGCCTCTGGGACAACTTCAAGCATACCAACATTCGCAATATGTGGATGCCAGAAGGAGAAGAGAGAGAGCAAGATATTGAAAATCTATTTTAAGAAATACTGATAGAAAACTTCCCCTACCTGGTGAAAGAAATAGACTTACAAGCACAGGAAGCACAGAGTCCCAAAGAAGAGGAACCCAGCCCTAGCTGGTTTGGCTCAGGGGATAGAGCATCGGCCTGCGGACTGAAGGGTCCCAGGTTCAATTTCAGTCAAGGGAACATACTGGGGTTGTGGGCTCAATCTCCAGTAGGGGGCGGGCAGGAGGTAAGCGGTTAGTGATTCTCTCTCATCATTGATGTTTCTATCTCTCCCTCTCCCTTTCTCTCTCAAAAATCAATAAAAATATATATACAAAAAACCAAAAAACAAAAGGGGAACCCAAAGAAGCCCACACCAAGACACATCATAA
>NW_005871089.1:6556503-6559248 GCF_000147115.1 Myotis lucifugus | reverse complement strand
GCCTCCTGCACGCCCCCTACTGGAGATCCAAGCGCACAACCCGGGCATGTGCCCTTGACTGGAATCGAACCTGGGATCCTTCAGTCAGCAGACCGATGCTCTAGCCACTGAGCCAAACCAGTTAAGGCCAAACAGAGTATCTTCAAAGTAGCAAGAGAAAAGCTGTCAGTTGCCTACAAGAGAGCACCCCATAAGACTGTCAGCTGATTTCTAACAGAAACTTTGGAGGCCAGAAGTGGGTGGCAAGAAATATTTAAAGTGATGAATAGTAAGATCCTACTACCAAGATTACTCTACCCAGCAAAGCTCTCATTTAGAATTGAAGGTCAGATAAATAGCTTCACAAACAAGAAAAAGCTGAAGGAGTTCATCACCACCAAACCAGTATTACATGAAATGGTGAAGGGGAAGAAGAAGAAAGAGAAGAAAATGAAGAGTTTAAAAATATGAACAGCCCTGACCGGTTTGGCTCAGTGGATAGTGCGCTGGCCTGCGGACTGAAGGGTCCCAGGTTTGATTCCAGTCAAGGGCATGTACCTTGGTTTCGGGCACATCCCCAGTAGGAGGTGTGCAGGAGGCAGCTGATCGATGTTTCTCTCTCATCGATGTTTCTAACTCTCTATCCCTCTCCCTTCCTCTCTGTAAAAAATCAATAAAATATATTTTAAAACATATGAACAATTAAATGGCAACAAATACATATCTATCAATAACTGAATCTAAAACTTAAAATCAACAAACAAGAAATCTAATGAACAAAATAAACTGGTGAATAAAATAGAACTAGAGGTATGAAAGCATGGAAATGACTGATGAATCTCAGAAGGAAGGGGGGTGGTGGGGACGGGAACAGATTAACCAAAGATCTTACCTATGGACACACAGAGTAGGGTGGTCAAGGGCCGGAGTGGGAACCGTGTGGAGGGGGTCAATGGGGGGGGGGGAAGGGGGACATGTGTAATACTCTCAACAATAAAGATTTTTTTAAAAAAACAACACCACTAAAAAAAACACACACACTTCTGAAACATTGCAAGCAATCAAGGCTTTGTGGTTTTTTTTTTAAATATATTTTATTGATTTTTTACAGAGAGGAAGGGAGAGAGATAGAGAGTTAGAAACATCGATGAGAGAGAAACATCGATCAGCTGCCTCCTGCACATCTCCTACTGGGGATGTGC
Source organism: Myotis lucifugus (assembly GCF_000147115.1). NCBI lineage: Eukaryota > Metazoa > Chordata > Mammalia > Chiroptera > Vespertilionidae > Myotis > Myotis lucifugus. The sequence continues at coordinate 6,558,067 of NW_005871089.1, read as the reverse complement.
CTGCAACCCAGGTACATGCCCTTGACCGGAATCGAACCTGGGACCTTTCAGTCCGCAGGCCAACGCTCTATCCACTGAGCCAAACCGGTTTCAGCACGACTTTGTGTTTTTGAAAAGCCATTAAGTATCTGAACGATGTCACTTTACAGAAGCAATGTGTGCCATTTCGTTGTTACAGTGGTGCAGTTGGCAGGTGTGCCCAGGCCAAACTTGGGGCTGGACACAGGGTGAGTGGCCCAAATAGAGTGCTGAATTTCTGCTGCATAAGCTTAAAAATGCAGAGACTGATGCTGAACTTCAGGGTTTAGATGTCCATTCTCCGGTCATTGAGCACATCTCGTGAACAAAGCTCCCAGAACTCATGGAGCTCATGGGCAGATGAACCCATACATGAGCTCCCCCTGCCACCTTGACCTGATCCTCACTACAAAGGAGCAGACTGTTCCTAAACCAGAGCAGGAGGTTGCACAGAAGAAAAAGATATCCCAGAAGAAGCTGAAGAATGAAAAATTTATGGCCCTGGAGTAAATTCAGCATAAAGTAAATATTAATAAAAGTTTAAAAAAAAATAGAAAGAATCTGGCCGTGGAAAATGATGTCATGGTAGCTGTTGTTGACAGAGGATATCAAAGGGAGGGGTGACTTTTGTTTTTAAATTGATGAGAGAGAGAGAGAGAGAGAGAGAGAGAGAGAGAGAGAGAGAGAGAGAGAGAGAAACATCGATTTGTTGTTCCACTTATTTAACTTGCAATCTTCACATATCCAGATGATGCTCTAACCAACTGAGCTATCCTGCCAGGGTGAGGGGTGACTCTTATTTACAACAGGATAAGCCTGTGCCTGGAAGATATATGAGGATGTCTGCTTCCAGACCCTTTTTGGGGACATCTATACTAATAATAGACAAATATGTAAATTGACCATCCCTCCGAAATGCCCACAGCCAATCAGGAGTGAGTATGCAATTAACCTGACAAAGATGGCGGGCCTGTGGGTAGTGCGTACGCGCTCAGGCGCCAAGCGGCTGGCGGCAGGGTAGGACGCTTGCATCATCGCCATGGCAACAGCGCAGTTGTTCCACCCCGCCCCGGGCCTCTGGGCAGCGTGGGAAGGTGGAAGGCTGCTCCAGCCAGAGCAAAGGCAGTGCGGGCAGCCAGGGGAAGGAAGGCGTATTCTTGCACAAATCTTTGTGCATCGGGCCTCTAGTATTTTAATATCCTGGTGCAATATCTGTGCTGCTACATATTTAAGAATTTTGACTCTGACACTAATGATACATACTGATTGGTCTTAAGAATCAGGATTCCCAGTGATTCAAAGAAAACTCTTCTACCTAAGGGACTAACAAGGTGTCATTGGACAGGAATTCTGATAAAACTCAGTTGGCCTGGAAGGGGGTTTGGTTAGTTGACTTGTAAAGTCCCTTATCTCTGGAATTTGATGATTACATAAAGCTGTCCTAGATATACAGTATTCTTTTAAAAATCTTTAATATTAAAAGTATTACATATGTCCCCTTATTTCCCCGATCAACCCCCTCCAGTCCACCCCCATTCCGCACACC
>NW_005871089.1:6554055-6556403 GCF_000147115.1 Myotis lucifugus | reverse complement strand
CCACCCTCCCTGCCTTCCCTCCGAGATTTTGCACTCTGTTCCATGCTTCCATGTCTCTGGATCCACTCTGTTCATCAGTTTATTTTGTTACTTAGATTCCATATATGAGTGAGATCATGTGATACTTGTCTTTCTCTGGCTGACTTATTCCACTTAGCACGATACTCTTCAGGTCCCTCCATGCTGTCTCAAAGAGTAAGAGATTCTTCTTTTTTACTGCTACATAGTATCCATGATATAAATGTACCACAGCTTTTTTATCCACTCATCTACTGATGGGCACTTGGGCTGTTTTTAGATCTTAGCTATTGTAAATTCTGCTGCTATGAACGTAGGGGTGCATACATTCTTTCTGATTGGTGTTTCGGGTTTCTTAGGATATATTCCTAGAAGTAGGATCATATTTAATTTTTTGAGGAAACTCCATACTGTTTTTCATAATGGCTGCATCAGTCTGCATTCTCACCAGCAGTGTACTAGGATTCTCTTTTCTCCACATCATTGCCAGCACTTGTCATTTGTTGATTAAAAAAAAACAAAACATATATATCCTATCTAATAATAGAGAAACATGGTAATTAGCCGTACCTCCACTACCCTTCCCATTGGCTAATCAGGGCGATATGCAAATTAACTGCCAACCAAGATGGCGGCCGGCAGCCAGGCAGCTTGAAGCGAATAGGAGGCTTGCTTGCTTCAGTGACGGAGGAAGCCAACGTTCCCCGCCTGCCTTGCCGGCCTCTGAGCTGCAACTCTAAGAAACATTGTTACAAATATAGAAGCTAAATAAAACCCCAGAAACTTGCTTTCAGCCAGCCGGGCTTCAGCCAGCAGGACCACAACATTGTTTTAATTATAGAACAAACGCAGATCCCTGCTTTCAGCCAGCCGGGATCTCAGAGCTGGAGTGAGCAGGACCGCAACAGTGTTACAATTATAGAACCCAAACAAACCAGATACCTGCTTTCAGCAGCCGAGGCCTCCGAGCTGGAGTCAAGCCTCAGAGCTAAAGCTGGCCCAGAATAAAAAAAGAAAAGAAAAAAAGGACAGGTTGGGAGCTTCAGTCACCCGCCAGCCTGAAAACGGCCCTCAGCCCCTCACCCAGGCTGGCCAGGCACCCCAGTGGGGACCCCCACCCTGATCCATGACACCCTTTAGGGCAAACCAGCCGGCCCCCACCCGTGCACCAGGCCTCTATCCTATATAGTAAAAGGGTAATATGCCTCCCAGCACCGGGATCAGCAGAGCCCCAAGGCCTCCCGAACCCAGGATCAGCAGAGCCGTGAGGCCTCCCGAACCCAGGATCAGCAGAGCCGCGAGGCCTCCTGAACCCAGGATCAGCGGAGCCGCGAGCCTCCTGGCACAGGAATCAGCGGAGCTGCGAGGCCTCCTGGCACCGGGATCAGCGTGACAGGGGGCAGCGACCAAACCCCCATGATCGCCCTGCGGCTCTGTGTGTGACAGGGGGCGGGGCACAACCTCCCTATCCGCCCTGCTCTGTTCGTGACAGGGGAAGGCGCCCCAACCCCCTGATCAGCCCTGCTCTGTGCCTGATAGGGGGGAGCTCCCCAACCCCCTGATCGCCCTGCAGCTCTGTGTGTGACAGGGTGTGGTGCCCCAACCCCCTGATCGGCCCTGCTCTGTGTGTGACACGTGCGGCACCCCAACCCCCACCCCACGGGCCCTGCTCTGTGTGTGACGGGGTAGAGCCATAACCTCCCCATCGGCCCTGCCCTGAGTGTGACAGTGGCGGTGCCCCAACGTTCTGATCGGCCCTGCTCTTTGGGTGATAGAGGGCGGCACCCCAACCCCCTGATCCTCCCTGTTCTGTGTGTGACGGGGCAGTGCCCCAACTCCCCTATCAACCCTACTCTGTGAGTGACAGGGGGGAGCTCCTCAACCCCCCGATCGGCCCTGCTCTGTGCATGACGGGGGAGCTAGCCAACCCCCTAATGGGCCCTGCTCTGTGCGTGACGGGGCAGCGCCCCAACCCCCTGATCGGCCCTGCTCTGTGCGTGACAGGGGGTGGCGCCGCAACCTCCCTATCGACCCTGCCTTGAGTGTGACAGGGGGTGGTGCCCCAACCCCCCAATCGGCCCTACCCTGAGCGTGACTAGGGGTGGCATCGCAACCACCCGATCCGCCCTGCTCTGTGCATGACAGGGGGCAGCGCCCCAACTCCCCAATCGGCCCTGCTCTGAGCCCAACCAGGGGCTGCACCTAGGGATTGGGCCTGCCCTCTGCCACCCGGGAGCGGGTCTAAGCCAGCAGGTCATTATCTCCCGAGGGTCCCATACTGCGAGAGGGCACAGGCCGGGCTGAGGACCCCCTCTCCCCCCCAAGTGAGA
>NW_005871089.1:6514251-6553955 GCF_000147115.1 Myotis lucifugus | reverse complement strand
GCACACACACACACACACACTAGAGGCCCGGTGCAGAAAAATTTGTGCACTCGGGGGGGTCCCTCAGCCCGGCCTATGCCCTCTTGCAGTCTGGGACCCCTCGGAGGATGTCTACCTGCTGGCTTAGGCACGCTCCCTGGGGGATCGGGCCCAAGCTGGCAGTCAGACATCCCTCTGGTAGCCCGGCAGCCCTCGGGGATGTCCACTTGCCAGTAGGGAGCAGATCTCAGCTGCAGTCGGACATCCTTAGTGCTGCTGAGGAGGCAGGAGAGGCTCCCACCACCACTGTGCTGGCAGCCATCAGCCTGGCTTGTGGCTGAGCAGAGCTCCGCCTGTGGGAGTGAACTGGCCACTAGGGGGTAGCTCCTGCATTGAGCATCTGCCCCCTGGTGGTCAGTGTGTGTCAGTGACCAGTCATTCCTAGTCATTCTGATGTTAGGGTCAATTTGCATATTACCCTTTTATTATATAGAATAGAGGCCTGGTGCACGGGTGGAGGCCGACTGGTTTGCCCTGAACGGTGTCCGGGATCAGGGTGCAGGTCCCCACTGGGGAGCCTGGCCAGCCTGGGTGAGGGGCTGATGGCTGTTTTCAGACTGACCAAGCCCCCGGTGACCAAAGCTCCCAGCATTTCCTTTTTTTTTTTTTTTTTATTCACTCCAGCTCCGTGGCCATGGCAACTGGAAGCAGGTATCTGGGGTTTATTTACCTTCTATAATTGAAACTTTGTTGCCTTGAGAGGAGGCAGCAGCCAGCCGGGAAGCTTGGCTTCTTCTATCATTGGGGCAACCAAGCCTCCTGCTTGCTCCATCTCTGTGGCTGCCGGCTGCCATCTTGGTTGGGTTAATTTGCATATAGTCACTCTGATTGGCTGGTGGGCGTGGCTTGGGGCATAGCGAAGGTACAGTCAATTTGCATGTTTTTCTATTATTATGTAAGATTTTATTGATTCATGAGGAAGAGAGAGATAGAAACATCAATGATGAGAGAGAATCATAGATCGGATGCCTCCTGCATGCCTCCTACTGGGGATGGAGCCCACAACCCAAGCATGTGCCCTTGACCGGAATTGAACCCGGGATCTTTCAGGCCACTTGCCATCGCTGTGTCCACTGAGCCAAACCGGCTAGGGCTTTTTAAAAAATATATATATAGTGTTTTCAGAGAGGAAGCAAGAGGGAGAGAGAGTTAAAATCATCAATGATGAAAGAGAATCATCGATCAGCTGCCTCCTGCACACCCCCTACTGGGTATCGAGTTCACAACCCGGGCATGTGCCCTCACCTGAATTGAACATGGGACCCTTCAGTCCACAGGCTGAAGCTCTAGCCACTTAGCCAAACCAGCTAGGGCTGTTGATAGTAGCCATTCTGACAGGTGGAGGTGATAACCTCATTGTCGTTTTAATTTGCATCTCTCTGATGATCAGTGATTTTGAGCATTTTTTTCTCTTGGCCATCTGTATGTCCTCTTTGGAGAAGGGTCTATTTAGTTTCTTTGCCCATTTTTTAGTTGGATTGTTTGTCTTCCTTTTGTTAAGTTGTATGAGTTCCTTAAATATTTTGGATATTAACCCTTTATCAGATGTATCATTGCCAAATATGTTCACCCATATAGTGGGCTTCCTTTTTTTCATTTTGTTGCTGGCTTCTTTTGCTGTGCAGAAACTTTTTATTTTAATGTAGTCCCATTTGTTTATTTTCTCCTTAGTTTCCTTTGCCCTAGGTCCTAGGGCCTAGGAGATTATCTGTAAACATTTTGCTAGGAGAGATGTCTGAGATTTTGCTGCCTATGGTTTCTTCTAGCATTTTTGTGGCTTCCCGACTTACATTGAAGTCTTTTATCCATTTTGAGTTTATTCTTCTGTATGGTGTAAGTTGGTGGTCCAGTTTCATTTTTTTGCATGTATCTGTCCAATTTTCCCAGCACCATTTATTGAAGAGACTGTCTTGAGTCCATTGTATGATCTTGCTTCCTTTGTCAAATATTAATTGAGTATAATGGTGTGGGTCAATTTCTGGGGTCTCTATTATGTTCCATTGATCTATATGCCTGTTCTTGTGCCAGTACCGGCTGTTTTGATTATGGTGGCATTGCAGTATAACCTGAAATTGGTATTGTGATTCCTCCAACTTTGTTCTTCTTTCTCAAGATTGCTGCGGTTATTCGGGTCTTTTTTTGTTCCATATAAATTTTTGGAGTATTTGTTCTAGGTCTGTGAAATACGCTGTTGGTATTTTAATAGAGATTGGTTGAATCTGTAGATTGCCTTGGGGTCTTATGGACATTTTAATGATATTGATTTAACCAATCCATGAATACAATATATTTTTCCACTTGTTTACATCTTTTTATATCTCTTTTTTTTTCAGGTTTTAAAACTTTTTATTTGCATATTAAAAAATTGTGCATTCCAATAATTAAAATAATTTGAACAACAAAAAAATGGCAATCTGATTAAACTGCATTTTATAGCCCGCAGGACACCTTGGACCAGCTTGGTTTTTACTCTAGATTTCACCATCGTCTCACCCAGTTCGTTCCTTCACCAACATGCAAGTTCTTTCTCTTCCCTGCCAGCCAGCCAGGCAGATGGGAGCAGCAGGTGGGGCCTTAGTTGTGAGTAGTTCTGATGTGAAAAGGGGCAGCACAGTCACTTAAACTGATCCAACCTCTTTGCATTTTACAAAGTTAGACAGCTAAAAGAAGTAAAATAAGTAGGCAATGTTTGTGGAATGTACAATGCATATTGGCGGCGTGTGCCTCATTACCATTTGCCTACTTGTTTCTCCTGTTCAATCGTTTCTTTTGAAAACAGTGGGTTTTTCTCTTGCGTTTCTGTCTTCTTCAGTTTCGAATTTCTTAATCTCAGGCATATCGCAGAGGAAGCTGAGTGAGGTGCGTGAACGAGAGGAGCCCGAACTGCTCAGTGACCACCTCTGAGTCTTCTATCTCTTTTCAACGTCCTGTAGTTTTACGAATACAGATCTTTTGACTCCTTGGTTAAGATTGTTCCTAAGTGTTTTAATTGCAATGGTAAATGGGATTGCTTGTTTATTTTCTCTTTCTGAGAATCCATTATTGGTGTATAAAAAGGCCATCGATTTTTGGATATTGATTTTGTATCCTGCCAAATTCATTTATTACCTCTAGTAGTTTTTTTCTGGAGTCTTTAGGGTTTTCTACATACAATATCATATCATCGGCTATTTATTTTTACTTCCTCCTTCCAATTTGGATGCCTTTTATTTCTTCTTCTTATCTGATTCCTGTGGCTAGGACTTCCAGTACTATGCAGAATAAGAGTGGTGAAAGCAGACATCCCTGTCTTGTTTCTGTTCTTAGGGGAAATGGTTTTAGTTTTTGCCCTTTGAGTATGATGTTGGCTGTAGGTTTGTCATATATGGCCTTTATCATCTTGAGATACTCCTGGTATTCCCATTTTGCTGATTTTATCAAAAATGGGTGTTGGATTTTGTCTAATGCTTTTTCTGTGTCTGTTGATATGATAATGTGATTTTTGTCTTTCAATTTGTTTATGTGATGTATCATGTTTATTGATTTGTGAATATTGTATCAGCCTTGCATCCCTGGAATAAATGCCACTTGGTCATGGTGTATGATCTTTTTAATATATTGCTGGATTTGATTTGCTAATATTTTAATGAGGATTTTAGCATCTATGTTCATCAGGAATATTGGCCTGTAATTCTCTTTCTTTATAGTGTCTTTATCTGGTTTTGGAATTAGGGTAATGCTGTCCTCATAAAAAGAACTTGGAAGTGTTCCTTCCTTTTGGACTTTTTGGAATAGTTTGAGGAATATAGGTGTTAGTTCTTCTTTGAATATTTGGTAAAACTCCCCTGTGAAGCCATCCAGATTTGGGTTTTTGTTTTTTTTTGGAGTTTTTTGATTACTGCTTCTATTTCATCACTTGTTATTGGTCTATTCAGGTTTTCTGATTATTCCTGACCCAGTTTTGGGAGATTGTAGTTTTCCTGGAATTTGTCCATTTCATCCACATTGTCCAGCTTGTTGGCATATAATTGTTCATAGTATTTGCTTAAAGTCCTTTGTATTTCTGTGGTCTCAGTGGTTACTTCTCCACTTTCTTTCAGATTTTATTTATTTAGGTCCTCTCTCTTTGTTTCTTGATGAGTCTGGCTCAGTTCATCAATTTTGTTTATCCTTTCAAAGAACCAGTTCTTGGTTCATTGATTTTTTTGTGTTGATTTTTAATTTTTGTTATCTATTTCTGCTCTAATCTTAATTATTTCCTTCCTTCTGCTTACTCTGGGCTTTTCTTGTTCTCTTTCTAGTTCTTTTAGTTTTAGGGTTAAATAGTTTATGTTTATCTTGTTTTTTGAAGTAAGCCTATAGTGCTATGAACTTCCCTCTCAGGACTGCTTTTTCTGTGTCCCAGAGATTTTGGGTTGTTGTGTGTTCATTTTCATTTGTTTCCAGGAATGTTTTGATTTTCTTATTGATCTCGTTTAATGATATGCTATTTAGCCTCCATGTGTTTGAATGTTTTTGGGTGTTTTGACTGTAGTTGATTTCTAATTTCATTCCACTGTGATCGGAGAAGATGCTTGATATGATTTGAATCTTCTTAAACTTGTAAAGACTTGTTATGTGTCCTAACATATGGTCTATCTTTGTGAGTGATCCATGTGCAGTTGAGAAGAATGTATATACTGCAGCTTTGGGGTGAAATGTTCTATAAATGTCAGTTAACTCCATCTGATCCAGTGTGTCCTTTAGAGTCACTATTTTCTTGTTAATTTTTTGTGTGGAAGATAATCCAGTGAAGTCAGCAGGGTGTTAAAATCCCCTACTATGACTGTATTGTTGTTGATCTCTCCCTTCAAGTCCTCTAGAAGTTTATATATATATATACATATATATATATATATATGTATATATATATATATATATATATTTAGGTGCTCCTATATTTGGGAGCATATTTGTTTACCAGGGTTATATCCTCTTGTTGTATTGATCCCATTAGTATTATGTAGTGACCTTTGTTGTCTCTTGTGATGGCCTTCATTTCGAAGTCTATTTTGTCAGATACGAGTATTGCTACTCCAGCTTTTATTTCTTTTACATTTGCATGGAAACATTTTTTCCATCCCTTCACTCTCATCCTGTGTGTGTCTTGTCCTAAGGTGGGTCTCTTGTAGATAGCATATACATTAGTCAGCGGTTCTCAACCTGTAGGTCATGACCCCTTTGGCGGTCGAACGACCCTTTCACAGGGATCGCCTAAGACCATCCTGCATATCAGATATTTACATTATGATTCATAACAGTAGCAACATTACAGTTATGAAGTAGCAACGAAAATAATTTTATGGTTGGGTCACAACATGAGGAACTGTATTTAAAGGGCCAGAAGGTTGAGAACCACTGCATTAGGTCCTCGGGTTACGTCGGAGATTGGTTCCTACGGCGTGACTTAATGCAGTTTTCGCCGTAAGTTGGAACCCACCTACATAAGCACCTACGTCACTCACATGGAACACATACACAGTAATAATGAAGTGAAACAGTAAAAAAAAATTTAAGAGAAAGATAACAATTCCTGACCTTTACTTGTGGTAAATAAATGATAAAAAACATAAAGCACATATGTATATACATCGAAATGACAGAACTTTTTCTTAATAAATAAATGGGAGATGGCGATGTAACCATGAAACGACCTGCGTCGAGTCCAACATAACCTGAGGACTGTCTGTATTTGGGTCATGTTTTTGTAGCCATTCAGCTACCCTATTTCGTTTGGAGCATTTAATATATTTAAATTTAAGGTTATTATTAATAGGTTCTTATTTATTGCCATTTTAATTCTGTATGCCTAGATTTCTCCCTCTATTTCTTTTTCTCATTACAGCAGTCTCTTTAGCATTTTTTGTAATGCTGGCTTGGTTGTGATGTACTCCTTTAGCCTTTTTTTGTTTGGGAAGCTCTTTATCTCACCATCCACTTTGAATTATAGTCTTGTTGAATATAGTAATCTTGGTTTCAGATACAGTGGGGCCTTGACTTACGAGTGTCCTGACTAACGAGTTTTTCGAGATACGAGCCGTCTCTCGGCCAATTTTTTGCTTTGAGTTGCGAGCTAAAATTCGGGTTATGGGCCAGCTTCAGATACCCCACCTCTAGTTGGCACAGCGAACATCACAGTGAACACCACAACATCAGCCCAGCATCACGTGTCTCACTCGTTCACTTTTTGATTTGACATACGAGTAATTTGAGTTACGAGCTCCGTCACAGAACGAATTAAACTCGTAAGTCAAGGCCCCACTGTACTTGCTTTCCATTACCTTGAGTACTTCATGCCATTCCCTTCTGGCCTACAGAGTGTCTAATGAGAAATCAGGTGTCAGCCTTATAGGAGCTCCTTTATAGGTAACAGTTTGCTTTTCTCTTGCTGCCTTTAAGATTCTCTCTTTGCCTTTAATTTTTTGCATTTTAATTAGGATGTGTCTGGCCATGGAACTGTTTCAGTTCCTCTTCCTTGAGACTCTCTATGACTCCTGAATTTCTGTGACTTTTTCCTTCTGCCGTTATTTCTTCAAACATGTTCTTTATCTCTTTCTCCCTTTCTGTCTTTTTTGGCACAGCTACTATTTAAATATTGTTACGTTTCATGTTGTCCCACAGATCTCTTAAGCTGTCCTCCTGTTTTTTGTGGGGTTTCTTTTTTTGTTCTCTGATTGAGTGATTTTTTCCAACCCTGTCTTCTAATTCACTGATTTGATCCTCCGCTTCCCCTTATCTGCTGTGTATTCCTTCTAATATGTCTTTTATTTTTGCCATGTCACTCTTTATTTCCGTCTTTATAGTTACTACATGTTTTCTCATGCTGTTGAGCATGTTTAACATCATTATTCTGAACTCTATATCAGATTTTTTTTTTCTCCATTTCTTTTATATCTTTGTCTGGAGAATTCTCTTGTTCTTTCATTTGGGGGTTGTTTCTTTGTATCCTCATTTTGGCTGCCTGTTTGGGTTTATGACTATGTATTAGGTAGGTCTGCTACACTAACTTCTAGTGCAGGATAGTGTCAAATGCTGTTTCTGATTAATTAGACCAGGCAAAGACTCAACTCCTCCAGAGACCTCCAATTCCTACAGACTGATAGGATTCTGTCTTAAATAGTCCTTAAGTAATCATTTACAGGTGTGGCAAGAGTTTTTCAACAGGTTGGGGCAATTGCTTCTGCCTGGAGACTAACTCTCATACTCTGTCTCCTATTGAGCCTCAGAACTTTGCACCTTGGGGCAAGGTGTTTTCCAATATGGTGGGTCAGCTTTCTTCCCCCCAGGCAAAGGCTCCTGTATAGCAAATGTCTGTGTGAGAAAGATGACTCAGCACAGGAAACCAGGGTGTCTGCCTTCTGAGCTCTAACTCCAGAGCCCCCAGTCCTGGCTTCTGCCCACACAGCTCCAGTGCACTCTGCCCTCCCTCTGCCAGAGCACAAGATGAGTGGCTATATACTAAATTTTATGCTTTGGCCCCCCTTTTTAAAAAAAAATATATTTTATTGATTTTTTTTTACAGAGAGGAAGGGAGAGAGATAGAGAGTTAGGAACATGGATGAGAGAGAAACATCGATCAGCTACCTCCTGCACACCCCCTACTGGGGATGTGCCAGCAACCAAGGTACATGCCCTTGACCGGAATTGAATCTGGGACCCTTCAATTCGCAGGCTGACGCTCTATCTACTGAGCCAAACCGGTTAGGGCTGTGCTTTGGCCTTCTAAGAGGTTGCCTGCATTTCTAGCCGTCTATTCCTGGCAGATAGCAACCCTTGTCTTCCATTGATTATTCTGGAAGTTTTTTTGTATTTTAGTTGTAATTCCTGGGAGTGTGTCCATGCAGCATTCACTTACTCTGCCACCATTTTTAATCTCTTTAAAATATATATATATAAAAAATTTATTATTTTAAAATATTTTTTATTGATTTTCATTTTTTTATTTTTTTATTTTTTTATTTTAGAGAGAGAAAGAGAGTAGAAGGGAGCTGGAGAGAGAAACATTGATGTGAGAGTGAAACATTGATAGACTGCCTCCTGCACGACCCCTACCGGGGAACCTTTTGGTGCATGGGATGGCACACAACCCAACTGAGCCACACTGGCTAGGGTGCATAGTATTTTTATATTAATTTATCTTGTGTGCTTTATTTTTAGGAAACACGAAGGAAGGAAGGCATTGTGAATCTGAAACCTCATGAAGAACCTCTCCGTTCTGAGATTCTTAGTGGAAAATTCACCATCTTAGTGAGTCTTCATGGACCCCTCTTGTAATGTCTCATTATTTCTTTTTGTAGCTGTTGTCCTCTTTGGACTTTGTTGCTGCATACCTTATGCCGAATCTAGAGTTTCCACAGTCAGGAGCAGATGTAAAGCAGCTGTGCAATTTGGCATAAAATTATTCTAGTAATAATTGAAATTATTGAAAATCAGTTGTACTGTAGATTTAGAAAATTTTTTTCATTGGTCCATAACAATCAAGGCCTTTGGAATGGGTATATAATGTGTCAGAGGCCCGTCCTATGTTATTGAATGCAAGCTTCAATTAGAAATCATAGCCTTGCAGGTAAGTATACAATGGGTGGATTTTATAGTTTTCCTCTGCTGTTTGTTTCTTTTGGCATCCTGCCTGGGAAATTAGCTAATCAGCCAGTGTAAACCATATTTTAATTTCTGCAATTGAAGATTTAAGATAATGTGTTTTTTCCCTATCACTGAAATATAGTTTGGGGCGGGGGGTTTCTGAGAATCATTCGTGGGATGACATAAACTTTTTTCCCTTCCCTTTCTGAAGCAATTGATGCAAGTCAGAGAAGTATTGCCAGTATCTGTTATCTTCATATCGGAAAGCTGTGTCCAGGATATAATAATCCTTAGAGGTTATTGGGATTTTCTATTTGATTTCTAATGTCTTTTGTTTTATTTGCTCTAGGATGTTCGGGACCCAACAGGAGCCTCCATTGCCCTCTTCACTGCCAGATTGCATCATCCCCACAAATCAGTGCAACATGTGGTACTTCAGGCTCTGTTTTACTTGTTAGACAGAGCTGTGGATAGGTGAGATTATCTTTTAGGTGGTCAACATTCAGATGGGAAAGTGACAGTTCTTGATTTGATAAAACTTAGCAGTGCCTTCCATATGTTTCTCGGATATGTCCTGAGCAGTGAGTGCTACGTATGGAAAATGTCCCATGTCCTTCAAGGCTTGGCATGTTTCCAGATACTATCAAGCTGGTGGGTTTTCTGTATCTTTACCTGCTATCTCTTTTCAGAATAACAGAAACTGAGAGAGCAAATAGCAATTTAAAAATATTTCTTTTATTTTTTATTTTTTTTTGAAAACATCGTTATTCTACTTGATGGTTGAAGGATAATTTGGCTGCAGTGGTGTTGTGTACTTTCAGAATCTGAGCAGTGCATCCAAGGTCTCCCTGCTTGTGTGTTGGATGACAACCCCCTCCCCCCTGCTGGGGCTCCTTTTCTTCTTGTGCTGCTGGGCCACCTCTCTGAACCTCCCAGACCAGCCTCTGCTGTCCCTTTAAAAAAAAAATTTTTTTTTTTAAATTGATTTCAGAGAGAAAGGGAAAGAGAGTGAGAGACAGAAACATTAATGATGACAGAGAATCATGATCAGCTGCCCACAACCCGGGCATGTGCCCTGACCTGGAATCGAACTGTGAACTCCTGATTCATAGGTCAATGCTCAACCACTTGAGGCACCATCCTGGGCCCCTCCCCCCCCCCCTTTTTTTGATTAACCCTCATTAGAGAATATTTTTTCCATTGATTTTAGAGAGAGTGGGAGGGAGGGGAAGAGGGAGAGAGGAAAAAGAGAGAGAAACATTACTTTGAGAGAGCCACATCAATTGGTTGCCTCCCCCATCAGCCCCAACCAGGGTGGGGAATCTGCAACCTGGTATGTGCCCTTGACTGGAATTGATCCCACGACCCTTCAGTTCCAGGGCTGACCCTCTAACCATTGGGCAACACCAGCCAGGGCAATATTTATTGATTGATTTGAGAGAGAGAGAGAGAGAAACATCAATTTGTTGTTCCACTTACAATTCATTGGTTGCTTCTTGTATATGCCCTGACCAAGGGTTGAACCTGCAACCTTGACATATCAGGTTAACACTCTAACCAACTGGGCTACCTGGTCAGGGCCTGTGCTGGTTCTTTTTGTTTACTCGTCCCTGATTGTTGACTTTTCAAAACCCTCTGGGGCCTCAGTATCTTTGTAAAATAGGAAAAATGGTATTTAACTCAGAGGATTTTGACAATCAGGAGTGAAGAGTCCAAAAGTATAAAGTTAAGTAAAATCTTGTTTATCAATAGGCACATAAACAAAAAAAAAACCAGTTCAGGTTATATCTCTCCCCCTCTAAGGTAAATAATATCATTAATATTCTATAGAAAAGGAAACTGAAGTCCCAAGAAGTTATATGACTCTTTTACAGTCATCACATATTGGTCCAAGCAGTTCTAAGATCCTGTATTTTTTTCTCTTGGCTAGAGCATTTGTACCCTGCTATGTTGTTTTTCTGCTGTACTTTTTACCTTCGTGCTTGCCTTTACAGCTTGTTATTGCTCTGGATGTTATGGGCTGGTCCTCTGGGTTAGGAGTGATATATTTAGGGCTGATACCTGATACAGTAACAGAGCTCTGCACAGCTTTAGTCATACTATGGATTTAAGGGATGGGAATAGCCAAAGGATTGTCTCAGTTGAAGCTCTCTGTCTAGTTTACTTGTTACTGCCTTGTTAATGTTATTTTCATAGTATTTAGCTTCTGCTTTTGATGCTTAGCGGGAGATAGATCTAAACTACACACAACGTTGTTCTGAAAAGGAGAAGTTACTAAGGAGAGAGGACCAGTGGTCTCAGGGGCCCAGTACTGCACAATTAGAAGTGTGGAGTGTCTCAGTTCTTTTCGGTGATTGGTCTTCAGGCATGATTTCCAGAATATAGGTTCCTTTAAAATTCTACTTTAACTCAGGGAAATGAATGAAAGACCCCTTTACCAGAAAATTCAGTATTGGCCTTCCTCCTTGGGCAGCTTAGAGAGTCAAAGCTCTCATATAGGCATGGCAGTAACCAAAGCTTGCTCTTTCCAGTGTGAGTATTTGATCCCACAGGAGCACCATAAAGGTAAAATCATAACATTTTTCATGATGTCCATTTCTTTCTTAAAAACCCTAGTGACCCCTCATTATTTAGAAGGTGCATAAATGTCGTCTTTTCTCCAAGGAAAATCTTCTCAATAGTGAGAAGAAATTCTTGTTTTCCCATGTTACCTTGAACCAGGATGGAAGAGGAGGAAAGCTCTCCTCTTTATTATATAATGCCCTTTTTTAAGGTCCAACCTCTATGACTGGCCCTGTCACCACTCCAACCTGTCACAAATAAAATTCTTTTTATTCTGACTTTAATAGCAGTTGTTACTAATACTGGTCATTTTGTGTTTAATTATGCATGGCTTTAATGATGTTATTTATTTTATATTATTTTTTTAAAAAAATCTATTACTAGATTGTAAGCTCCATAAGGGGAGAGTACCTTCTTTTTTAACATTACATAAGAGAAAATTCCCAAATCTCCCTAGGTGGAGAAGAAATGCTACCATAAATTTCCACATGCCCATCATCCATGGTCTTCAAAGTGATCTGTAACCAATCTTGTTTCATTGATAGTTCCTCATCCACCCCTCCCCTCGATTTTTTTGAAGCATGTGAAGGACTGTGTTTTAAACTTCTTGGTGTTCCCAGTAGCATCCAGCTCAGGAATCAAATTCAGGAGGGAAGCAATTATTCTTAGTAGGGAATTAGCTATTATTGTAAACCTCATATTCTATACCCAGAAAAGTGAAAATCCTATCCCATTTTTATTTATTTCATGTGCCTTCAGAGGATGAACAGTTTTTGGAAATATAGAACCTGCATCATTTTGTAAGATTGCTTTTTAAAAATTAAATTCTAGCCCTAGCCAGTTTGACTCAGTGCCCTTTGGTCCTTGCCAGCCTGGGGACCAAAGGGTACCGGGTTGGATTCCGGTCAAGGGCATGTACCTTGGTTGCATGCTCCTCCCCGGCCTGGGCCCTGGCCAATGCTCTATCGATATTTCTGTCTGTCTTTCCCTCTCTCTTCCACTCTCTCTAAAAATCAATGGAAAAAATATCTTCGGGTAAGGATTAAAAAAAAAATTGCCCTAGCCAGTTTGGCTCAGTGGCTAGAGCTTTGGCCTGCGAACTGAAGGGTCTCGGGTTCGATTCTAGTCAAGGGCACATGTCCAGTATGCAGGCTCGATCCCCTGTGTGTGTGTGTGTGGGGGGGGGGGGGTGTGCAGGAGGCAGCCAATCAATGATTCTCTCTCATCATTGATGTTTCTCTCTCTCTCTCCCTCTCCTTTCCTCTCTGAAATCAATAAAAAAATACTTTTAAAAAATTAAATTCTATTTCCTCTGGCACTGTCTTCTCTCTGTTTCAGTCTCCTGCCTCAAGCTGGAGCTGTGAGGGGAAATTCTATAATTCTTTGAATTTGGTCTTTGATGAGTTTGTGAAGAAATGAGAAGTCTCTAGACCTGGACAATAATGGTGCCATTCGATTAATAGCATCTTTGCTCTTGATGAATCATAATCTCTCTGGGGTCATAAAAAGAGTCAAGATTTAGCATATTAGGGGCCATTTGAAGGGGCTGCTAGAGAAACTTGGGTGTACCTCACAATTAGATATTTTTAAAATACTACTTTGTGAATTGGTGCTTCTGTCTTAGATTTTATTGAAAGAATAAAGGTATAGAGGCTTCCAGGAGGTCATACAAAAAAATTAGTGTACAAAATAACATGAGACCCTGATTTCAGGATTGTGTTTTGAGCCAAAATTTTTTCTCAATTTTAAATAAATGTGAAAACTCTTTTTTTTTTAAAATATATTTTATTGATTTTTTACAGAGAGGAAGGGAGAGAGATAGAGAGTTAGAAACATCGATGAGAGAGAAACATCGATCAGCTGCCTCCTGCACACCTCCTACTGGGGATGTGCCCACAACCAAGGTACATGCCCTTGACCGGAATCGAACCTGGGACCTTTCAGTCCGCAGGCCGACGCTCTATCCACTGAGCCAAACTGGTTTCGGCAAATGTGAAAACTCTTGCAATTACCTGTGAATAGTCCAGTGAAGTAATAATTTATTCTGTGTCTAGACTAAAACAAGTAAGGATCTGGCTTGGTAGAAGAGGCAACTTTGAAAAGTACTTAGCCATTAAGGTTGCACTGAGGAATACTTTTCATATCTTCATGTGTTCCCAACTTCAATCTTGGAATAGGCTCACCACCTTTCAGTTTACCTTTTTTTATGTAAGAAAACATTTCTTGAGTAAATTACAGAGGTAGATTCCATTGATTTTTAGAGAGAGTGGAAGGGACAGGGAGAGACAGAGAGAGAGAACCATCGATGTGAGAGAGACACATTGATTGGTTGCCTCCTTGCACGTGCCCTGACCTGCAACCAAGGTATGTACCCTTGGCAGGAAATCAAACCCGGGACCCTTCAGTCCACAGACTGATGCTCTATCCACTGAGTCAAACTGGCTTGGGCCAATTTACTTTTGAGGATGTTTTCCGAAGACTATTTGTGGGTTCTCTTCCTACAAGTCAATAGATACAAATTCACAGTCATTAAGCTTAGAGTTTGTTTTTGTTTTTTTAGTTTTTCACAAGTATAATGTATTTTCTTCGTGATAACTTCCAGTCCACTGGATTACAATTCAGTGACCAATCATTATGGGCCTGTGTTGCAAGGACTGTGCTAGGGACTGTTGGGGATAATGAGTGAACAAAACCCATTTCCACTCTAGGAGAGAATCAGATAACTATACAAAGTTGGTATACTTTAAGAGCTGTAATAAAGATCCACAGGAAGATTTGTGGGGCTTCAAGAAGGAGAAGTATGGCAGGCAGTACATTTGATTATTAGTTATCAGGGAGACAGATCTTCATGGAAGAGGAAACTTTTGAGCTGAACATGGAATGTTATAGAATTTGGATAGGCAGATTCAGACACATACAAGAAAACAGTTCAAATTTCAATAACCTAGATGCTCTGGAACATTCTCAACTTAGGAGATTTGTACTTGATAAATCTGGTCAAATATGCATCAGTAAGTGTGATTCCAATCCCAATTCTAACATGTGAGGCTTTTCCCAACACTATCAAGCAGTTCTTTCACACCAGCTCAGGGGTCCACAATTCACCTCAGTTCTGACACTGTCTACCTGGAGATAGCCTCAGGTCCCACAGGTTAAGGATTTTCAGTCCTAAACACTGTCTCCTTCTACCCCCTTTAGATACCAATGGCAAGTCCAGGTTGTCACCTCTGCTTCTGACCAATAGGCTGTGTAAATCAGAGGTTTCAACCACCCATTCCTTGAATTTGATGAATTTGCTAGAATGGCTCACAGAACTCAGAGCAATATTTTACTTACTAGATTACCGATTTATGATAAAAGGATATAACCCAGGAACAGCCAGATGGAAGGGATGCATAGAGCAAGATATGAGGAAGGAGCACGGAGTTTCCATACCCTCTCTGAGAGAGCCATTCTCCCAATACCTCAACATGTTCATCAACTTGGAAGCTCTTTGAACCCCATCCTTCTGAATTTTTATGGAGGCCTCATTACTTAGGTGTGATAGAATAAATCATTATCCATTGGTGATTGAACTCAGTCTCTAGCCCCGCCCCCACACTTCCTTCCCAGGTGGGGATGGAGCTGAAAGTGTTTGGTTTCCCTGGCAACCAATACCCATCCTTAGTAACTTAGTGACATTCCAGCAGTCACCTCAATGACAACAGACACCTTTATTGAGCTCTTCACTTAGGAAATTCCAAGAGTTTTCAGAATTATGCCAGGAGCAGGGTCAAAGACCAAATATATAGTTCTTATTACAAATCACAATATCACAATAAGCATAGCAGATACCAAAGGTAAATCATCTTTTTGTAAGGCTAGTGTTCAGGGAGGCGGTTATTTTGGTCCCAAATGTGTCCTATGCTTTTGTTTTTGCCCCAGGCTTTCAATCTGCCTCATTCATCTGATTACTTAAATGTTTTTGTTCAATGGTTGCTTTACAGCTTTGAAACTCAGAGAAATGGACTGGTGTTTATCTATGACATGTGTGGTTCTAATTATACCAACTTTGAGCTGGATCTTGGCAAGAAAGTCCTAAACCTGCTGAAGGTAAGGCTGTGACAGGGCCCTCTTAACTTACTTTTTTTTCTATTCTTTGAATTTAGGAATGATGTAAATTTTAGACATTGTGTTCCATTTAAAGGCCACCTATAAAAGATGACTAACTGATTACTGCTTCCTCAGAACAAGAAATGGTCTTAAAAGTAAAATGGGAAGAATTTAAATAAGAAATGCACAAGAACATTCTGAATCATAAAGGTGTGGCATGTCTCTTTCCTGGAGTTTTGTAGAATAAGAATGAATGAAGTGGCCAGTGTCCATGAAAACTGTCATTAGCCAGTGACTTCCAGACTTTAACTCAACCTAGTCAGAAATATGTGTGGGGTTTTTTTTAATTACAATTTTTTTTAATCCTCACTCGAGGATATGTTTTTATTAATTTTAGAGAGAGAGGAAAGGAGAGAGAGAGAGAAATATCTATCGATTGCCTCTCTTTGTACTTGCCCTGACCAGAGATTAAACCCACATTCTAGGTGTATGCCTTGAACAGGAATCGACCCACAACCTTTTGGTATATGGGTCAACGTTCTAAGCAACTGAGCCACCCTGCCAGGGCCAGAAATATATTTTACATTATGACTTAGTGCACAAATATGTAGAGTTACATACATAGATAAGGTTATTAATCACTTATCACAAACTCTTAGGTCCAGAAGGCTTTTGTAATATCTTGAACTTTAAAAGATAACATGGTCCTAGCTGGTTTGTCTCAGTGGATAGAGCATCGGCCTGTGGACTGAAGAGTCCCGGGTTCAATTCCTGTCAAGGGCAAATGCCCCGTTGTGGGCTTGATCCTCAGTAGGGGGTATGCAGGAGGCAGCCAATCAATGACTCTCTCATTATTGATGTTTCTATCTCTCTATCCCTCTTCCTTCATCTCTGAAATCAATAAAAATACATTTTAAAAAAAGAAGATAACATGTATACCATGCTATAACCAAACATTAATATTTCTGCAATGGAATGTATTATAAGGAGTGTAAAAGAATAAAGGCTGCCCTAGCTGGTTTGGCTCAGTGGATAGAGCGTTGGACTTTGGACTGAAGGGTCCCAAGTTCGATTCCAGACACACCACACAGGTCCACACACTCCTCTATCACTTCCTTGCGCTCTCACACTCTCTCCCTCCCTACCTTCCTGCCGGTCGCCATTTTCCTCTCCCAAGTTCTATTCCAGTCAAGGGTTTATGCCCGGGTTGCGGGCTCGATCCCCAGTTGTGCAGGAGGCAGCCGATCAATGGTTCTCTCTCATCGTTGATGTTTCTTTTCTTTTTTTTTTTTTTTTATAGGGTATTCAATCGAATGGGTGATTTATATAATTCAGAAAATTATAATAACTTTTCTATTATTTTAGCAAACAAATAAGTACAGAAATCAAACAGCAGGGTTAAAGTTAAACTATAGTTTCTACCTGAGATGATTGCTACCATACTTCATGGGGCCCACATCCCCAGGGGTCTGCCCACCAGGGAAAGCATCAAAGCCTATACCCCTGGAGATCCACCGACAGAGGGCAGTCCCCTCATCGTTGATGTTTCTATCTCTCTCTCCCTCTCCCTTCCTCTCTGAAATCAATAAAAATATATTTTAATAAAAAAGAAAAAGAATAAAGGCTATGAATAGCCTAGGGCATTTCAGATTAGTTTTCGCTAATTTTTAAAAAATATATATTTTATTGATTTTTACAGAGAGGGAGAGGGATAGAGTTAGAAACATTGATGAGAGAGAAACATCAATCAGCTGCCTCCAGCACACCTCCAACTGGGGATGTGCCCGCAACCAAGGAACATGCCCTTGACCGGAATCGAACCTGGGACCCTTCAGTCCGCAGGCCGACGCTCTATCCACTGAGCCAAACTGGTTAGGGCTGCCCTGTGGATTAAAAAAAATATGTATATTTTTTATTGATTTCAGAGAGAAAGGGAGAAGGAGAGAGAGATAGAAACATCAAGGATACGAATCATTGATCGGCTGCCTCCTGCACATCCCTTACTGGTGATCGCAACATGGGTATGTGCCTGATCGGGAATTGAACTGTGACCTCCTGGCTCATATGTCGATGCTCAACCATTGAGCCACACTGGCCAGGCTGCCCTGTGAATTTTTGCACCAAACTTATGAAAGAAATTTAAGGTTTTCAGAATTATTTAGATTTTAGAATCTGTGGATAGGGATGTGTGTATCTGTGTATACATATTTATAAAACAAAACAAGCTTTACCCTTACTGTGAGTAGTCATTTTGATTATTCTCTTCTATTTCATATTTTTAAAATGTTAGTTATGACCTATTAAATTAAATTCAGGACCCACTAAGTGACAAACATTCATCTAGGAGTCTATGGAGTCTTTGTTCCAGGACCTCACTTGGGAGTACTGAGGAACTAGATTTCTAGAGGTGTTGATTTACTATTACAGTTGTTTTCTGGGACTTGAATTTTTCACTCATTATTTTACTGAAATTCCTCTTGTGGTATGTAGCTGTGATTTACTCCTTTTTATTGATAGTTGAAGGATTGTTACTTTTTAATTCGTCATCTGTTGGTGCATATATATCAATTTATTCATCTGCTTTTCTACTAATGGCTCCTTGAATTGTTTCCTGATTTTTGCTATGAATAGTGCTGCTATGAATACTTTTATACTTTTCTTCTGGTGCATGTGTGCAGGTGTATCTCTAGGTCATTGTTTCTCAAATGTTTTTTCATTATTGCCTCACTTAGGAGCCTTTCATAGACATCACCCTTCCCCTCAAGTTAGTCCTCTTCTAATAAAATTCTAATACTACAGATGTACTGACTGCATATCAGTGCTTTATGCATAAAAAGAGTATGATTTTTTTGCCTATACCCTACTATCCTCAAAACTATTTTATCCCCTTGAGGGTAGTATCACCCCTGTTGAGAATGTTATGTTCTAGAGCAATGGTAGGGAACCTTGTTTCTTCCAAGGGCCATTTGGATATTTATAACATCATTCATGGGCCAAACATTTTATTAACTTATCCCTAATGCCTTGGCAGGGCTAGACCAAATGATTTTGTGCACCTCATATAGCCTGCGGGCCAGACATTCCCCACCCCTGCTCTAGAGTATATACCTAGGAGTAGAATTATTGGGTCTTTGAAGGTTCAACTTCATAAAATAGTGTCAAATTGTTTTCCTAAATGGTTGTACCCACCTGCCATGTGTAAAATTTCCATTGGTCCACATCCTCTCCTGTGCCACGCCAGCACGGCCAAGGGTGAACCTGAGGAGGGGCGGTGAAGGGTTGAAGAAAAGACAGATAAGAGAATACAGCTGGGGCTCAGTAGATCTCCCGTACCTGAGTGAGGACACAAAAGACCCAGCCTGCAAGCCGATGCTTTATTTTATAGTCTGATTAAAACAAGGGTAGATTAACATGTATACAAATGTTCTTGTTTTGGCAACACTATCTGCACCTCCCACAGCCCATTAGCTACTTAGGAAGGAATTAGGGAGGGCTACAAGGTCAGGCTTAATTATGCTAGGAGAGCTCTGTCCTCCAGGCTGGGACTTGTTTGTGGTCCTACCACAGGTCAGCCCGAGGCTTGACCCTAGAGCCGCTCCCTACACTCTCCAACACTTGGTGATGTTAGACTTCTTTTTTGTTTTAATTTAAATATTTTATTGTTGACACTATTGTAGATGTCCCCCATTTCCCCCCTTTTACCACCTCCACCCAGGCCCCATCCCCCTCCCTTAGCCCTCGCCACACTATTATCTGTGTCCATGGGCTATACATATATGTTCTTTAGCTAATTCCTTCACTTTCCTTTATCCAGTCCCTCTCACCCTCTTCCCCTCTGACATTTGTCAGTCTGTTCCATGTATCCATGCCTCTGGTTCTATTTTGTCAGTTTATTTTGTTCATTAGACTGGAAATATTAGTGTGATCATATGTTATTTGTCTTTCTCTGACTGGTTTATTTTGTTTAACATAATAATCTCCAAGTCCATCCATGCTATTGCAAAGGTTAAGATCTCATTTTTTACAGCCTCATAGTATTCAATTGTGTAAATATACCACAGCCTTTATATCCACTCTTTCTCTTGGTGCCCTTAAAATTCTCTCTCTGTCTTCAGTGTTTGCCATTTTAATTATGATGTGTCTTGGTGTGAGTCTCCTTGTGTTCATCTTGATTGGGATTCTGCTTCCTGAACATGTGTGATTTTTTTCTTTCACCAGGTTAGGTACATTTTCTGTCTTTTTTGTTGTTATTCCTCACCTGAGGATATTTTTTCCATTGATTATTAGAAAGAGTGGAAGGGAGGGGGAGAGGCAGAGAGAGAGAAACATCAATGTGAGAGGCACATTGATTGGTTGTCTCCTGGACTCACCCCAACTGGGGATTGAACCTGCAACCAAGGTATGTGTCCTTGATTGGAATCGAACCCAAGATCCTTCAGTCCAAGGGCCAACGCTCTAATCACTGTGGTTGGGCTATACTTAGGACACCTCAATTGGTTGCCTGTGCACATACTTTGACCAGGTCAGGGATCAAGCCTGCAGTTGAGGTACGTGCCCTTGACCAAATGCATGATCCTTCAGTCTGTGGGCCAACACTCTAAACGCTGAGCCAGACTGGCTAGGATTTTGTCATTGTTTCTTGAAACAGGTTTTCTATCCTTTGCTCACTCTCTTCTTCTGGCACCCCTATGATGTAAATATTGTTGTTCCATGTTGTCCCAAAGTTCCATAAACTATTCTAATTTTTTAAAAAAGTTTGTTGTTGTTGTTGATTGGCTTTTTTTTACCTGTCTTCTGAATCACTGATTCTATCTTCTGCATCAGCCAGCCTACTTTTTTTTCCCCCTCTGTACATGGCTTTTATTATTTACATAATACAATATAGCATCAATGCTGGATAGCATGATTATGTACAATACATAAATATGAACTATCTGTACACATCTGCAAATCTAACTCAGAACTAAGGTACAAAGATTTGAAAGCAAAATTGAATGCTTTAAGAACAAAAGTAAAACTAAGACTGAGCACTGCAATAAATCAGAAGTAGTGCCTCAAGTACATACTTGACTATTTACAGATGAAAACAGGCATTACCACAACACTAATCTAACTATACTCATTTATGTATAAAAAACACAAGTTTCATACATCACAGAAAACCTTCCATTATAACACAGAAGTGATATTACCAGACAAGCATCAATGAAGTATACTGCCTCTTCTAGTTGTTATTATACAATGCTGTAAATAATGCAGCCCATGCAACACACCCAAGAACACTAGAGTCCTACACTCAAGTACAATTAAAGTGATAAAGCAGCCCTCTGCAAGTGGTGCTGGATACCACTAAGAAGTCTACTGCAGCCGTGTTGGTTATGATTTTTCATGCAGAAGAGTACAGTTACATTAAGAACTGAAGTCTTTAAAAAAGCTCTAAACATTCTTTCTTGAACCAAAACATTCAACAGAAGATGCACATGAAAAATTAACTGCTCAGATACCTTTGCAACTTAATATTCAGATGCATGTTATTCAATAGAGCTGCTGTATGTGGAAACCAAATGCAGAGTTTTAATTTCTTCTTGTGAACAAATTAATCCTAGTGCAGTTCTGTGCTAGACATTTTTAGCAATGAGTAATGCAGAAATCTTCTGGTGCAGGCTGTTGGGGTCCAGCCCCAGCAGGTCCAGGGGTTCCCCAAGGTGTGGACGGAGTCGGCGAAGAAGGAATGACATGGAGGCAGCCTTCAGTTGATCAGCATAGTTGGGTTCTCCCTCCAGGATCTCCAGCCAAGTTCTGTCTAGGTTCTCTTGCCATGTTCTCTCTAGGTTCTCCAGCCAGGTTCTCCAGGTTCTCTAGCCAGGTTCTGTCTAGGTTCTCCAGCCAGGTTCTGGTTAGGATCTCCAGCCAAGTTCTGGTCAAGATCTCCAACCAAGTTCTGGCTAGGATCTCCAACCAAGTTCTGGTGCCAGGTTCTGTGTCCATGTTCTCTCGCTAGGTTCTCCAGCCAGGTTCTAGCCCGGATCTCCAGTCAGGTTCTGTCGCCAGGTTCTAGTCAGGTTCTCTTGCCATGTTTTATCTCTAGGTTCTACAGCCAAGTTCTGTAGCCATGTTCTGTCCAGGATCTTTTGCCATGTTCTCTCGATAGGTTTTGTCTCTAGGTTCTGTCTTCTGTTGTCTTGTTACATCTGTATTTATACCAGTTGATTTTAATCCTATCAATTTCTTTTTTTTTTCATTCTTTTTTTTTTTATTGCTTAAAGCATTACAAAGGGTATTACATATGTGTCCTTTTTTCCCCCGCCCTTGACAATACCCCCGCTTCCCCTACCCCCCAGTGGCTTATGTCCATTGGTTATGCTCATATGCATGCATACAAGTCCTTCAGTTGATCTCTTACCCCCCTCCCTCCTGCACCCCAACCCTCCCCGGCCTTCCAGCTGCAGTTTGACAATCTGTGTGAGGCAGCTCTGCCTCTGTATCTATTATTGTTCAAACGTTTATAATGGTCTCTATTATCCATGAATGAGTGAGATCATGTGGTATTTTTCCTTCATTGACTGGCTTATTTCACTTAGCATAATGCTCTCCAGCTCCATCCATGCCGTTGCAAATGGTAAGAGTTCCTTCTTTTTTACAGCACCATAGCATTCCATCGTGTAGATGTACCACAGTTTTCTAATCCATTCATCTACTGATGGGCACTTAGGCTGTTTCCAGATCTTAGCTATGGTGAATTGTGCTGCTATGAACATATGGGTGCACATATCCTTTGTGATTGGTATTTCTGGTTTCTTGGGATATATTCCTAGAAGTGGGATCACAGGGTCAAATGGGAGTTCCATTTCCAGTTTTTTGAGGAAACTCCATACTGTCTTCCATAGTGGCTGCACCAGTCTGCATTCCCACCAGCAGTGCACAAGTGTTCCTTTTTCTCCACATCCTCTCCAGCACTTGTCGTTTGTTGATTTGTTGATGATAGCCAGTCTGACAGGTGTGAAATGGTACCTCATTGTTGTTTTAATCCTATGAATTTCTTATCTCCATTCCAGGGAGTAAAGATTATGTAGCTTAAGCGTGATTGTTTGTAGTTAAAGTGATTAACTACCCGCCTGGCACTTAGTTAAGGGGTTTTATCTCCTCCCTAACTTCAGGGAAAAATCCCTACCTGGGGAAACAACCTTTCTCAGAGAGGTGACCTTGGTTAAAACACATAGCGCTAAGGGGAGCAAACATATTAAGAACAGTATGCCATATACGCCAGGTCCCTTGAAACATATGCTGTGCAGATGTTTCTTCTCTGCAGTGACTGTGTCAAGCAGCAAGGATGGACCGGCTCCCAGCAGCAGGCCAGCACAATAAGCTTCAATGATAACTCCAAGACCCTATTGCTTGATGCTTTTACTCATAACCAATTGCAATGTTTACCTTTCACAGAATGTCTTATTTGACAGCTTTTAGACCAATTAGCCAGGCATACATATGGCATCAAATACTGGTTTCATGGAAAGGTCTGACCCTCTTTATTATCTTCTTCCTGCTTCCAGTGAACATGTTGTAGAAATTAACATGGTGAAGTTTAACTATGATAGAAGTAGACTGCCAGTCCTTTTCTGGTGTACTATCTTTTAGAAAAATACAGGCACATAACAGTAGCCAAAGATTATACCTTGATACATTCCCAAAAGGCAGGTATGCTGCAAACATGCAGAGAGTTCATGTGTTTTGTTTGGCACGTAGGAACTAAATTTTTGTCCCCGTTATCTGTGAAATTCATTTTGATATGCAGATTTTCATCCAATTTTATTCAAGGGAGGGCATATACATTTTATAGGGCTGTATTTATCCAATTCTGCCTGTAACAAACACCCAAAGATTCTAAAATATCAATTATAAGACAGACAAGTAGTACAAAGTAAAACTCTGGAGAACATCAAAGGAAAATGACCAAGCATCTGCTCTTTAATATTTTCCTATGATATATTAAAACTAGAGGCCCATTGCACAAAGAGATTTGCGTAATAGGCCTTCCTTCCCTGGCTGCCGGCACCGGTTTTCCTCTGGCACCCAGGACCCAGGCCTTCGCTCCGGCTGCAGTGGAAAAGCCAAGCCTCTTCAGTCTTCAGTCTTCAGTCGTCTTCAGTCTTCAGTCTTTGCTCTGCGCCTGCATATGCAAATTAACCGCCATCTTTGTTGGGTTAATTTGCATACTCATCATGATTGGCTGGTGGGTGTAGCAAAGTGACACCAATTTGCATGTTTCTCTTTTATTAGTGTAGATAAAAACAAAGTTTCAGTCTCTTCACAAGTAGTAATTTATATTCTCTGGATTCTTTTTTCTGATTTTTGCTGCAGCTTCTCCTTTGTAATCATACGGACAGTTGTGCTTGTCTGAGTAACAGTGAAGTCCACAAAACAAATTTCCACATCAGCAGTCAAACCCTGTAAGGCCAACTTTCTTTCTGCACATGAAACATCTATTCTTCTTTGGTTTGGGTAACTCGGGAGCTTTTTCTTCACTTTGAGAAGTAGTGGGTTGAGAAACTGATGAACTGGGCTGAGTGACAACTGGCTCTGACACCTCTGTTTTCAGGGTAGTTATTTTGTCCTCTGATTTCAAATGAGCATTTGAAATGCTCATTTCTATCCTTTGCTGAGTTACAGGCAAGGCAGCCACAGGCACATTTCTTGATTTTTCAGACGTGCTGCCAGCAGCACCTTCACAGTTGTTTAAACTAGCGTCTGCTCTTTGCACAGATGTAGAATCTGAGGTAGGACTGTTGGAACCACTAGCTGTCCCCATTGGGTTAATTCTGCCACTATTCTGCTGCCTCTAAAGATGTTCTTTGTAGCAAATAGAACATATTCCATTTGTCCTAGGATTCCCATAAATGCTACATCCTGTACTACACAGCATGGGCCCTGGGGTCTGGTTAGTCTCCTGAGCCATATTTTTCTGCAGTTGCATCACAATGCATGTGGGATATCGATGTGAGATAGTTCGATGTTTCTCTCTGTCTCTCCTTTTGTGTTTGTTTCTTTTCTTTTCTTTCTTTCTTTTTTTTTTTTTTTTTTTTGAATCATATATGAGGTTTATTCCAGTACTGCTGGCAGTATGGGAGAGCAGCAGGTCATCCACAAAAATCTGCTCTGCAGCCCCCCATAAGCCAGCTGCTTATATAGGGTAAGACAAACATTACATGGGGAAGTAGGGATTACAGACATGGGAAAATAGGAGGCTGGGGTGGGACTCCATTGTTTGGGCGATAAGATTGTTAATCTTTCCATGATAATAGGCAGTTCCTGAATAACAATGGTTCCAAGGTTGATTTCCAGGTACGAGGTTGACTACCAGGTCCTGGGGGTGTACAACTCCCAGCCAGGTCGGAATATCCTTTCTTTAACCAACCCAAGGCAATTATGGTTAACAGAGCATGATTAATATTTCCCATAAATAGCTAGTCCCCAATATTTCTATTTTTGCTCCTAACATTTCCCCACTGATATTTCTATCATCTCATATCTATGAGCTTAGTTTTAGATGAAAAAGTCTCATCTTGCCCTAGCTGGGTGGCTCAGTGGATAGAGCATCAGCCTGTGATCGGAAGGGTCCCAGGTTCGATTCCAGTCAAGGGCACATGCCCAGGTTGCAGGCTTGATCCCCAGAAGGGGGCATGCAGGAGACCTCAATCAATGATTCTCTCTCATCATTGATGTTTCTATCTCTCCCTCTCCCTTCCTCTCTGAAATCAATAATAAAAATTAAAAAAAGTTTCATCCTACTGGACTGCATTTGCTTCTGCCTTGAAAACAGTTCCCAGGGATGGGATACACTAAGTGCAGGATCTTGGATATGTGATCTATCAACTGAGAATTGTCAGAAAGATTAAAACAGCACATTCCTTTAAATTCCTTACAACCATGGTTATGCTGTAATAGCAAATAATCTATTGCTGCCAGATTTTCTAGAACTGCTTCCCTGACCTGGCTCAGCTCTTGATTTATCCCCTGTATAGCCCTGGAGGTGGCATTTAGGACTTTTACCATGTTACAAGCCAGCCAGGTCACTTTTACATTAAGGGAGCCTATCATTACTAGCATAACAAAAGTGGTCAAAGCAATATATTCAGCAGGACTCCACAGGTGGAGATTGTCATTGCTATCCAGTGCCATGGCCTTGAGAAAGTCTCTTTTGGTTCAGACCCTGTAATGTTTCTGAGGCATAAAGACAGTCATCCTAAGGAACAGGGCCCCCCAGTGCTGATGGCAGGAGTATATGAATAAGCAGTTATCCCACATATCAGAAACCAACCAGCCAGTGGCTTAATATGTCCATTACTATAAGGGAGGGTGAAATTATCAGAACAATTCATACTGTAGTTATTAGATACTTAAAGACAGTAGCTAGAACACCGGGTAAAAGTCAGACATTCGCTACAGGGAACGATTGCAGCAACTTTAGGGGAAACATCCCTGCATCCTTTTCCCAGACAGTGGTTTCCAACATATAAAGGTCCCTGTATATGACTTCCCAAAATGATTGGAATAATTTTATATATTATCAATAGGTGTCCCAACTCCTACTCAGCAAAATGTAAAGGTCAGTTCTACACAGGTTCTTCCATTGCCTGCGTCAGAGCAGTTGGAGTGACTAGAAACCTTCCTCAGGGTCTTGTCCATTTCTCCTCTGGTTGGCCCATCGTCCTTGCTCTGTTCAGGTCTAACTGCCTACGTCATTCCTTCAAGGATCTTGGCTCTGAATTCTTTCAGAGATAGGGGGTGCAGGGTATCTTCTGTAACTGCTTCATGCTGCGGAGGGATAAAGTTTTTCCTTCAGAGCCAAGAGATCCTTGCTCTCTGTCAGAGGGATGATGAGGTCTGGTCATAGAAGGAGATGGCAATGTTGTCTAGAGGTGGTATTCCCTGAGTGTGAGCAGGGCTTGTAGCCTGGTAGAGACAAACTGTGTTATAAAATTTAGTATTGGGCAAAAATTAGAACAGCAAGAATTATGACAAATGGTCTGGTGAAAGAGAAAAAAACAAATTTCAGTCCTAATATTTCCTATTGAAACAAAATTTTTCTCCCTAAAATCACCCTCATTTTTATTAAAGACAATTTGGCCTGATTCTTTGCATAAACACAATAAGAATAACAGTTGACCACGTAGGCTTTTTTAAAAAAAAATGCTTTGCTGGGAACTCATGATCAAGTTTTAATTAGCCCTGCAGAGCAAAGAAGCTGAGCCACCTAGCTGCCATCAGGTTTGCCTGCAATACCTATGGATATGGGTGAAGTCCTCAAGTTGAGGTCCCCAATGATATCTTGAGGCTCCTTCTTTGCCATCTCTCAGGAAAGCAACATTCATTCCTTAGCTGAAAAGACTGCCATGAACCATGTGACCAAGCAAGGTACCAGGCTTTCTCCAAGTTGCTTTTATTGGCTTCATTCCTTAAAGCTTTCTGGTGACATCCAGAGTCCCAGCATGTCTCTCTCAGACATGACATTCCAGTCAAAGTCTTGGTTAACATAACCACAGTTGGAAATAGGTCTTATTTAACTCATGCACAGAATTATATTGCCATTTATTAAGAACTGCCAAATTCTGGAGGGACAGGTAGGGAGAAAAATCTATAATTTACGAAATTGCTTTAAAGATACTTCCTTATATCTGACAAACAAAAAGTTTAAGAATCAGCAATACTTTCAACAAAAGTTACCAAAACTATATAATTATTTACAGTTCATTCAGTCCCAGAATTAAATTTTTTTCTTCTAATTTTTCCTTCTACTTTGTATAAGTATCTACAAATCCAGATACTTTATAGAGTTCTAATAATTTTCATCCAGTTTGAAGGGGATGATCTGAAAATGTCAGTCCTTTCCATGGATCCCTCAGAAGATGTATATTTTTTCAGATGCATTATAACACAACAGTGACTGTCTCTAAATGACAAGAAGAAATTTAAAATGAGACGGTTATGGACTTGATTATAATGGAATATTGTCTTTTCTGCAAAATGTAATATTCCACAATATTATAACTAGCAATCAGTTATAAATGAAAACACATCAGAATCTATTTAATATGCATATATAAATAGAATATAATTATTTCTTTATTTGACAAAGCTTCCCATGTACCTTTGTTGTACCCCACGAATCACACAAGGACGCCTCAAGAAGTCGAATTAAAGAGTCACATTTATTGCAAATCCGGGACTAAGAGGGGGCATTTCGCTCTCCCAGATCTCATAATGTCCGCCCCAGCCCCAACACCAGATTTATATAGGCAAAGATCACAAAGGTATTGATTACATCCCAAGGTTTGGCATGAGGAACCTGGTTTGCAAAAAAGCAGTTTACAGAAGCAGAAGCAGTTTTACTTAAGCATGCATGTTAGTTTTGGGTCTCTGAATTGACAGAAACACATTATCTAGAGCCCTCGGGTCTGGAATGAGGAACCTGGTTTGCAAAAAAGCAGTTTACTTAAGCATGTTATCTAAATTATAGTTTTGAGTCTCCGGATCACTGGGTCAACAGGGACACGTTAACTGGAGCCCTCTGACCTTGGGATAATTGTGCTGTTCTTCCCAGGTAAAGGAAAATGTGCTTTCTAAGACCAGTATGACCACAACCAATGGGATATTCACATTACAATCAATAGGGTATTTAATCGAATGGGGTGATTTATATAATTCAGAAAATTAATAAACTTTTCTATTACTTTAGCAAGAAAATAAGTACAGAAACCAAACAGCAGGGTTAGAGTTAAACTACGGTTTCTACCTGAGATGATTGCTACCATACTTCACCTTAAGCAGAAAATTTTCCTTCATGAGAGAAAACAAATCCTTGAGGCATTGCAGGGCCTATTGGAATGACCTAAAGCCAATTCGAGGTTAAGGAAAAGTATCTTGCCTAATAAATAATTATTGAATGAATGGATGTATCTTTTACCATCTCAATGAAAGGTACATAACAAAAAAAAAACAAAAAAAAAGAAAAAGTATCTTAAAATTCAAACCCTGGAAAGGTTGTCAAACTTATTTTACCAAAAAATCAGATATCATTACTATTATGCATTCAAGGTGACAAAAGGGTATTAAACACAAATATAGGGTAGCAACCTTCACTTCCCATGATTAAGATGCCTTTTTTTAAAAAATAATCAAGTACCTGATTAATATAACATATAACCATTTCAATTACTTATAGAATGTTTGTTCCCTGGGCAAAAACAGGAAAAACTTTTTCCCTTTTAAGACTAGAAAAGGACTAACCAAAATGAGGTTTATTCTCTGACTTCATTTGTCCTTGGATATGGTCAGCACATGATACTAATTGGATTTCTGCTATCTGTCTCCCTGAGTAGATTGATATAAGCTATTTACCTTCTGGTTTGGGAGGCAAAATGCAAATCATTTACTCTTAAGTGTCCTTGCTTTAGGGAAGGTAGGATTTACTAGATGGCTCCAAATTGCTGTTTAACCATCCCAATTTCCCTATTCTACTACTCCTGGCTCACTGGCCTGTATCATTTATACAACTTACTTTACAAACATTCTACAACTTTCACAAACCTTTATTCACAAACCTAACAACTTTCAGAAATAACCAGCTTTAGAATCCACTTTCTTTTTCCTTCAAAATGCATCTCCATGCCTCATGCCTTTTATTTCACCAAAACCATAATTTCTTTCCAATTAGTTAGAATTCCTAACCCTTAGGAACCTTTTTTTTAGGTGATATATAAGTAACATTCCCCAGATTAGCAATATTCACATTTTAAGAGATTTCAAATAAAATACAAGACTTATTCATTCAAATCCATCCTCTAGATTTTCATGAGGCAAACTCAGATTAATTAATATTTCAGTATCTTGTTATTTCAAACTACCTAGATAGTTAATAATTTTTACTATTTAACCCAGCAAATTCCTCCAAAGTTTTAAGTTACCAAAGTCTTTGGAAAACGATGTTTAGGCTTATATAATTATCACTGAAAAAAAGCTTTATTATATACCCTCCATTTTAGTTATATTATTTTGCCTTTACAACTTTGAGATTTTAAAATCAATTATTATTACCCAAGGCATTTTCTTGGCAAGTTTTGTAACAGGAATAACTCACCGGCCTCCAGCAGCTTTAATGTGAAAGTACTATTTTATTTTATTTTTATTTGCCATTTTGGAGTGGCCCCCACTGCTATTTCTGCAGCCTGCTGGAGGGCACTTCTGCAGGTCTGTTCCTCCTAGGAAAAAGACTTGGGGTGTTTAGAAGATTTTTTTCCCCCATATCTTTTCTTTCTGAGTAGACTAACAATATGAAATCTTATATATAAGAAGAGATCCTAAAAACAAACAAAAGCCCTGTAAATAAATGAGTACTCTCAAAAGGGTGGACTGGGACATTAGCCTTAGAATCTTCTCTCACACTAACCCAGCACAGCAAATGGGTTCTGAGTGGCACAAAGCCCAAACAACAGAGTGAGGATTCCTTATGTTTATAAAATGACTAAGTCCCCCAAGGTAAGAAAGCAAGCAAAGAACACCAGTAACCAAGTTACATCACAGACAGACAAGAACTTTCACTAAGAGTTTCCAGTGGTTGATGTCTTGAAAGGGAGAGCAGGAAGGGTCCCCAAGATTAAGAATTCTTGGCAGCTGGTAGGAAGTTCCTGCAATCACTGCCACAGGTTCAGCCTGCCACAAGTAGCTGGGGTCCCTAGCAAAGTGGGATGTGCCCCATCTTTAAACAAATTAAAGCAAACAACAGACACAAAACAACAATCAACAGAGACACAAACCATTACACTCAAATATTTTTTGACAAAGGAGGCAAGACCATACAATGGAGTCAAGAGAATCTCTTCAATAAATGGTGTTGGGGAAACTGGACAGATCCATGCAAAAAAAATGAAACTAGATCACCAACTTACACCATACACAAGAACAAACTCAAAATGGATAAAAGACTTAAATTTTAGTTAGGAAACCATAAAAATGCTAGAAGAAACCATAGGCAGCAAAATCTCAGACATCTCGTAGCAAAATATTTACGGATACATCTCCTAGGGCAAAAGAAACTAAGGAGAAAATAAATAAATGGAACTACATCAAAATAAACTTGTGCACAGCAAAAGAAACCAGCAACAAAATGAAAAGGGAGCCCCACTGCATGGGAGAACATATTTGGCAATGATACATCTGATAAAGGGTTAATATCTAAAATATATAAGGAACTCATACAACTTAACAAAAGGAAGACAAAATATCCAATTAAAAAATGGGTAAAGGAGCCCTAGATGGCTTGGCTCAGTGGATAGAGCATTGGCCTGTGGACTGAAGGATTCTGGGTTCAATTCTAGTCAAGGGTACATGCCCGGGTTGTGAGCTCAATCCCCAGTAGGGTGTGTGCAGGAGGCAGCCAATCAGTGATTCTCTCTCATCATTGATGTTTCTATCTCTCCTTCCTTCTTCTCTGAAATCAATAAAAATATATTTTAATAAAATGGGCAAAGGACCTAAATAGGCACTTCTCTAAAGGGTACATACAGATGGTCAAGAGACATATGAAAACTCAAAGTCACTGATCATCAGAGAGATGCAAATTAAAATGACATGAGGTATCACCTCACACCTGTCAGAATCACTACCATCAACAAATCAAATGAAAAGTTCTTGTGAGGATGTGGAGAAGAAAAGAGAACCCTAGTACACTGCTGGTGGCAATGCAGATTGGTGCAGCCATTATGGAAAACTAGAGGCCCAGTGCATGAAAATTGTGCACGGGTAGGGTCCCTAGGCCTGGCTGGTGATCAGGGCCAATCCGGTTCCTGCTCCCGGCCTCCCCGCTTCCTCCTTCCATCACTCCCTCAGCACCCTGTCGCCACAACTGGTCACCCACCATGTTCTGTGCCGCCCCCTGGTGGTCAGCACATGTCATAGCGAGCGATCAAACGCCAGGTTGAACTCGCAAGGGGACAATTTGCATATTAGCCTTTTATTATATAGGAGGATAGTATGGATTTTCCTCAAAAAATTAAGTCTGGAACTGCCTTTTGATCCAGTGATCCCACTTCTAGGGATATATCCTTAGAAACCCAAAACAACAATCACAAATAATGTATGCACCCCTATGTTCATAGCAGCATAATTTATAATAGCTAAGATCTGGAAACAGCCCAAGTGCCCATCAGTAAACGAGTGAATAAAAAAGCTGTGGTACATTTATACCATGGAATACTATGCAGCAGTAAAAAGGAAAATATCTTACCCTTTGAGGCAGCATGGAGGGACCTGGAGAGTATCATGCTAAGTGAAATAAGTCAGTCAGAGAAAGAGAAATATCACATGATCGCACTCATATGTGGAATCTAAGTAACAAGACAAACTGATGAACGGAATGGATGCAGAGACATGGAAGCATGGAACAGAGTGTGGAATGTTGGAGAGAAGATGGTGGAGGGTGGGTGGGTGGAAGATAATCAATCAAAGACCTTTTGTGCATATAAGCAGATCCCATGGACATAGACAATAGGGTGGTGAAAGCCTGGGGCAGGGGCGGGACTGGGCTGGATGTGGTCCTTGGGAGAAAAAAAGGGGACATGTAATACTTCAACTATAAAGATTTTTTTTTAAATGCCAAAGGTTACAGACAAAGAGAGGATCTTAAAAGTAGCAAGAAAAAAGCCATCAGTTACCTACAAGGGAGCATCCATAAGACTGTTAGCTGATTTCTCAACAGAATCTTTGCTGGCCAGAGGGATTGGTAAGAAATATTCAAAGTGATGAGTAGTAAGGACCTACCACCAAGATTACTCTACCCAGCAAAGCTTTCATTTAGAATTGAGGGTTAGATAAAGAGCGTCACAAACAAGAAAAAGCTAATGGAGTTCATCACCACCAAACCAGTATTATATGAAATGATGAAGGGTATTCTTTAAGAAGAGGAAGGAGAAGAAGGAGAAGAAAAAGAGGAGATAGAAAATATTAATAATAAAATGGCAACAAATACGTATCTATCAATAACTGAATCTAATAATCAAAATAAATGAACAAAGAATCTAATGAACACAATAAACTGGTTAAAATAGAACCAAAGGCATAGAAATGGAACAGACTGACGAAACTCAGAGGGAAGGGGGGAGTGGACACAGGAAGAGATTAACCAAAGGGGAAAATATATATATATATATATATATATTACCCATGGACACAGACAATAGGGTGGTGAAGGCCTGAGGCAGGGTGGGATCTGGGTGGCAGAGAGCAATTGGGAGGGTAGGAGAGAATATGTGTAATACTCTCAACAATAAAGATTTTTTAAAATATATGAAAGGAAAGAAGGGAGAGTAAAAAAGTAAGAATAGAAAAAAAGTCAATCCAGTGAGTCTCCGTGGTTGCTCGTTGACCATGAACCATGAGATCCCCAGTTAGATTCCTTGTCTGGGCACATGCGCTGGTTGTGGGCTCAATCCACAGTTGCGGGGTGGGGGAAGGGGTGGGCAGAACAGGAGGCAGCCAATTGATGTCTCTCTTTCTCATCAATGTTTCTATGTCTCTATCCCTCTCATTTCCTCTTTCTCTAAAATCAATGAAAACTTTTTTTTTAAATATAGGAAAAGGAAAATGGTAATAGAGAAAAGAAGAAAGAAAGAAATTATGCAAGGGGAAAAAAGAGAAGAAAAAAATTACAAAAAGGAACAAAAAGAAAAAAGAGAAAGGGAAAAATAGAGTAAGAAAAGGAAAGAGAAAAATAAGAGATATGAAAAGGTAATAAAGCAAAAATAAGAGACAATATAAAGAAAATAATGAAAACAACAACAAAGTGGAGTTTGTCTCAGTAGTGTTTAGACTCAGCATCTGTTGCAATTTTCCTTTGGATCCTCCTCTTACGTTGTCTGAGGCTGTTCGGTATTCTGGTTTCAGGCCTCCTGGCAGGTATTATAATGCTAGCCAATGTCAGAAGGTGTCCACAATTGGCTTTTGGCAACCTGGTCAAAGCTTCTAGTCTTCCACAGTTTGTAGCTGCTTATGCTGGGTTTAGCTGTGCACGGAACGGGCCTAGTGTGCTAAGGTCAGCTTGTTAGCAACATGGGGTCCATGGGTGGGTCTTCCAATGTCCCAAGGAAGCTCAGGATCCACAGCCTCCGCCTGCAGTCCAGGTGACAGGCTTAGTCATTGAAAATGCAGTTTCTGAATGGGCTTTTGGTGGAATCAGGAGGATGGGACCTCTTGTGAGGGTGAGTTCAGACTTAAGGAAAGATGATGAAGGTGCTCCCCTGCCCTAGAGCCACATGCCTAATTCTGTCCTGGAATATTTCCCAAAAAATTGGCAGGGCGGTTCCCCTTCTAGGCATGCCTATGGGGTCTGCCTGAAGCCAGGGGTTTCCATCAGCCCTCCCATTTTGGGGAAGCACAAGTTAAGTTCCTAGTAAGTTGGGCAATGGCCCTGCCCTAAAACCAACCTCTGATGGCCCATTAGATTGCCCAGATCCCTCTGGTGCTGCCTCCGCAGCAGGGGCTGAGACGCAGGGTGGGGCAAGGGGCCTCCAGAGAGTGGGGTAATTGCCTTTTTCCAGACTGCTGCTACTGCCTGGGACTTGCACCTCTGAGGACAAATGGCTACTGCAGTATGTGGGGGAGGCAGCGGGATGACTGAGTACATTGATCCCATTAGCCCCTCTCCCACATCACTCCCCAATGCCCCCACCCCAGACTCTCCTCAAGTGACTCCAGTGTGCACCACCTTCCATCTACCAAAGTCCAGAGTGAGAAGTTGTGAATGAAAATCCTGTGCTTTGCCCCTTTAGGGAAAAAAGTGGCTTTGTCCCTGGCAGGCTCTGTTTCTTTCTGGCAGATGGAATCCCCACTGCCTATGACTGCTGAATGCTACCCGGCTGGATGTTCTAGGCTGCAGAGTCCCGCTGGCTTCTAGGCCTCACTCCTGTCAGGGGAAGCAACACCCCCCCCACCACCCCCAACTCCAACCCCACAGCCAAAGTATCTCTCTGCACCCTTAGCCTTTTGCCAGTGGTGATAAACCAGCCCCTCTCACAACCCCACTCTTCCTACCAATTGCAGGTGGTTTCTGTCCTTCTTTGTTTAAAAGTAAGCTCTTCAGCTAGTCTTCACTTGGTAATTCAGGTGACTGCTCCCCAGTTTAGTTTTATTTCCAGTTCCATTCTGGGAGGAGGTGAGAGAAAGATCCACCTACTTTGCTGCCATCTTGAAACCTGTGATATCTCCCTTCTTCTTCTTCTTTTTTTTTTTTTTTACTGTTCATCAGATTATTTATTCACTTGATTTTTAGATTCACTTGTTGATAGATGTGTATTCGTTGTTCATAATTTGTATCTTTACCTTTTTCTTCTTCTTCCTCTTATTAAAGGATACCTTTTAGCATTTCATATAATACTGGTTTGGTGGTGATGAACTCCTTTAGCTTTTTCTTATCTGTGAAGCTCTTTATCTGACCTTCACTTCTGAATGATAGCTTTGCTGGATAAAGTAGTCTTGGTTGTAGGTTCTTGCTATTCATCACTTTGAATATTTCTTGCCACTCCCTTCTGGCCTGCAAAGTTTCTGTTGAGAAATCAGCTGACATTCGTATGGGTACTCCCTTGTAGGTAACTGATTTTCTTTCTCTTGCTGCTTTTAGGATTCTCTCTTTGTCTTTTGCTCTTGGCATTTTAATTATGATGTGTCTTGGTGTGGTCCTCTTTGGATTCCTTTTGTTTGGGGTTCTCTGCGCTTCCTGGCCTTGTAAGTCTATTTCTTTCACCAGGTAGGGGAAGTTTTCTGTCATTATTTCTTCAAATAGGTTTTCAATATCTTGCTCTCTCTCATCTTCTGGCACGCCTATAATTCGGATGTTGGTGCGCTTGAAGCTGTCCCAGAGACTCCTTACACTATCTTCGTATTTTTGGATTCTTTTTTCATTTTGCTTTTCCGGTTGGGTGTTTTTTGCTTCTTCATATTTCAAATCTTTGACTTGATTCTTGCGATCCTCTGGTCTGCTGTTGGGAGTCTGTATAATATTCTTTATTTCAGTCAGTGTATGCTTAATTTCTAGTTGGTTCTTTATCACAACATCGAGGGTCTCACTAGATTTCTTGAAGATCTCACTACATTTATTGGCGGTCTCACCAGTCTTTTCGAGGGCCTTACAAAATTTATCGGCAGCTTCTAGACAGTTCTTTAAAGATCTTAAAAGTGTGGTTTTGAACTCTATATCCAGCAGTTTGCTTTCCTCCATTTCTGTCATTTGTGTCCTGTTTCTTTGTCTCAGCATTTTTTATGCTTCGCTGTGTCGATAGAGTGCCTTTCTGTGCTAAGTGTCCCAATTACCTGAGGTAGACACTCTTGGTGCACCCCCTTGTGGGCTTTGTGCACAGTCTTGTTGTAATTAAGCCTTGATTGTTGTAGTTATCACTGGGAGGAAATTGACCTCCAGGCCAATTGGCTGTGAGAATCAGCTGTGTCTGCAGTGGGAGAACTTCTGTGCTGGAGACACCCCTCTGGGGCAAGACTTGCTTCAATGGGGCTTTGGTGCTCACTGAGTCTGCCCCCTGAGTGTGTCTTTTATGGTTCCACGGAGCTGCAAACTGGATGGTCCCACTCTGACCTCTGGGCTTCCTGGCTCCTGGATCTCTAGGGAGGTGCTAATCTAGCCTTTGCCTTCGGCTATCCAGCAAAAGCCTCCCTGCAGGGCTTGGGCCAGGCAGGTCCCATGGGATCAACAGGGCGGGGCTAGCAGTTATGGCTGCTCTCAGTCTCGCCCTCAGAGGCTCTGCTTCTCAGTGTCCCAGTAATTGCTGCAAGCCCCTCGGAGAGAAAGCTTCCCTTGGGTTCTGACCGATGCCAGACAGTCCCACTTCTCCCGTTTGAGTCTGGGTCCCTAGAGACTCGCCCGGAACTAGAGCTCAGAGCCTGAGACTCCCTCCCGATTTAAAACGACAACCACGCCCTCAGCCGCCAGCCCGCTCCGCATGCACTCCGAACGTTAGTATTTTACTTCCTCACTGTGCCTCCTCTGAGTCTTGGTA
Source organism: Myotis lucifugus (assembly GCF_000147115.1). NCBI lineage: Eukaryota > Metazoa > Chordata > Mammalia > Chiroptera > Vespertilionidae > Myotis > Myotis lucifugus. Next base: position 6,517,608 of record NW_005871089.1, on the reverse strand, counting down.
TGCTTTTCTCTTTCCTTCTAGTTGTAGAATTTGCACTCAGCCAGCCTTCCTGTGGTTCTGGATGATGTCCGTTCTGTCTTGTGTTTTTGAAGTGGTTGTTCGAGGCAGCAAACTCTGGTGTTTACCTATGCCGCCATCTTGGTTCTCCAACCGATATCTCACTTCTTAATGCTTTCCCAATCAAGTGGGATAAAATGGTATCTTGTGGTATAACTTGCATTTCTCTTGTTAGTGAGATTATCTCTTCATAGATTTATTTGCTACGTGTTTTTTTCTTCTGAAAAATACTTTTTATGGTTTTTACCCATTTTCCTATTCGTTTGTCCATTTATGTAGTTTTTCATATTATTGATACTAAGCCATTAACATATATATATTAATATACTAGAGGCCCGGTGCACAGATTCGTGCATTGGTGGGGTCCCTCAGCCTTGCCTGCACCCTCTCACAATCCGGGACCCCTCGGGGGATGTCGGACTGCCGGTTTCGGCCAACCCCCGCAGGCTGAAACTGGAAATCCAACATCCCCCGAGGGATGTAGTAGTGCACAAAGCGCCAGAAGGCCAGGGAGGAGCCTGAGCCCAGGCCAGGCGCCATGCTGCTCCTGCTCATCCCGGCCTCAACTGCACCTGCTGCCGCAGCTGCTCGATAAGCTCCGGGAGCTGTGAGAGTGCACTGTCCACCAGGGGGCAGCTCCTACATTGAGCGTCTGACCCTGGTCGTCAGTGTGTGTCATAGCGACTGGTGGACCGGTCGTTTGGTCACGTAGGCTTTTATATATATACTAGAGGCCCGGTGCACAAAAATTTGTGCACTGGAGGGGGGGAGTCCCTCAGACTGCCCCCTTTCACAGTCCAGGAGCCCTCAGGAGATGTCCTACTGACGGCTTAGCCTTGCAGCTGCAGGGGCTCATGGCTGCCTGAGCCCACAGCTGCCTGAGCCCATGGCTGCCTGAGCCCCGGGCCTTGCAGCCTCTGTGGCTTTATCCGGATGGACGTCCGGATGGATGTCCGGAAGATGACCGCCCTAATTAGCATATTACCCTTTTATTAGTATAGATAAATACTGTCTTTGTTTATAGCTTTTTATCTCACTTTTTATAAAGTCCTTTTTTTGTTGTTGTTAGAGAACATTTATTTGGGTAAATTATAGACGTAGACGAAGTAATTCCTAGAAGAAATGGGCTAAGAAACGAGTTATGGAGGTAAAGGAAGGGCCCCTGGAGCTTGGAAGTGAGGAAGCAAATGGTAACATGCCTGGAGGAGGGGGAGGGAGAGAGGAAAGGGAAAGAAGACACAGGTGTGCCCCCGGGAGGGAGAGCTAAGTCCTTTTATTCTTGTCGTTAATCCTCACTCGAGGATATTGTTTTCATTGATTTTATTTTTTAAATCTTTATTGTTGAGAGTATTACAAATGTCCCCCCTTTTTTGCTCCATTTCCCCCCTTGTCCTAGTTTCTGCCATGCCCCAGGCCTTTACCACTCTATTGTCTGTGTCCATAGGTAATGCATACATGCATATGTCCAGGCTTTAAATTATGTACGTGTATATGTATGTATAAACATACAGGATGAGCAAAATTTATGATTTTTTTCTTTACAAATATGGAGTTGTATTCTATCCAGTAGTTATAACTTGCCTTTGATTTGTTTTTTTAATTTTCATCCAAGGAGTGAGGATATTATTTTCCATTGATTTTTAGAGAGAGTGGAAGATAGCGGGCAGGAAGAGAGAGAGAGAGAGAGAGCGAGAGCAAGAGAGAGAGAGGGAGAAACATTGATGTGAGAGAGACACATTGATTGGTTGCCTTCTGTATGAGCCCTGACCAGGAACAGGGATCAGATCTACAACCCAGGAACGTGCCCTTGCAACGTGCCCTTGACCAGGAATCGAATCGGCAACTTTCCGGTAGTCAGGTTGATGCTCACCACTGGCTAGGGCATAATTTGCCATTTTTTATTTAACCGTGTATCTTCATTCTTGTTTTTATGTCAATGCATATAGCTCTTACTAATTTTTTCTTCACTTTTTTTAATGGCTGCAGTTATTCCAAGACGAAAAAATGGGGTGTATAGCTTTTTTTGTGTGTTATTTCTAAAGGCTTCGGTGACCATCATTTTGTGTATATTTTTGTATATTTGACCAGTCATTTCCTCAGGGTACATTTGTAGGGTCAGAGAGTGCGTGTATTTGAAAATTTGATTAATATTGCCAAATAACCCTCTAAAAACTTGGTTCCCATTTACACTTCTATCAACACCTTTTTCACCAGTTTCATCAACATTGATTTATTATTCAGATTTTAAACAGTCATATTTTTATTTTGTGTTGTTTTAATTACTGATGAGCTTCAACATATTTTGATATTTATTGTCAATAATTATTTATTTAAAAGATTTTTTCTCATATGCTGTACCCATTTTACTATTGCAGTATTTCTCTTATTGATTTATAAGACTTGTTATTAAGAATATTATTAAGTGTGTGTTACCAGCACTTTTTGCAGTTTATAATTTGTTCAACTTATGGTGTGTACTGTCATACTACGATGTTTTCTTTATTTTTCATTGTAATTTTTATATGCTATACTATATGTAGCATATGTAATATTATATATCATCATATATGATAAATAATATTGTAGGTAAAATAATTTCCCATCAAATAGCTGTCTTGGCAACACTAATTAATACATTTTTTCCTACTCTTTTGGGATAGTACTTTTATGTTATGCTAAATTCCCATATGCTCAGTGTGTCTATGTATGGACTCCCTGTTCTGTTCTGTTTATGTAGCCATGTAGACTAATATATGCACTGTTTTATTTATTGTACCCTTATAATAAAGTCTAATATCTTGTATGATAAGCTTCCCCATAAAAGTTGTTTTGGCTGTTTTTACAGATACTCTTTTTTTGAAATTTATCTTTTTAAAATATGTTTTTAATTGATTTCAGAGAGGAAGGGAGAGGGAGAGAGAAATAGAAACATCAATGATAAAGAGAATCATTGATTGGCTGCCTCCTGCATGCTCCATACTGGAGTTTGAGCCCGCAACCTGGACATGTACCCTGACTGAGAAACGAACTGCGACCTCCTGGTTCATAGGTCTAGCTACAGATATTCTTTTATATGCATTTTCATATGTTTTTATTTAAGTTTATATATATATCCTATATAATAAAGAGGTAATATGCAAATTAACCCTCATGCCCTCACAAAATGGCTGCCTATGACCAGGCTGGCAAGGGGGTTATTGAGGGATGACCAAATAACTAAACAAGCAGGCTGCGTGGGGTAACCAGGCCGACAGGAGGGTTATTGAGGAACGACCAAACGAATGACAAGCAGGCTATGTG
>NW_005871089.1:6512233-6514151 GCF_000147115.1 Myotis lucifugus | reverse complement strand
AGGGGTGATCAGGTTGGCAGGGGGGAGCAGTTAGGGGTGACCAGGCAGGTGAGCGATTAGGAGCCAGGGGTCCAGGATTGTGAGAGGGATGTCCGACTGCCTGGGGATCGGGCCTAAATCAGCAGTTGGACATCCCCCAAGGGGGCCCAGATTGGAGAGGGGGCAGGCTGGGCTGAGGGGAAACCGCCGTGCACGAATTTCGTGCACCGGGCCTCTAGTATATATATACTACTATATATGTAAAATCAATCATACATCCTTAAAATAAACTTTATAACTAGTTATCCTATATAATAAAGAGCTAATATGCAAATGGTCATAATGCCCTCGCACCCTCTCGCCGGGGCCAGGGTACCTGAGGCCGGGCCGGGGGACGTGAAGCCATGCCCCCCGCCCTGGTGCCGGGCTGGGGAACCTGAGGCTGCGCCCCCTGCTTGGAGGGGTTTGACAGGGGAGGACCTGAGGCTGTTCCCTTCACCCGGCAGGGCTTGACGGGGGACTTGAGGCTGCGCCCCCTTGCCCTGCAGGGCTTGACGGGGGTGGGGCTGGCAGGGTCTGGGTCTCACGTGATTTCAAGGCGCACGTGGGTGGGCGGGGACTTAACTCTGGGTCCCACAGCGCGCCCCAGACTCTGACAGGAGGTAGATTTTTGTATACATATTACTAATTTTCTTTCATCTCTGACACTTCTATTATAGAGAAAGGGCAAATAGCAATATTAAAATATTTCCTCTAATTAATTCTCTTATAATGTGCACGAATTTCGTGCACCAGGCCACTAGTTTTAATTATAAAAGCAATTCAAGGAAAAGTCTCTGACCCCCTCCCTCAGCCACTCCAGTGCCATTCCCCAGAGGTAACTTTTTCAAAATTATAAATTTGATGAGAAAAAAATTTTTTAAGTGTCATCTTTTGACTAGCAGAACTTTAGAGTCATTCAGTCAAGTTTTGGGAAATTAGACACTTTGGGATTTTATTTGAATACTAGAGGCTTGATGCATGAAATTTGTGCACTTCAGGAGGGGATCCCTCAGCCCAGCCTGTGCCCTCTCACAGTCTGGGAGCCCCGTGATCGATCACCCCAAAGAGGTAGGCCCTGCCCACCTGGCCAGGGCTCCAATGGATCACCCCTGCAGAGGGAGGCCCTGCCCACCTGCCACAGAACCATCACTGGGGGCGATCATGAAGCCCCCTAATTGATCAATTATCCCGCTGGCCAGTATCCTGGGCCTTCCTCTTTGGGGCAATTGGGGAGCACTCCAATTGATCGATTGCCTTGCTGGCCGGTGGCCTGGGCCTCCCTCTGCAGGGCGATCATGGGGTGATGCTGGGCCCCCGACCAATCGCATTGCACCCACCTTGGCTGGCCTGGCACCAGTGGGTGTCATAGCGTGGTCATCTGGAAGGTCGTCCGGGCATTCGTTCTGCTCTTCGGTTGTTTGGTCTATTTGTATATTACGCTTTTATTATTATAGATAAATAATTGACAAATTAATTTAGAGAGGATTGACATCTTTTTTTAAAATATATTTTTATTGCTCTCAGAAAGGAAGGGAGAGAGAGATAGAAACATCAGTGATGGGAAACATTAATCAGCTGCCTCTGCATGCCCCCCACGGGAGATTGAGCCACAACCCGGGCATGTGCCCTGACTAGGAATCAAACCATGACATCCTGGTTCATAGAATGACACTCAACCACTGACCCACGCCAGCCAGTCAGGATTGACATCTTTGCACTGCTATCTTTTTCCATTCTGAAATGCTCTGCTTTGTGTGTGTGTGTGTGTGTGTGTTGTTATTGACGTTTTTAATTTTTTATTTTTTTAAAAATTCTTTATTAGTTAAGGTATAACAATGTGTCCTCATCACCCCATTAAACCCCATCCGCCCCCCCGCCACTCATGCTCTCATCCCCT
>NW_005871089.1:6486004-6512133 GCF_000147115.1 Myotis lucifugus | reverse complement strand
CCATGTCCAAGTCCTTTGGTTGATCTCTTCCCCTTGCCCCCTCGCTCCCCTACTTTCCCTCTGGGGATTAATAGTCTGATCGCTGTTTCTCTGTCTTTGGATCTGTCCCTGTTCATCAGTCTATGTTGTTCTCTATATTCCACAAATGAGTGAAATCATGAGGTATTTATCTTTCTCTGACTGGCTTATTTCACTTAGCATAATGCTCTCCATTTCCATCCATGCTGTTGCAAACGGCAAGAGTTCCTTCTTTTTTACCGCAGCGTAGTATTCCATTGTGTAGATGTACCACAGTTTTTTAATCCACTCATCTGTTGATGGGCACTTAGGCTGTTTCCAAATCTTAGCTATGGTGAATTGTGCTGCTATGAACATAGGGGTGCATATATCCTTTCTGATTGGTGTATCTGGCTTCTTGGGATATATTCCTAGAAGTGGGATCACAGGGTCAAATGGGAGTTCCATTTTTAGTTTTTTGAGGAAACTCCATACTGTCTTCCGTAGTGGCTGCGCCAGTCTGCATTCCCACCAGCAATAATGAAGGGTTCCTTTTTCTCCACATCCTCTCCAACACTTGTTATTTGTTGATTTGTTAATGATAGCCATTCTGACAGGTGTGAGATGATACCGCATTGTCGTTTTGATTTGCATCTCTCGTATAATTAGTGACTTTGAGCATGTTTTCATATGTCTTTCGGCCTTCTGTATGTCCTCTTTCGAAAAGTATCTATCTAGGTCCCTTGCCCATTTTTTGATTGGATTGTTTATCTTCCTATTGTTAAGTTTCATGAGTTCCCTGTAAATGTTGGAGATTAAACCCTTATTGGTGATAACATTGGCAAATATGTTCTCCTATGCAGTGGGCTTTCTTGTTGTTTTGTTGATGGTTTCCTTTGCTGTGCAAAAGCTTTTTATTTTGATATAGTCTCATTTGTTTATTTTCTCTTTAATTTCCATTGCCCTAGGAGCAGTATCAGAGAAGAAATTCCTCCGGCATATGTTTGCGATTTCGCTGCCTGTGGATTCCTCTAGCATTTTTATGGTTTCCCGTCTTACGTTTAAGTCTTTTATCCATTTTGAGTTTATTTTTGTGTATGGTGTGAGTTGGTGGTCTAGTTTCATCCTTTTGCATGTATCTGTCCAATTTTCCCAACACCATTTATTGAAGAGACTGTCTTGACTCCATTGTATGCTCTTGCCTCCTTTGTTGAATATTAATTGGGCATAGTGGTTTGGGTCGATTTCTGGGTTCTCTATTCTATTCCATTGATCTATATGTCTGTTCTTGTGCCAGTACCAAGCTGTTTTAAGAACAGTGGCTTTGTAATACAGCTTGATATCTGGTATTGAGATCCCACCTACTTTGTTCTTCTTTCTCAAGATTGCTGCAGCTATTCGAGGTCTTTTTTTATTCCAGATGAATATTTGGAACGTTCGTTCCAGATCTGTGAAATATGCCATGGTAATTTAATGGGGATTGCATTGAATCTATAGATTGCTTTGGGTAGTATGGACATTTTGATGATGTTGATTCTACCAATCCATGAACACGGTATGTTCTTCCATCTGTTTATGTCTTCCTCTATCTCTTTTTTCAGTGTCCTGTAGTTTTTCGCATATAAGTCTTTGACCTCCTTAGTTAAGTTTATTCCTAGGTATCTTAATTTTTTTGATGCAATGGTAAATGGGATTGCTTTTTTAGTCTCATTTTCTGTAAGTTCGCTATTGGTGTAAAGACCTGCCCTAGATATCTTGGTATTAATTTTGTATCCTACTACATTGCCGAATTCATTTATTAAGTCTAATAATTTTTTGATGGAGTCTTTAGGGTTCTCTATGTACAGTATCATGTCATCTGCAAATAAGGACAGTTTTACTTCTTCTTTTCCAATTTGGATGCCTTTTATTTCTTCTTCTTGTCTGATCTCAATGGCTAGTACTTCCAGTACTATGTTGAACAGGAGTGGTGAAAGGGGGCATCCCTGTCTTGTTCCTGTTCTTAGGGGGAATGGTTTTAGTTTTTGCCCATTGATTATGATGTTGGCTGTGGGTTTGTCATATATGGCTTTTATTATGTTGAGGTATGATCCTTTTATTCCTATCTTGCTGAGAGTTTTTATCAAGAAATGGTGTTGGATTTTGTTAAATGCTTTTTCTGCATCAATTGATATGACTATGTGGTTTTTATCTCTCAGTTTGTTTATGTGATGTATTATGTTTATTGATTTACGGATATTGTACCAACCTTGCATCCCCGGGCTAAATCCTACTTGGTCATGGTGTATGATCTTTCTGATGTATTGCTGGATCCGATTTGCTAGGATTTTGTTGAGGATTTTGGCATCTATGTTCATGAGGGATATTGGCCTGTAATTCTCTTTCATTGTGTTGTCTTTATCTGGTTTTGGTATTAGGGTGATGCTGGGTTCATAGAACGAGCTGGGAAGTGTTCCTTCCTCTTGAATTTTTTGAAATAGTCTGAGGAGGATAGGTTTTAGTTCTTCCTTGAATGTTTGGTAAAACTCCCCTGTGAAGCCGACTGGCCCTGGGCTTTTGTTTGCTGGAAGCTTTTTGATGACTGCTTCAATTTCTTCCATGGTTATTGGCCTATTGAGATTTTTAGATTCTTTCTGATTAAGTTTTGGAAGGTTGTATTTTTCTAGGAATATGTCCATTTCCTTCAGGTTGTCTAGTTTGTTGGAGTAGAGTTGTTCATAGTATTTTCTAACAATCCTTTGTATTTCTGTGGGGTCTGTCGTTATTTCTCCTCTTTCATTTCTGATTTTGTTTATTTGGGTCCTCTCTCTTTGTTTCTTGGTGAGCATGGCTAGAGGATCATCAATCTTGTTTATCCTTTCAAAGAACCAGCTCTTGGTTTTGTTGATCTTTTGTATTGTTTTTTTGGTCTCTATGTCGTTTATCTCTGCTCTGATCTTTATTATTTCCTTCCTTCTGCTTACACTGGGCTTTTCTTGTTGCTCTCTTTCTAACTCTTTGAGTTGTAGGGTTAGGTAATTCTCATTGTTTCTTGTTTCTTGCAGTAGGCTTGTAGAGCTATGAACTTCCCTCTCAGGACTGCTTTCGCTGTGTCCCATAGGTTTTGGATTGTTGTGTTTTTATTGTCGTTTGTTGCCATGATGTTTTTAATTTCTTCTTTGATCTCTTTGGTAACCCAGTCATTGTTTAATAGCGTGCTATTTAGTCTCCATGTGTTTGATTTTTTTGGATTGTTTTTATTGTAGTTGATTTCCAGTTTTATGCCATTGTGATCTGAGAAGATGCTTGATATGATTTCAATTTTCTTGAATTTGAAGAGGCTTTGTCTGTGACCCAATATATGGTCTATCTTTGAAAATGACCCATGTACACTTGAGAAGAATGTATATTCTGTGGCTTTGGGGTGAAATGTTCTGAAGAGGTCAATTAATTCCATCTGATCTAGTGATTCATTTAGGATTGATGTTTCTTTGCTGATTTTTTGTTTAGAGGATTTGTCCAATGGTGATAATGGGGTGTTAAAGTCCCTTACTATGATTGTATTGCTGCCAGTCTCTCCCTTGATCTCTTCCAGAAGATTTCTTATGTATTTGGGTGCTCCTATATTGGGTGCATATATGTTTACCAGAGTTATTTCTTCTTGTTGGATTGCTCCCTTTAGTATTATGAAATGGCCTTCTTTATCTCTTTTTATGTCCTTTAATTTGAGATCTAATTTGTCAGATATAAGTATTGCTACCCTGGCTTTTTTTTCATTTCCATTCACCTGAAAAACCTTTTTCCATCCCTTCACCATCAGTCTGTGTGTGTATTTTTTTCTGAGGTGGGTTTCCTGTAGACAGCAGATATATGGATCATGTTTTCTTATCCACTCAGTTACCCTTTGTCTTTTGATTGGGGCATTTAATCCATTTACATTTAAAGTGATTATTGATAGATACTTGTTAGTCACCATTTTTATTCTTTACCCTTGTGTTCCTTCTTTGTTTCCTATTTTTTCTTTTTACAGCAGACCCTTTAGCATTTCTTGCATTGCTGGTTTGGTGGTAATAAAAAACTCCCGGAGTCCTTTTTTGTCTGTGAAGCACCTGATTTCACCCTCAATTTTGATTGATAGCCTTGCTCGGTACAGTATTCTTCGATTCAGACCCTTCCTTTGCATGACTTTATATATTTCATTCCATTCCCTTCTTGCCTGATGTTTTTCTGTTGAGAAATCAGTTGCTAGTCTGATGGGGGCTCCTTTGTAGGTGACTTTTTGTCTCTCTCTGGCTGCTTTTAAGATTCTTGCTTTGTTGTTGGTGTTTGCCAATTTAATTATAATGTGCCTTGGTGTCGGTCTTTTAGGGTTCATTTTGTTTGGGACTCTGTAAGCTTCTTGGATTCGTGTGAGTTTTTTCTTCCCTATATCAGGGAAGTTTTCTGTCATTATTTTTTCAAATAGGTTTTCTATTCCTTGATCAGTTTCCTCTCCTTCTGGCACCCCTATTATGCGGATGTTGTTTCGTTTCGTGTTGTCCCAGAGTTCTCTTAGGCTCTCCTCCTGCTTTTTAATTTTTTTTTCTAGAAGCTGCTCTGCTTGGGTATTTTCTCCTACCTTGTCTTCTAGCTCACTGATGCGGTCCTCTGCTTCTTCTAGTCTACTGTTGATGCTTTCTATTGTGTTCTTTATAGCAGTGATGTCATTTGTCATTTCTTCTTGGTTGTTCTTCATTTCCTCTTGGTTCTTACACATATTGTTGAATTTGTCTTCCATTCTTTTCATCCACCTTATGACCATTTCTCTGAATTCTTTCTCTGACAGGTTGCTTGCCTCCGTTGCCTCCATTTCGTTTACTTCCTTTTCTGGTGATGCCTGTTTTTCTTTCATATGCGAGCTGGTTCTTGGTCTCCCCATGATCTCTCTTCTCTAGGTGTTTGGTTATGTAGTTCTCTCTCTGCAGCGTTGATTTAAAGGCACAAAATACAACACAACAAGGCACAACATACAAGGCACTGAATACAACTATATTCACGATATTAATAACTCCAAATAAAGGTGACCACCCGAGCAAAGAGAATTAGGGGATAAGGAAGAAAGAAGAGAAAAAGGAAAAAAAGGAGTGCAAAAATGAAATTGGGTAAAGGGAGGGGGAAAAAAGTAAGAGAGAAAATAGAGAGAATGAAATAGAAGAAGGGAAGAGACTATTTATATGGGGAGAAAACTCTGATAGAACTGCCACTAATCCCAACAAATTCCAGCAACAGATCCCTGGAGATGAATGCAAACTACAAACAACCACTAATATCAAGTGAGACGAGGGAAAACAGAAGCACAAAAATACCCGGAAAAGAAAAAAAAAAAAAGAGAGAGAGAAAAAAAACAACAGAAAAATAAAAAGCAAAAGCAAGACAACCCCACAAACAAGCATAGAAAAACCCAATTTACTCAACAATCAAGCAAACAAAACAACAGAAAGAGAAAAAAAGTGAAGAAAGATAAGGGAGAGGTGTATATGGATTTAGAGCAGGGGATTGGAAATTGGATATATAAGTAGGGTGAAATTTTGACAGGGGGTAAAAAGAAGGAATAGGGAAAATCTAAAGCAGGAATAGGGTAAGAGAAACAGGACAACAAAAGGGGAAAAGTGAGGAAGAGAGTTTTGGCATAAAGGTAAAGTTTAGGTAGAGAAAAATTATGCTAAAGGAACAATGAAAATAGAATGTAGAACACTAATCCCAAAGTAAAATAAAGAGAAAATAAAATGACACTTTAAAAATGGTAGTAGTAATAATACTGGTTAAAAATGTAGTCATTAAAAGGGTAAAATCAAGTGATGAAAAAAAATTGGTTTCTTAATTAAAAGGTGAAAAAGAATAGAAAAAATAAAATAAAAATGTGCAGTAGTTAAGGTCCTTCAGTTCTTCTACTCTTCTGTCTGGCACGCCTTAGTCCTGCCAGGTATTCAGGAGGGTGTTTAATTTCCCTGTGATACACTGTTCCTCCGTGTTGTAAACCACAGTCCTGATTTTAAAGCAGCCCATATTTGTTTCCCAGACTGCCTTTATTTGTGTTTACAGAAGAGTCAGTTCGTGGCTCTGTCACTGGGTGGCAGTGTGTCTGGATTGACCTTCGAGGCTATGAGTCCTCTCTATCCAGTAGTTAGGGTTTATTTTGTCTATTGTACTTTAAACTGGTTTGGGAAAGTCCACTGCCCAGAGCTGGTTCTTTAATCGTTACTCCCTGCTCTGTTTCCCAGGTTCCACAAAATAACTTTCCCCTGTAGTCTCTGTGAGTGTCCCCAACTCGGCAATCCCATGCACTGGGTTTAATAATCAAACACAAAGATTTAAGGGGAAGAGAAAAAAACAAGAGCCTGAGAAGTTGCTCGAATTCGCAACCCTCCACCTTCCAGCTCTGTGCACAGTCTCCTCTGCGCGCCCTCTCTCCCCTGGCACCAAGCAGCCGGCACACTGGCAAAATCCGAGGTTGCCTTTTTGCATCCAGTCCAGCTATGGGCTTATTTTTAGCGTTCCCTTCTGCCAGCAGCCCCGTGGGAGCCCTTCCACACTCGTGGATCACGCTGGCCCCAAAGGCTGCGGACTTTGTGGGGCGCAGACCTCCCCGTGCACGTTCCTCTCCCCAACCTGAGTTGCAAACCGCACCTTCAGGCGAAATCTGACCTTTCCGTGAAGAGAAGCAGGGCTCCACGTAGTCGCGCTGTCCCAGATCTGGTGTTTCCGGGTTAGCAGCCGATCTCTGGATGCCGGGTCTTTGGATGTATACGCTTCCAATAACAGCCACTCAAGATGGCGCAGTTTCCGCGGCTGAGCCAGCGCTCTGGGAGAGATTCCAGCCACAGTCTCCAACCATCCCCTTTCTCTGGGAGTCCTCCGCCTTTCCTGGCTGCAAACTGTCTCTCAGCTGAATATCCTCTCTGCTTTTTTTTTATAATCCTCACCCGAGGATATTTTTGCATTGATTTTTAGAGAGAGTGGAAGGGAAAGACAGAGAGAAATATCGATGTGAGAGAAACACATCAATGGTTGCCTCCTGCACGAGCCCTGACCAGGGTCCAGGCTAGGGAGGAGCCTGCAACCGATGTACATGTTCTTGATGGCAATCAAACCTGGGGCCCTTATGTCCACAGGCCAATGCTCTATCAACTGAGCCAAACTGCCTAGGGCCAAAATGCTCTGCTTTTTAAGAAAATACGTTTGGCCCTGACCGGCTTGGCTCAGTGGACAGAGCGTCGGCCTGCGGACTCAGGGGTCCCAGGTTCGATTCCAGTCAAGGGCATGTGCCTTGGTTGCGGGCACATCCCCAGTGGGGAGTGTGCAGGAGGCAGCTGATCGATGTTTCTCTCTCATTGATGTTTCTAACTCTCTGTCCCTCTTCCTTCCTCTCTGTAAAAAATCAATAAAATATATTTTAAAAAAAAAGAAAATACTTTTGTTATGTCTTTCAATAAAGTTTTAAAATTATTTATCTTGCATGTTTTTTTATGAATTTTATTCCTGGATTTAAAAATATGTACATGTATTTATAAAAACATGGCATACATCAAGGATAAATCATCTTTATTCTAAGACTAGTGGGCTACAAGGAAAGTGAGAGAGACAAATAGGGTGTGTGCACAAGCGCTGTTATAAATCAGATTTTTACCATTATACTTTTATGCTTATTATCATTTATAGGATGGTTAATTTTTTTCATATTTATCTTTTATACTTTAAAATACCATTGTAGTTAGAAAAATTTTATTATAGAAAAGTTTGGACAACCCAGAATAATTTACATTAACACATTTCGTACCACATAGAAATCTCTAAGACATACGCCAGGGACCGCACGTTTTTGGGCAAACTGCACGTTATTTAAATCATCATAACTACAGATCATAGTGCACTTTAGGTGTTGTTTTTCAATAATTATAACATGTTTATTTACAAAAAATTAAACAATTAAACAATTAAAGTTCCTAGTACTTTTTTAACGTATGGTACTGCGTAAAACATTTTCCTCTATGAAGAGGGACCAAACAAAATTTACATAAGTATCTAGATTCGCTCCTTTTTCCATGGCGGCACAAACTCTGCAGGCTCTCATAGGAAATTTTTTCTTTCCACTCACTGGAATACACGTAGGTTCATGCTGCTTCATGTCACCTGACAACCTTTTGGGTGGATCTTTACGAGGTACTCTCCTTGCACCCCCAGGGGAAGGGCTGGACAGATTTGTCTCTGGTTCCGGAGAGCCTTCATTATTGTCATCCATTATCCAGTCTCTCGCCACCGGTAGCAGAAACTGTTTATACTTCATTTTTGCTTGTGGATTGAGGACGTTGTACACTCTAAATGAATTGAAAAGTCCACAGTTTATAAGGTACAGCACTACTTTTTTTGTCCATTTCATCGTTTTCCTTAGAATGGAACAACACGAAAGGAAGTGTATCAGTTTCGTTGGTTTTCTTCCTTTTTCTGAGAGAGGGCATTTCTAAAAGCGCCAGCAACTTGAAGACAAAGACTATTCAAATGACCAAAATACTATGTAACTGCAATGCTTTATGGGTTCGTGCAATTATAAAGTTTTTCGTAGATTGACCTGCACGGTTTCCACCAATGAGATCGCTTCATTCAATGTGGACAAGACAGTGTGTTGACATCTAAGGTCCATAACAGATGGCACGTGAAAAACGAGAAAACTCGTGAGCGGTCCTTAACAGATGGTGCGCGAAACACGAGAAAGCTCATGAGCGGTACAAAAGGTGTTAATAAAAAAATATTACCTTTAATACTATCATGAAGAAATAACCTCTGTTGACATTTTGGTGTATCACTTTCTTCTAGAAGTTTTTCAATATGGTCTTAATTATGTTCATACAATTTTTCTACACAATAAGCTTCCTCAACTTTATTTTATGAACACTGTAATTGCTGAATAATAGTCTTTCCTGTATTTACTATAAATTATTAATTATTTCTATGTTGTCAAATTAAAACTTTTTTATAATAAATATTTTTTCAACAAACATTTTTATATCCATACTAGTAGACCATCGTGTGATATCGTGCTTAGTAGGTTGCCTGCCACTTCCACGGGAGCCAGCGGGAACCACAGCATGCCGCTGGGAGCCATGCTGCTTCCACGGGAGGCAGGAGGGACCCGCGTTCATTCTGTAGGAGCCGGGAGGGAGCCACGCTGCTCCCAGGGGATCTGGGAGGGACCCGCGCCGATTCTGCCGGAGGCGGGAGGGACCTGTGCTGCTTCTGTGGGAGGCAGGCCTGCCGTCTCCTCTCTAGGCCTGCGCTTGGCCACGGAGGCTGCAGGCCGGCCCCCCTGTCCCTTTCCGTGTTCACTCCGGCTCCAGGGGGCTGGCCCGAGCCAGGTGTGGCAATGAAGCAAGCATTCCGCCAGGCCACTCATGCTGCCCACTCTCAGCGGCCACCCTCCCCACCCCCCAGGACTGGGGGACTCTGGCGGGGCTGAGAGGACTGGGCACTGCCATCTTGTGGCTATGGGCTCCACCATCTTTGTGATGGAGTGGCGGTTAATTTGCATATTACCCTGTTATTAGATAGGATTTTTGTATGCACATTAAGTAATTTGCTTGAAGTTAATTTCTAGAAGTAGAATTACTGGAACAAGGGCTCTAATCATTCTTAATAATATTGTAAAAAGTAAAAGTAATACAGAGTATCATAGAAAATAAAACAAAGAATTAAGACTACTCATGATCACACTTATCAGAGATAAACTCTATTTAGCTTTGGATATAATTTTTTATAATCTTTTTTCTATTAGTGTATATGTGTGTCATTTTTTAAACAAAATTAAGATTATAATTTTGATCTTGTTTAAGTTTTATTGTGAACATTTTCCAGTTTTAAAAAGGCTTTCAAATGTTCATTTTAAAGGTTATATAACAATCTTTTAAAAAGATATACCATTTTCAGACATATGTTCTTTTCAGTTTTAAAGTATTATTTTTTTTACTATCAAAAATAAAAGTACAGTAAATTTTTTTATTTATAAATCTTTGTGTTTCTCATTATTTTCTTAGAATAGAGTCTCAGAAATGGAATTATCAGATCAAAGTATATACACATTTTTAAGGACATATATAAAGCCAAATGCCTTCTAGACGGTGTTACTAATTTACTGTCCATCCACAGTATATTTGGGTGCCAAAAAGTAATTTTGCTGAACTAGGTCTCAGTCTGTAGTTCATTGCTTTGAGGAAGCAGAGGTAATGGCTTCTACTTTCTATTTATCATTTTGTGGAAGTATAGGTGTTTCTTGAGATTGATTTCTGATCTGGCAGTTAAAGGGGCCTTAGCTATTTATATTTAGGCCCTGAAATAAGTTGTTGCATCTTGTTTTTTTAATCTTTATTGTTGAAAGTATGACAAATGTCCCCTTTGATTGTTTGTTTTAATGTGTTCCCATTCACCTCCTCAACTCCACACCTGCCCCTCCCAGGCCTTCACCCCACTATTGTCTGTGTCCATGGGCTATGCATATATGCATGTAAGTTCCCCTATTAATTTTTTGCATCTTTGAGGGAAGAGATGAAAGGTGATTTCTCAAACTTTAATGAAGAGGCCTTTGGAGAATTTTGTTCTGGATGCTGTATATTTATAGGGAATGTTTGCAGACCCCAAAATTAGTAGAACTGAAGAGTAGCCAGAGAGTGATGTGTCAAATTGAGACTCAGTCTTTTGAAAAACAATGGGGAGAAAGTGGTAGCAGATATTTAGCTATGTTTCCTCTTATTTTTGATTCATTGGAAATAATTTCTCCCCAGTTAGATTGCCAATATTACATGGTGTCCCTGCCTATGAGAAGGGCTGAAATATTGAGAAACTAAAAGAAATTGAGAGCTGTGGGATTAGGGTCATTGCTTTCTGTTCTTATGCTTTGTGCAGTGTCTCCTTTTCTTTTAGACCTCATTTGCCCTTGGGCCCTCTAGATCATATTTATCGATTAAGTAAATGAATACATAAATAAATGAAGAGTTGGGTAAAAAATAAATTTAATAAATACACAGATACCAGAATAAAAGAAAAATTATGAGAGAAATGTTTCTTTCATATTCAGTTTATCCATGATCTACTTTTTTCCTTAAAATTTCAATAAGCAGAACTTAAGGATGCACACATGTTTGCTGATAAGAAAAGTCAGGATAGTTTTTGATCCACAAAGCTTATGTCTACAAGAACATAACATCAATACTTTTAAAGGTAAATCAGTTTTTAATTTATTTCTTTTAAACCACTTTTTCTTCAGCTACTCAAGTGAAAATTGAATTACACTGTAGACTCCCCCTGCTGGGTACGAATGGGTGGAAGAGCAGAAAACCTGGGCTTGAATAGTACAGGTTCCATTTGCCTCTCTTGCAGTGCCCTGATTGGTATCTTGACACTACGGTGTCGGGTGAATTTCCCGCCAAAATATAAGATGGCGCGGGCAATTATTTAGGTTTCCCGCGCAAAATCAGAGTTAGTTTAAAATGCCTATATCTTTTGAAGTATGGGTTCGATTGAAATGAAATTTTCGGTACTCGACCAGCGCCATAAAGTGTTCTCTACTTACAAGGGATTTTTATGATACCTATTACCCCAATGGGTATGAAACGGTTCGCATACACAGGTAGGTATCTTTGTGAACGGCAAACAAACAAATATTTGGTAATACGCAGTTACAATCGGCCCGAGTTTACACGTTTCCCGCACTCCACCGCAAATCTATATGAACCGAGTTAAGACGGCTCCCGCGGAGTACGCGAAATTCACGCGAGCCGACTTAACTCGTTTCCCGCAACCCAAGTGTTGAAATTCTCATGTTTTCTACAGGGGGCATTTCCAGCTCGTTTGAAGAAAGTGCTGATTGTGGGAGCACCCATATGGTTCCGAGTGCCCTATTCCATCATCAGCCTCCTCCTGAAGGACAAAGTCCGGGAGAGGGTAAGGCAAGCTAGCTTTATTTTATTTGGGGTGGATAGAGATTTCCATCTCTGCTGTTGAAACCTGCCAGTTTTCTACCTTCAAAAAAAAAAATCCTATTGTCTTGTCTTCCAGACCGCTTTTTGCTTTTGTCAGTGTATTCTCTGCTTTATTCTTTTTTTGTTGTTAGTCTTCACCCGATATTGATTTTTAGAGAGAGTGAAAAGGAAGGAGAGAGATGGAGAGAGAAAGAAACATTGATGTGAGAGAGACACATCGATTGGTTGCCTCACACATGCACCCCGACTTGGGGATAGAGCCTGCAACCGAGGTATGTGACCTTGACTGGAATCGAACCTGAGACCCTACAGTCCATGGGCTTATACTCTATCCACTGAGCCAAACTGACTAGGGTTTTGCTTTATTCTTTCTTGGCTCAGTACAGGCTGGCTCTCCCACTGTATTACAAGTTCCTTTGAAGTTAGTAACTGGACACTCTCCCATCATAGCATTTTGCATAAAAATAGTACTGAAGGAGTGTGTTCACTGAGTAACTTAGGGATAGCTACTACCAAAATTTAGCCTAGTACTATACAGACCTTTAATATTTAACAATCCTATCTTATAAAAGAGAAGCATGCAAATTGGCCGTACCTCCACGATGCCCACAAGCCACGCCCACCAGCCAATCAGAGCAACTATGCAAATTAACCCAACCAAGATGGCGGCTGGTGGCCACGGAGCTGGAGCGAGCAGGAGGCTTGGGTTGCCCTGGCAATGGAGGAAGCCAAGCTTCCCGCTGGCCCTGGCCTGCCGTGGCCTCCGCTCAAGGCTACAGAGTTTCAATTATAGAGGAAAATAAATCCCAGATACCTGCTTCCAGCCGGCCTAGTCTCAGTACGCGCAATTCACGCGAGCCGACTTAACTCGTTTCCCGCACTCCAAGTGTTAACCCAACCAAGATGGCGGCTGGTGGCCACAGAGCTGGAGCGAGCAGGAGGCTTGGGTTGCCCTGGCAATGGAGGAAGCCAAGCTTCCCGCTGGCCCTGGCCTGCCGTGGCCTCCGCTCAAGGCTACAGAGTTTCAATTATAGAGGAAAATAAATCCCAGATACCTGCTTCCAGCCGGCCTAGTCTCTGCTCACAGAGGTGCTGGAGAAAAAAAAAAGGAGAGGCTGGGAGCTTGGGTCGCTGCAGGGCTTGGCCAGCCTGCAAACAGCCATCAGCCTCTCACCCAGGCTGGCCACACCCCAATGGGGTGAGGGTTCCCTCTGGGGGCTTGACCAGCCTTCAAACAGTCATCAGCCCCTCACCCAGGCTGGCCAGGCACCCCAGTGGGAACCCCCACCCTGAAGGGGCTGTGGCCAGCCTGCAAACAGCCATCAGCCCCTCACCCAGGCTGGCCAGGCACCCCAGCAGGACCCCCCCACCCTGAAGGGGCTATGGCCAGCCTGAAAACGGCCCTCAGCCCCTCACCCAGGCTGGCCAGGCACTCCAGCGGGACCCCCACCCTAATCCAGGACACCCTTCGGGGCAAACTAGCCAGCCCCCACCTGTGCACCAGGCCTCTAGCCTATATAATAAAAGGGTAATATGCAAATTGACCCTAACAGCAGAACGACTGGTCACTATGACACATACTGACCACCAGGGGGCAGACGCTCAATGCAGGAGCTGCCCCTGGTGGTCAGTGCACTCCCACATGGGGGAGCTCTGCTCAGCCACAAGCCAGGCTGATGGCTGCCAGCACAGCGTTGGTGGCGGGAGTCTCTCCCACCTCCTCAGCAGCGCTAAAGATGTCCGACTGCAGCTTAGATCTGCTCCCCGCTGGCAAGTGGACATCCCCCGAGGGCTCCTGGGCTGCCAGAGGGATGTCTGACTGCCAGCTTAGGCCTGATCCCCTGGGGAGTGGGCCTAAGCCAGCAGGTGGTCATCCCCCGAGGGGTCCCAGACTGTGAGAGGGCACAGGCCAGGCTGAGGGACCGCCCCCCCGAGTGCACAAATTTTTGTGCACCGGGCCTCTAGTGTATAATTGCATTAGTTGAACAGGTGTTTGACTTTGTTCAACAAGAAATACCATTCAGCCCTAACCAGTTTGGCTCAGTGGATAGAGCGTCGGCCTGCTGACTGAAAGGTCCCAGGTTCGATTCCAGCCAAGGGCATGTACCTTGGTTGCAGGCACATCCCCAGTGGGGAGTGTACAAGAGGCAGCTGATCGATGTTTCTCTCTCATCGATGTTTCTAACTCTCTATCCCTCTCCCTTCCTCTCTGTGAAAAATCAATAAAATATTAAAAAAAAAGAAATACCATTCAGTCCTAGACCACCAAGAGGGCAGAGAAGAATATTTCACTATGTCTCTTTCTACCTAAATTTCTGGCGTTTTCACTTCAGTGCCTGGGCAAACACTCTATCCACTGAGCCAAACCGGCTGGGGTATGGCATTTTCTTTTAAAACAGCTTGTTGCTTCCTAACTTCAAAAGTGTTATCTTAATTCCATTATTCTGTGAGTGTTCCAGGACTGAAAGATTATGGTTTTACTAATTCATTCATTCATTTCTACCCTTGAAAGAAAGGGTATATGAAACATTGACACAATTGGATTTAAGATAATAAAGTTGTTGTGGAATGTTATCAGCGATTTTTGTAGTATAGGATTATGAGGTTATATGAATAATAACAATGCAGGTCTTTATAGTTGAGGTGACTTGAGTTGGCAAGGGGAAACTGATTTGGTTCTATGGAACTACTTAGGGACCTAATGACTCAGAGTAGGGGAGATCTTTCCTAATATAACTCTTTGAGAAGACTCCTTAGGCAAGTTTTTACACTTTTATATTCAAACATAAATGCGTGTATAAACTCAAAATATATTGAGGACCTTTACAATCCAGGCTCTGGGCCTTGGGAATGAAAAATTGCTGAAGACAGTCCTTATCCTAGAGGAGTTCATGGTCTTGATAGGGGACAGAGACAGACAAGCGCAGAGAGAGGAGCGTTGCTCTGCAGGAGCATGCAGGAGAACATTGCCTGGGCAGATGGGATTCATAAGCTATAAGCTGTCCTTGAAGAGGCTGAGGAGGGAAAGAGGGCATTCCAGAAAAATGCAATAGCAAGAGAGGTCAGCACCTTCATTCCACATGGATTTCAAGAATAACCAACTAGGCTAATATTGTCCAGTATGGCTGGGTTCCAGCAGACAGCAGAATTAGGTATTATGCTGACTTCCCCAGCATTTTTCCTGGGCTACCCTGTGTATGGGTGACTTGTCTTATGTTACTTTCATAGAAACCTATCTCTAAGAATATTCATACAAAGCTATGAATAAAGTAAATTATAACAGGCTTAGTATAAAGTTGACAAAAATAACCACTACCTATTCATTCTTGGTAGTCAAAAGATGAATACCCTCAGCAGATGTTACTGGGAAGCCTTGTTAATAGCATAAAATAACGCCTTTGTTCACTATACCTTCCTTTTAGAAGGTATATAATAGAGCACCTATTTTCAGGAGTGAATTTGCTATACCTTCTGGAAATTTGATATACATTCTCTGGGAAATTCAAAAGACTTCAATCCCAGACAGATGAAGTACAGTGTATTTTTACAAGTATACTAAGTATTGCAAGTAAATTTCATCCTGTTCTCCAAACCTAATATTATTTTATATTAGTTTTAGGTGTACAGCATATTGGTTAGACAATCATAATTTACAGTGTAACTGTCCCCTCCACCCCCGTAATTTAAGTGCCTACCTCGTACCATATTGACTATATTCCCTGTGCTGTACTTTATGTCCCTGAAGCACATTTGTTCCTTTTTAGAAAAATATTTTTTATTGATTTCAGAGAGGAAGGGAGAGGGAGAGAGAGATAAAAACATCAATGACGAGAGAGAATCATTGATTGGCTGCCTCCTGCATGCCTCCTGATGGGGATTGATCCCGCAACCCGGCATGTGCCCTTGACCAGAATCGAACCTGGAACCCTTCAGTGCACAGGCCAATGCTCTATCCACCGAGCCAAATCGACTAGGGCCACATTTGTTCTTTATCTTCATTATTTGTCTCCCCCCACACACACACACACAGACATACACATACTCACATGGTTCTTTCTGGCCTTCCAGATTCAGATATTAAAGACATCCGAGGTTACCCAGCACCTGCCCAGAGAGTGCCTTCCAGAAAACCTGGGTGGGTACGTCAAAATGGACCTCGCCACTTGGAATTTCCAATTCCTACCCCAGATGAATGGCCACCCGGATCCCTTCGATGAGATCATCTTGTTCTCCCTCCCTCCTGCTTTAGACTGGGACTCAGTGCATGTTCCAGGTCCTCATGCCATGACTATCCAAGAGCTGATGAATTATGTTAGCACCAGGCAAAAGCGGGGAATATATGAGGAATATGAAGACATTCGTCGTGAGAACCCTGTTGGCACTTTCCACTGTTCCATGTAAGTAAGAAAAAGGTTTCAGCCAACTAGGATGCTCTGGCACAGGGTGGCAACAGCTCCTTCCACACCTCACGTCCTTAACTGAGATTTCCTGGGTTAGGGAGCATCACTGTCACTTAGATGATGGTTTCTCTCCTCCAGAAAGAGGCATCTCCTGCTTTGGTACTTGTTGCCAATATCCTGTGTTCTGAAATTTCTGATGATCTTTGGTACCAAAAAGGGGAACCCTTAATAATGAACACATTTTTAAAATATTTTCCTGAAATGCAGATATTTTTAGAAAAAAAAAAAAACACACAAAAATGTCCTGTCCTCAGAGTGAAATTTGGTCCTTTCATTTAGGCAGTTTCTCTATAGAGCATTTATAGTATAACATTATTTTTTGAGGGAGGGGTGCAGATGCATTCAAAATAATTCATGGAAGCATTTGAGATATTGCTTCCCAGCAATTGTCAGTTTTGCCTCAAATAAATTCTTATAAAAATTCTCTGCAGGGTTAGACATTCTTTTTTTTTTTAATCCTCACCCGAGGATATATTTTTCCATTGATTTTCAGATAGAGTGAGGGGATGGAGAGAGAGAGAAAGAACGACGCATCAGTTGGTTGCCTCCGGCATGCACCCCAACCGGGTTGGGGGTTGAATCTGCAACTGAGATATGTGCCCTTGACCTGGAATCAAACCCCCGATCCTCTGGTCCGAGGGCTGCCGCTCTAACCACTGAGCAACTGGCCAGGGCAGAGACATTCTTAAGTCAACATGTATTCTGGTCTCCTGGCAAGAAGTGGGAGGAGGGCTAGGAGTTTTAGTAATAATTAACTGAGATCAAGGTAAACAACTAGCTGAATATATTTCCACATGAGTCTCTCTTCTACCAGTGATTCTCAACCTTCTGGCCCTTTAAATATAGTTTCTCATGTTGTGACCCAACCATAAAAATATTTTCGTTGCTACTTCATAACTGTAATGTTGCTACTGTTATGAATCGTAATGTAAATATCTGATGTGCAGGATGGTCTTAGGCGACCCCTGTGAAAGGGTCATTCGACCGCCAAAGGGGTCGCGACCCATAGGTTGAGAACCGCTGAATTATGCTCAAAAGGAAAGCTATTTGGAGTTTTCCTCAGAAAGCAGTAGCCATATCTCTAGATGCCATATTAAGTCAAAGTAAGTTTATATATCATGTTTTCTACAAAAGAACAGATTTTACAAAACTCATAGCTGTATATATTTTCTATTTGAAATTCTAATTTTCCTTTTCTCTCATACCATTTACGTTTGTCTAACAAATCATAACTGTGGACATTCCTGGTTCCCATATACTGTGAAGGATCAACCTAGTCTCAGAGCTTCCTCTCATTTGTGCTATTTCTTTTCTTCCTTGTACCTGATTTCTAGTTACCCTAACAACAGCCTCATAGCGTGCTCCATGGATACCAAGCCTACACAGCCAATGCTCAGTTTTCCATTCTCTCTTGTTCTTTGCTTTCCAGAAGCATAAATACTGATGCATTGACTGATATAGTGACAGAATGCAGTACCTAGTGTTTTCCATTTCCATGTAAGGATTCAAAGATTCAGTTTTAAAAATCTTCCTCTGTCTTGAGAGTATCTCTACTAACTCCAGTTCTAAAACCAAGTAAATATTCTACAGTGCTTTGTAAAGGCAGAAAAATAATACCTAGTTTGTGAGGAAATGCCTGTGTTTCTGACAGAAACACTTCCAATCACTACAAGTTGTATCTCAGGGAGCCCAGCCTCAGAAATCCTCTACCGTTGTGACTCTAAGGACACCAGCCACCAGCCTTACGGTTAAGCTGTTTCTCTAAGCATCTGTATTCCAGAAAAATACAAATTAGTTGAAATATCTCCCAGCAAAACATATTTTAACAACAATAAGGATTTTTCAAAGAAACACAAGAACTATAGCAAACTGCAATGCTGTATTTTTTTTTATCTCTGCTTATTCCTTCATACACTACTCTCAGTTGTCCTTTGCAAATTTGATATTTAGAACTTAGTTTGCATTGGTGTCAGAGTTGACAAAAGCAGCAAGAAGAAAGGGTCTGTAAATGGCCTCTGAAAAGAGAAAACAAAACAAACAAAAAACAAAAACAAAATGATTCACAGTAAGAGAAGAGTTGCCTCTTAGAAATGTAGCCTATGGGATTTTCCTTCAACCCAAACTGTACTACAAAACCACCAGGTTAGTTTATAACTGGTTCATAGCTACTTGATAACTGTTGTCGCAACAGAGCATAGATCAGGGGTGGGCAAACTTTTTGACTCGAGGGCCACAATGGGTTCTTAAACTGGACCGGAGGGCTGGAACAAAAGCATGGACGGAGTGTTTGTGTGAACTAATATAAATTCAAAGTAAACATCATTACATAAAAGGGTACGGTCTTTTTTTTTTTAGTTTTATTCATTTCAAACGGGTCGGATCCGGCCCGCGGGCCGTAGTTTGCCCACGGCTGGCATAGATCATTTATCTTACTATTGCTCTCATTTATATTACCATGTTTTCATTGGCTGAAGCAGAAATCTCTCTCTCCAAGCTGAGCTCTGGAAATTGGCAAAATTGTCCCAATGGGTCCCATCGAGGCTTAAATTCCAGCTTAGCCAAAAATCCCCTCTGTGACTTACACAAGTTATTTTCCTCCTCTGTACTTCAGTTTTCCTGTGATGTTAGACTCTGATATAGACGTATTGTCTAGCTTAAATGTTTTGTACTATGGCAAAATCCATGATTCTGTGAGTACATTTTACTCTTTGTAATTCCTGTCCTGCATAATGTGCTGTAAAGAAGATGCAGGGAGAGAGCCTTTTAACAAGAGGAAAATAATGATTTAGGAAACAGGTAAAGAAGTAAGAGAGAAGTGATGGAGAAAAAAATTAATAAGCAGACCAAGAACGCAAGGAAAGTAGGAGAAGAAAAAGAGAAAGCACATATATCAATTCGGGGGGAGTATTCTTTTCTCCCACATTGCCCTTGTTTCTTCCCTAACAGTTCAAGATTCCTATATGCATCCAGTATTTTTCCCAACCAGTTTTTCCTCCTGTAGTTTTGAATCAGAGTTATATTGTGAAGCAGGGAGAAGCTCTGGGCACACTTGTCCTGTGGATTCTTGACTTGTTCTAGTGCTTCTGCTGTGGGATCCTTGAGATGTCATTTCTACCAAAACCCTGCTCTCCCCATTCAAAACACAGGTTTGGTCAGTCAGAGTGGCTAGGTTGTTTGAGTGTCCTGTGCACCAAAAGGTTGCTGGGCTTGATTCCCAGTCAGGACACATGCCTGGATTGCAGGTTTGATCCACGTACATCGATGTTTCTTTCTCTCTCTGTCTCTGTCTCTCTCTCTGTCTGTCTCTCTCTCTCTTCCTTCCTCTCTTTGTTCCTTCCTCTCTCCCTTCCTCTCTCTAAGCATTTCCTCAAGTGAGGATTAAAAAAAGCAGGTTTGAATTGTTCTCTTGGCACCAACCAAAACGGCTATTATGTTATAACTAGAGGCCTGGTGCACGAAATTTGTGCACTGGCGGGGGGAGAGGGGGTGTCCCTCAGCCCAGCCTGCATCCTCTCCAATCTGGAACCCTTCACAGGGGTCCTCAAACTAAGCCCTGCGGGCCACATGCAGCCCGCCGAAAACATTTGTTTTTTTACTTCAAAATAAGATATGTGCAGTGTGCATAGGAATTTGTTCATAGGTTTTTTTAAACTATAGTCCGGCCCTCCAACGGTCTGAGGGACAGTGAACTGGCCCCCTGTTTAAAAAGTTTGAGGACCCCTGCTTCAGGGGATCGGGCCTAACCCAGCAGTTGGACATCCCTCTCACAATCCGGGACTGCTGGCTCCCAACTGCTTGCCTGCCTGACTGCCTGATTGCCCCTAACTGCTTCTGCCTGCCGGCCTGATCACCCCCTAACCACTCCCCTGCCGGCCTGATTGCCCCCAACTGCCCTCCCCACCAGCCCGGTTGCCCCCAACTGCCCTCCCCTGCCAGCCATCTTGTGGTGGCCATCTTATAACCACATGGGGGCTGCCATCTTTGTGCACGGACATGAGTGTCAATATGCATATTACTTCTTTATTATATAGGATTAGAAAACACATCCCAATTCTATGGAAGGATATCCTAATCTCGCTTCTTTTTATTTTGTTTTGTTAATCCTCACCAGAGGTTATTTTTCTGACTGGGGCGGGTGATCAAACCTGCAACCCAAGATATGTGCCCTTTACCAGAAATCAAACCCATGACCCTCCAGTGAGCAGGCCAATGCTCTAACCACTGAGAAACACCAGCCAGGGCCTAATCTTGCCTCTTTATTGAATGAATGAGCCCCCTACTTCAGGAGCAGAACCCAGAATCTACATCAACTCCAGACCTCTGTCTTACTTCAAGTTCCAGACTCTGCCTTGGAATTCTAGCTTATGGCGTAGATATCAAGGTCCTCACTGTTGTCCAGGATGCCCATGGACCAAGACTTTCTCTTTTATTTTTTCTTCTCCTTACACATTATTTTTTAAAAAGATGTTTTTAAATTAACTTTTGTTATTAAATAATTGTAGATTCACATACAGTTGTAAGAAGTGATACAGAGAGATCACATGTACCTTTTCCACAATTTTCCCATGGTAACATCATAGTACAAAATCATAGCAAAATATTAGAACCAGATCTTAACATTGATATAGTCTATCAGTCTTATTTCAAATCTTCCCAGGTTTTGTGTTTGTGTGTGTGTGTGTGTGTGTATTCTTTGTAATTTTTATTATACACATAGATTTGTGTATCCATCACCACAGGAAAAGATACAAAAGAATCCCATTACCACATACCTCTGTCCCACCCCTCTCCATCCCTAATCCCTGCAACCACTAATCTATTCTCCATTACTATAATTTTGTAATTTCAAGAATGTTACTATATAAATAGAATCATACTGTATGTAACCTTTTTCCATTCAGTACAATTTACTAATGATTCACCTAAATTGTCATGTTTTAATAGTGCATTTTTATTGCTGAGTATTATTGTTATTATTATTAATTTACTAGAAGCCTGGTACACGAAATTTGTGCATGGGGGAGAGGGGCCCTTCAGCCCAGCCTGCATCCTCTCCAATCTGGGATCAGGCCTAAACTGGCAGTCGGACATCCCTCTCACAATCCGGAACTGCTGGCTCCCAACCACTCGCCTGCCTGCCTGCCTGATTGCCCCTAACCGCTTCTGCCTGCCAACCTGATCACCCCCTAACCCAGGGGTGGGCAAACTTTTTGACTCGAGGGCCACAATGGGTTCTTTTTTTTTTTTAATATATTTTATTGATTTTTTGCAGAGAGGAAGGGAGAGAGATAGAGAGCTAGAAACATCGATGAAAGAGAAACATCGATCAGCTGCCTCCTGCACACCTCCCACTGGGGATGTGCCCGCAACCCAGGCACATGCCCTTGACCGGAATCGATCCTGGGACCCTTCAGTCCGCAGGCCGACGCTCTATCCACTGAGCCAAACCGGTTTCGGCCACGATGGGTTCTTAAACTGGACCGGAGGGCCGGGAACAAAAGCATGGATGGAGTGTTTGTGTGAACTAATATAAATTCAAAGTAAACATCATTACATAAAAGGGTACAGTCTTTTTTTTTTTTTAGTTTTATTCATTTCAAACGGGCCGGATTCGGGCTGCGGGCCGTAGTTTGCCACGGCTGCCCTAACCACTCCCCTGCTGGCCTGGTTGCCCCCAACTGTCCTTCCCTGCTGGCCTGGTTGCCCCCAACTGTCCTTCCCTGCTGGCCTGGTTGCCCCCAACTGCCCTCCCCTGCAGTCTGGTTGCCCCCAACTGCCCTCCCCTGCAGGCCTGGTTCCCCCCAACTGTCCTCCCCTGCCAGCCTGGTCACCCCTAACTGTCCTCCCCTGCAGGCCTGGTCGCCCCCAACTGTCCTCCCCTGCCAGCCTGGTCTCCCCTAACTGCCCTCCCCTGCTGGCCTGGTCACCCCCAGCTGCCCTTCTCTGCTGGCCTGATTGCCCACAACTGCCCTCCCCTTCTGGCCATTTTGTGGCGGCCATCTTGTGACCACATGGGGGATGGCCATCTTGTGCGAGGGCATGATTGTCAATTTGCATATTACCTCTTTATTATATAGAATTCTGTAATTTTTTAAATTGAAGAGGTAAGTGTGCTTCTATGAAATGATAAAATATATTAAATCTTATTAATTCCACTTTTTGTTCTGGAGGGAATGACCTACTTTTTAAAATTTGCTCTTAGTTTTCTATATGCCTATCCTTATTTCTTTCTATGCTAAGTCAGATTTACTTTAAATTCTCATTTTATAAGTGGTCAAATATATAAAATAATTGGCTGGTTTTATTTTTTCCCTTGGAGACCTCACTTTCAAAACTTTTGGGGGGTTTTTGTTCAAGTCTAAACTGTGGTTGCTCCTCAGCTTTTATCATGTTGTTTCCCCTCCCCACTTCCCTTGGGCTCTTTTTTCCTGAGATAACTGTCTAAGAGTGCAATTGCTAGGTCATATAGTGATTGTATGTTTTATTTATTTTTAAATTCTCACCTGGTAATATGTTTTTATTGATTTTAGAGAGAGAGAGAGAGAGAGAGAGAGAGAGAGGAGAGAGAGAGAGAAACATCAATGTGAGAGAAACATCAATCTGTTGCCTTCTGCACTTGCCCCGACAGGGGATTGACCTTCAACATGGGTATGTGCCCTGACTGGGAATTGAACCCGCGCACTTTGGTATATGGGATGACACTCCAGCCAACTGAGCCACATTGGCCAGGGTTGGTGATTGTATGTTTAATTTCTTCTTCCTTTACTTAAATTCTATTTTGCTAGAGCAGTGATTTTCAACCCGTGTGCCACAATAATTTTTATACATTACCTGAGTCTTTAGTCAGAGGCACTGACTTATCTTAGATTGTCAAATTAAAAAGTGACAACAGCCTCTTGGCAGGTGTGGCTCAGCAGTTGAGCATTGGACCCATGAACCAGGAGATTCAGGGTTCGCTTCCTGGTCAGGGTACATGCCCAGGTTGCAGGCTTGAACCCCAGTGTGGTGCGTGCAGGAGACAGCCAATTGATGATTCTCTATTGATGTTTCTCTCTTCCTCTCCCTTTCTCTCTCTGAAATCAATAAAAATATCTATTTTTTAAAATGACAACAGCCAACACAACAATAGCCATTCTATGTGAATGAATCAAAATTATATCTATCTTTTTTGTCAGATTAGCAAAAATTATAATATATTTTTTGGTATGCTGCAAAATTTTAGTAGTTTATGTGTGCCATGAGATGAAAAAGGTTGAAAATTGTTGTATTACAGCATAGAATTCTAGGTTGGAAATAATTTTACCTCAGAATTTTTAATGCAATGTCTTTCTAATTACTAAAAATGCTACTTATTAGGGTCACCAAAGGAGGAACACATGAGGCCAAAAGGGGTAAAGAATTATGAATTTATTAGGTCATCTAGAAAACCCGATGGGCTGAGCCCCAAAATGGCACCAGCACCCATGGATGGGGAGTCAGAGGTTTTAAAGGACTCTAGGCGGGCTTTTTCTGGGCAGAGAATTCTCTGTGCAGGTCTGGAGGGGAAAGATAATGGTCTTAGCAAGTGGAATATGGTCTTAGCAAGTGAAATGTGGTCTCTGGGAAAGGGAATGTCCATTGTGAAATGGCCTGGAAATAAGTACCTGGGGGAGGGGTATCGATCAATTATTCAATCAAACCTAACAATCCAGCCTTTTTGTTTTATGGAATAGGGACAAAGGTCATATCTTCCGTAATTACTTACTGCTGAGGTGGAGCATCGAGATCACAGGGGGTTGGACTTTGATTGCAGTCAGCTGGAACACTGTATAGATTCCTCATGGTTGGAATGAGGGGTTGCAGCAGCGTGGTTTCCCCAAGAGGCTGGTTGATGAAGGCTCGAAAACAGTCCTGAAGGAAAGATGAAAAATGGCACAGAATATATGGGCCAAAATCGAGGATGAAGTATAGGAATGTTAATGGTCCTATGAAGGGGAGTAGCCAGGTATACCAATTTATATTCTTTAGCCAGTAGTCCCATGAATTTGATTGATGTTCCCTGATCTTTGTGGCCCTCTCTGTTAGTTTTTGGGTGGCATCCCTGACTAGGCCAGATCGATTGACATACTACTAAAAGCAACTCTTCCTCTAGACCAGTGATGGCGAACCTATGACACGCCTGTCAGAGGTGACGCGTGAACTCATTGTTTTGGTTGATTTTTCTTTGTTAAATGGCATTTAAATATATAAAATAAATATCAAAAATATAAATCTTTGTTTTACTATGGTTGCAAATATCAAAAAATTTCTATATGTGACACGGCACCAGAGTTAAGTTAGGGTTTTTCAAAATGCTGACACACCGAGCTCAAAAGGTTCGCCATCACTGCTCTAGACAGTGGTTCTCAACCTTCTGGCCCTTTAAATACAGTTCCTCATGTTGTGACCCAACCATAAAATTATTTTCGTTGCTACTTCATAACTGTAATGTTGCTACTGTTATGAATCGTAATGTAAATATCTGATATGCAGGGTGGTCTTAGGCGACCCCTGTGAAAGGGTCATTCGACCGCCAAAGGGGTCACGACCCACAGGTTGAGAACCACTGCTCTAGAAAGAGTCATAGACTCCCTTTTTCTGCTGTTATGAAGTCTAGTCCTCTTCTGTTCTAGAGGGTGACAGCAGCTAGCGAGTCTGTCTGATCCTGAATCTGAACTAAATTTTTGGCAATAGCATCTAGGCTTTCTTGTAGGTCCTGAGACAGAATTTCAAGATACGATAGAGCAGTGGTTAGGTCCCCTATGCCAGTTCCAACCCCTGCTGTGATACCGAGGATTATTAGGAGAGGGATTATCTAGATTCCCCTTTTGTGTTGTATATAGTGCGTTAAGGGGACAGGTCAAAACTGATTTTGGGGGGCTACATCTACACTGAGTGAGAAATAGACGAGAGTACAGGTTCCTATCCAGTTGGTGGGGAGGCAGATGTATGTGTTTTCCCCACAGAGGAAGAAGAATCCCTGATCATGGAGACAAGTTGAAAGGTGTAAGGAGAAGAGGTGGACTAAAGGGTATAAGGTTCCTTTTCCCAGTTCTGCACTCCAAATCGAAAGGGTAGTTTTCAAGGCGTTACCGATAAGGGGTGACAGATGAGTGGCTGAGATTCTATTGCAGTGAAAGTGGGCGTGAATGCTAGAATGGGCTGTTATCCAAGGGAAAAGAGAAAGGGAAGAAAAGGAGCAGTTGAAGCCTCCGGCCTGGGTGGTTGGATAAGAAATAAAATGGACTGGCTGTAGGAAATAACCATTGGCTTCGGGGAGACCTGATAGTCAACTCTTTGGGACCAATGGCTGTTCGGTAGTTCTAGGTTGACTGTGGTGTTGCAAGCTGATGATGGGAGATGGGCTATTGATATATTGCCCTGTGACCTTGTAAAGCATACAGGGGTGTGTAGAGTGATAGGACCTGTGACCTGGAGGGAGGAAGGAGCTACCTTAGTAAGAGATAGAATACAGGTATAGAAGAGAAGGAAGGCTTGATTTGCCTGGGCTATAGGATAATTACCTAGAAGGTTGTCTGCCTTTTTTTTTTTTTTAAAATATTTATATTGATTTCCGACACGAAGCGACAGGGATGGATACATAGAAAGATCAATGATGAGAGAGACTTGTTGATCCGCTGCCTCCTGCACACCACCTACTGGGGTAGCG
>NW_005871089.1:6482052-6485904 GCF_000147115.1 Myotis lucifugus | reverse complement strand
GGGCCCTTTCAGTTTTGCAGGTCAACGTTCTTATCCACTGAGCCAAACCAGCTAGGGCGGTGTCTGCCTTTTTGAGAAATATAGTTCCCTTTTCCTTTTATAAGTGAGAGTGATTTTTGCCTGATTCCATCTATTAATTGGTATAGGGATGGTGGTATACGCTGAAAAGGAGAGAAAGGCAGAGCCAGCAAATCCTGGCTAAGGTTGGATTGGTCTGGTTTAGGAGGGAATGGGTAAGGTTGAGTGTTCATTTGAGATGAGTGGAGGTGAGAAATTTCCTTACGGGAGTAGGAGAGGAGGGCTGGGATAGGATGAGAAGGAGAGCTAATCCCCACTTCCAGGGTTGGGATCATCCCCAGGCGGGGAAAGGGTGTGTTTGGGATCTAGAAAGAAGGAAATCTTGCTCCATGGGTAATAAAAAGTCCCCTTGTAGAAGGGAGTCCCATAGAAAGGTGAGAGTCCTGATGCAAAGGGGGAGGGGGCAGTAGCTAGGACCTGGAGGGTTTGCATTGGGAGAGAAGGTGGGCTTGCAGGGAGGTCAGGGTTATTGGGGTCAGTGCACAGGGGGCACGTGCAGGGTTGCTCACTGATTCATCCTCTTCTTCTGGGATGTGGGTAAGATGGAGTCTGGTGGGCCTGATCTGGTGGCTGTGATACTTAGGGGACTCCAGCTCATTTGATGGTGGTGTTCCAGGAACGGGTTTTAATCTGGAAAGGTGGAACCATGGGATGTGCCCCGATAGTGTAGCTGCAGTTGGGGTAGTTCGGAGTACCTGACAAGGGCCTTGCCATCAGGGCTGTAAATTATTTGATGGATGGATTTCCTTTAGGAGGACCCAGTCCCCTGGTTATAGAGGAGTAGGGGGATGTCTCCCGTAAAAGGTCGAGGGAGGACCTGATCAGCATGTTCTCTCAGTAACTGTCAGACGAGATTTAAAATGGGGACATAGTCTCCTAGAGGGGTCTCTGTGGAAGGGAAGTTTCCTAATAAGAAGGGTCTTCCATACATGAGTTCAAAGGGACTAAGAAAGGAGGGTGCACGGGGGGTTGCCCTGATGCACATAAGGGCTAGAGGTAGCAGAGTACTCCAAGGTTCTTTAGTTTTGAGAGTTAATTTAGTTAGGTGAGACTTAATTAAGGAATTCACCTTTTCTACCTTGCCTGAAGATTGGGGCCTGTAGGGGTGTTAGTTCCACTGGATGTTCAGAGTGGAGGAGACCTGTTGAGTTATTTGAGATATGAAAGCAGGTCCATTATCTGATTGTAATGAGGTGGGTCGGATATAGTGGGGAATGGCTTCTACCCAGCCTGAGAAGGCATCTACGAGGGTTAAGAGATATTTGATTGAAGTCAATTTGTCAGTCTTGTCCAGGGATTTGGCCCCTAGCCTGATGAGTGGGGAAAAGAAGGAGGTTTAATCTAACCTGTCCTTGGGGAAATATGGAGCAACACGTAGAACAGGTTTTGGTGATATCTTGCAGTAGGGAGGCTAGGCTAGGACGTGGCCTGTAAGACATCATGGGCCTGTCCCTGGGGAAGGATATATTTTCCCTGAAATTTTAACCATGGATCTTCCTGAGTGGCCCCAAGAGCTAATAGGGACTGAAGTTCCTCTGGAGTGTATTTGGGTGTTAGATGGGGTATAGCTAAGAGTTGGGGAGATGGAGGCTTCCTCTGAGCTGCTGCCTTGGCCTCCTGGTCTGCTTTGTTATCTCCCTGTATTATGGGATCATTCCTGACTCAGTGTCCTTTGCAGTGTATGACTCTTAAGAAGGCTAGAAAAGGGGAGAGAGGTTCCTAAATTCCAAGCAGGAAGACCTGTTGAGGCTTTCAATGATAGTGTCAAGGACTGTGAATGAGCGGTGGAAATAAAGAAAGTCTAAGCTCAGATATAAGGACATAAACAACAGGAGAGAACCTGGGTGGGGCTGCTTTAGCTTACTAGGAGGGAAGGGGTCCCTTCGGACGTCAGGGGTGATCAGATTCTGACTCACTGGACAAACTTTTTGCAAGTAACAAATAACCAGCTTAGCCAAAAAGTAAACAAATAGCATTTCTTAGGTTGACATTTCACAAATAACCAGATTAGCCAAAAAGTAAACAAATAGCATTTCTTAGGTTGACATTTGTCAACACATTTTAAACACACTCTTACTTTCAGGAAAATATACATTCAACAAAGTACAAGAGATCATCTGTAATAAAAGCTAAGAGCAGGCGAATTTAAAACTTGTCTAGCAATCAGTTTTAGTATTTTGTTATTTAAAAAATATTTAGATGTTTATCATTTAACCCAGCAATGCTCCAAAGGCTTTAAGTTAACAAAGAGTTTGGAAAATTACATTTAGGCCTATGAGGCTGGAGAAAAGGTAGGGGGAGTGGGGAGCAAGCCCTGCAGCCTGTTCTAGGACTGCAGTTTCCAGGCCTCCAGCTGCTTGGATTTAAAACTGCCACATTTTTCCTTAGAAATAATATGCTAAGGTTTGGGTGATATTGAGTTCAGCTTCTGATAATAGCAGGACTGTTAAGTTACTGTTTGCAATTTTGCAGTAAAGAAAGTTGTTCTTTGGGAAGGGGGTGGGGTTGTGAGAAGGCACTGAGGTGAGAGCAGTTTTCAGAGCATTAAAGAGGGTGAGAATGCTGGACTTGGGATCTAAAGGCTCAGTGAGGAGTCCCTTTGCTTATCATAGAGGAGTTTTGCGAGAAGACTAAAGTTGGGAACCCAAAGGTGAGAGTATCCAGGGAACCCAAGAAAGGAGAGTATTTCTTGTCTAGAGGAGGGAACAGTCATGGAGGAGATAAGACATTTAAGGTTCAAGGTAATGGCTTGGCTCTGTGGGGTGAGGGTGAAACTGAGGTAGGTGACTGTGGTTCGAGACAACTGGGCTTTATGAGGGGATGCATAGTAGCCCCAGTCGGGCATGGAGGTAGAACGAGAAAAGAGTGAATAAAGGGGGAATTTAGTAAGATGCAGTGTAGAGGTGAGGTGGCTAATGGCTGTGAGATTAATCCATCACCCCCATAATAGAGATTGAGGAGGGGACAAGGGTTCCAGCAACTTTGGGGAGGACAGAATAAGTGGCCCCAGATTCAATTAAAAAGGAGATCGACTTACCTGCCACCACAATCATTACCTGAGGCTCTGTCCTGGTGATGTAAGTCTGTGGGGCCTTGTCAGGGCCTGGGCAGTTTCAGTCTTCAGTGGCCAGTCTCAGGAGGTCTGGGAGCCCCAAACCAGATCCAGAGGGCAGCATTGCTGGACTGGCTGAGGTCCAACCTGGAGGGGCCAGACTACAGTCTGATTTCCAGTGGTCTCTTCCGCACCTTGGGCAGGGCCCAGGCGGGGGTCTCGGGTTTGAGCAGGACCTGGCCCAGTGTCTCCTTGTTGCACTTGAAGCATGGGCCTGGAGGAGGCTTAGCCCCTGACTTACCCTTGGTTGGAGGGCTGGCACTTCGTTTGGGGTTCGTGAGAGCGGTGGCTAGGAGCTGGAAGGCCCCCTTCTGGGCCTCAGCCTTGGCCTGATCTCACTTTTGTTTTTGGATTTGGGTCTCCTTGTCTCTATTATCAAAGACCTTAAAGGCCGGTTAATGAGGTCTTTTTGAGGGGTTTGTGAACCTGTTTATTTTTCGAAGTTTATGGTGTGTGTCAGGGGCTGTTCGGGATATAAAATGGGTGCTCTGGGGAGGTAGGGTCTAAGGTAGGCATCAGATTTCTTGCCCATCAGTGATGCTGAAATAGTGATCTTTGAATTTGCCTTAGAATCAGTTTTAACATTTTTTTGGTCCCTTGTTAATTAAGGAGTTAAATACATCTTTTGATGTGTTCCTTTATATCTTTATGAGTTATGATTT
>NW_005871089.1:6317261-6481729 GCF_000147115.1 Myotis lucifugus | reverse complement strand
AGGAATGACACGAAGACAGCCTTCAGTTGATCAGCAGCCTAGTCAGGACCTCTAGCCAGGATCTCCAGCCAAAGTTCTGGTCGGAGTTCTGGTTAGGAACTGATGAGGATCTGATGTTTATTGTCTTGTTACATCCATATTTATACCAGCCGATTTTAATCCTGTCAATTTCTATTACAAAGGTTAGGGCGTTTCTTATCTCCATTCCAGGGAGTAAAGATTATGTAGCTTAACTACCCGCCTGGCACTTAATTAAGGGGTTGTATCCCCTCCCTAACCTCAGGGAAAGATCCCCACCTGGGGAAACAACCTTTCTCGGAGAGGTGACCTTGGTTAAAACACATGGCGCTAAAGAGAGCAAACATATTAAGAACAATATGCTATATATGCCAGGTCCCTTGAAACATATGCTGTGCAGATGTTTCTTTCCTGCAGCGACTGTGTCAAGCAGCAAGGATGGACCGGCTCCCGGCAGGATCTACTGCAGGTGAGGGAGGGGGCGTGTAAGGGGATGGAGGTCAGTGGTCTGCTGGGTCAAAAGTAGATTCAGAAAAAAAAAAGTAGATTCAGAATCAGAAGTGTTAGGGGTATGATATTTTGCGTGAAGGAGAAGGATCTGATGGGTAGAGCAGGACTGACAGAGAGAGGGTCAAGACTGAAGGGTGAGAAAGGCCTGCACGTAAGGAATCTCTGACCATATTCCATTGCAGTTGACAGCAATTATCTAAATCACGCAATGTGTTAAAATTGAAAGTGCTGTTTTCAGGCCATTGAGACTTATTATCTGTTTATATTGTGGCCAGTGTTACAAAAGAAAATACAGTGCTTGGGCATGATCTCCCCCATGAGTGTAGCGTGGCCCACAAGATAGGAAGGGTGATTAACAGACCACAAATCCAAAGGTGACTGTTTAGGGCAGACATCCCCAGTGCTAAACAAATCACCACGAGAAACGAGGGGGTGACCCTCCGGACTGAGGAGTCTTCTGGCCTAGTGCTAGGACTTTCGAGATGAGAGACTTTTAAGAAGTCAATGAGAGAGAATGGGCAGAAGACTCAAGATGAGGGAAATTGTGGAACGTCACTCACCTAGAGTAGATTGGACGGTGTGGGATGGTCAGTAATGGAGAAGGAGAGATTCCTGATCCAGCATCCTCCTTGGCTGGTTCAGGAAGATCCATAAGGGAGGGAGGCCTAATCAAGGCTGGCAATGGAGTCAACCAAGTAGAATTCGGAGGTAAGCCCAGGTTGAGCTGCTGCCTACTGCTCTCCAAATAGCAAACTTGGGGTGACTAAAGCCAGAGCGATGGCTCCCCATCCCCGTGGAACCCCCTTGTGTTTCAGTACCAAATGTTGGGGTCGCTGAAGGAGGAACACACGAGGCCAAAGTGGTAAGGGATTATAAATTTACTAGAGGCCCGGTGCATGGATTTGTGCACTGGTGGGGTCCCTCGGCCTGGCCGGTGCTCTCTGACATCCCCTTAGGGGTTCCGGATTGCAAGAGGGCACAGGCCAGGCCGAGGGACCCCACCAGTGCACAATCGGGGCCGGGGAGGGACTGCTGGAGGGCTCCAGCATGTCCGACCCATCTCACCCAGTCCCGATTGGCCGGACCCCAGCAGCAAACTAACCTACTGGTCAGTGCGTCTGCCCCCTGGTGGTCAGTGCGCATCATAGCAACTGGTTGAACGAACAGTTGGACACTTGGCATATTAGGCTTTTTAAAATTTTATTTTATTGATTTTTTTACAGAGAGGAAGGGAGAGGGATAGAGAGTTAGAAGCATCGATGAGAGAGAAACATCGATCAGCTGTCTCCTGCACACTCCCTATCGGGGGTGTGCCCACAAGTCCATGCCCTTGACTGGAATTGAACCTGGGACCCTTCAGTCCGCAGGCCGACACTCTATCCACTGAGCCAAACCGGTTAGGGCCATATTAGGCTTTTATTATATAGGATTTGGTCATCTGAATACCAGATGGTCTGAGCCCCCAAATGGCACCAGCACCCAGGGACTGGGAGTCAGAGATTTTTAAAGGACTATAGGCGGGCTTTTTCTGGGCTGAGAATTCTCTAGGTGAGTCCTGAGGGGAAAAATAATGAATGGTCTTAGCAAGTGGAATGTCCTTTGTGAAATGGCCTGAAAGTAAATTCCCGAGGGAGGGGTATCAATTCAATTATTCGATCAAACCTAAAACTACTAAATTGTTTGATGTTATTCTTATTCCTTCTCGAGTCTTTCTAAATATTTTTTTTTCCTTTGGACATTTTTAGATCTGTATCTTTCTGTTTAAAAATGTCACAATGTTGTGCCTTGGTGTGGATCCTTTTTTTCATTCATTTTATTAGGTGTGTAATAGGTTCTTTTACTTTGAAAGCTTGTGTTCTTTAATTCTGGGACTTTTTAAAACTTTGTTTCCCATTCTTTCTTTCCTTGTATTATGTCAATTCTTTCTCATTGGGATGTTCCTGTTAGTCTTGTTACATTTCCTAAAGCAGAGATTGACAAATTTTTTCTTAAAGGGCAAGATGGTAAATATTTTAGGCTCATGGGCCTTTGCAGTCTGTTGTAAGTATTCAACTCTGCCATTGTAGTGTGAACGTAGCCACAGACAGTACTAAACTGATGGGCTTAGTACAATTAAACTTTTACTTATAAACACAGGTAGCCAGGTCAAAGTTTGCCAAGTTCTGTCTAGAATGATTCTCTTATTTTCTTAAATTTTTCATATTTTGCATCACTTTGACTTTTTGTTCCCTATTCTGGGAAATTTCCTCTACTTTCTCTTTTGTCTTTCTTTTAAAATTATTATCTGGGATATATATTTTTTTTAATTTCTAAGAGCTTTTCTTCTTTGTTCCTTTTTCATTGCATCCTATTCTTATTTCATGTATGCAGTACTTTTTTTCTTTGAGGTTATTAATTATACCCTTTTAGAGCTCATTTTCTCATTAACTCTGTTTTGTGCTCTCCCCCGCTCCCCAAGTATTTGAATTGGTCTCTTTTGTGCTATGGGCTTTCCTTAATTATCTGGAGATCCTTGGCTGTTAGTTCACACTTAGGAGTGGGGTCCTTAAAAGCTGCTTGGCCCTAGCTAATTAGGCTTAGTGATAGAGCACTGGCCTTG
This sequence comes from Myotis lucifugus, assembly GCF_000147115.1. Taxonomy (NCBI): domain Eukaryota; kingdom Metazoa; phylum Chordata; class Mammalia; order Chiroptera; family Vespertilionidae; genus Myotis; species Myotis lucifugus. Next base: position 6,478,602 of record NW_005871089.1, on the reverse strand, counting down.
GGACTGAGGGGTCCCGGGTTCGATTCCAGTCTAGGGCACATGCCCAGGTTGCAGGCTCGATCCCCAGTTGGGGGTGTGCAGGAGCTGTGTTGCGGGCAGCCGATCAGTGGTTCTCTCTCATCTTTGATGTTTCAACTTCTCTCTCCCTCTCCCTTCCTCTCTGGAAAAAATGAAGAAGAAGAAGAAAAAGAAGAATGGAATCTTCTTTAAAAAAAAAAAAAAAAAAGGCTGCTTGGAAGCACTGTTAGCATGAGTGAGCTTCAAATTAAACTAATCAGCTAGCTTGTTGTTTGATTTACTCCAAATGACAGAATTCTTTTATGTAGGGCTATTCACTTTTTCCAGAGAGGAATTCTCCACTCTCTTGCCTGGTAGGGTCCAAGTCTGGATATGAGTGTAAGACAGGATAGGACAGGGGAGTGGGGCACGCTGTTCTCACTGTCCGTCATTCAGATTTTATTTATTCCTGTTTTCAGTCCTGTGCCTCACCTTGCCTTCCAGGGTGTGGGATCTATAACGTTGCCTTCCAGGGTGTGGGATCTATAACGGTGAGTCATTATGTATCTCTATAAATACCTCTACGGTCCTATTTCTTTCTTTCTTTCTTTCTTTCTTTCTTTCTTTCTTTCTTTCTTTCTTTCTTTCTTTCTTCTTTCTTTCTTTCTCTCCTTTCTTATTAATTTCAGAGAGGAAAGGGGAGGGATAGGTAGAAACATCAATGATGAGAGAGAATCACTGATCGGCTGCCTCCTGCATGCCCCCTACTGGGGATGGAGCCGGAAGCTCCGCATGTGCCCTGACTGGGAATCGAACCATGACCTCCTGGTTCATAGATTGATGCTCAACCACTAAGCCATGCTGGTCTGGAGGTCCTAGCTTTCTATAATTGGCCAAGTCAGCAAAAAATCTTTCCAATTTTCTCACTGCCAAAATGGGTTTAATTCTCTTTGTCTACTTATGTCTCTGCTGTCACTTCTGGGTTTGTACTGATTAGTTCCTATTATTAAAATTTATTTATTTATTTATTTATTTATTTATTTATTTATTTATTTATTTTTACTAGAGGCCTGGTGCATGAATTCGTGCACCAGAGGGGTCCCTCGGCCTGGCTTCTGGGTTTGGCCGAAACTGGCTCTCTGACATCCGCCAAGGGGTCCCGGATTTCGAGAGGGCACAGGCCAGGCCGGGGGACCCCACTGGTGCACGATCGGGGCCAGGGAGGGATGCAGGAGGTTGACCAGCCAGGAAGGGACTGCAGGAGGGCTCCAAGGTGTGTCTGGCCTGTCTCGCTCAATCCCGATCAGCCAGACCCCAGCAGCAAGCTAACCTACTGGTCAGAGTGTCTGCCTCCTGGTAGTCAGTGCAAGTCATAGTGAGTGGTTGAGCGGCCTTAGCATATCATTAGCATATTACACTTTGGTTGAACAGACCATTGAACGACTAGACACTTAGCATATTAGGCTTTTATTATATAGAATTTTAGAGAGAGAGAGAGGAAGGGAGAGGGATAGAGAGATAGAAACATGGCTGAGGGAGGAACACCCCCCAGTGAGGACTGAGCCCACAACCCTGGCTTGTGCCCCAAACAGGAATTGAACTGTGACCTCTTGGTTCCTAGGTCAATGCTCAAACACTGAGCCACAACTGAAGGGGCTCCTTTTTTATTTTAATGAGGCTGCTGGAGGGACTGGCGTCAAACATGTTATCAGCCTATCTTGTTAAACTGGAACTTAAGAAATTTATTTTGAAAATCTTTTTGGAAATAAGTAGTAGAAAATTTTATTTTCAGCTAGATTTTTTTGGTGTTGTACCTCTATTTCTCTTTTTTGAATGGAAATATTTCTATAGTACTTACTTATTATTAAAATATTAAATGATATGGAATTATATAGACTAGATCATGAAAAGCTCAATATACCTGCCCTCGACAGTAACTGACACCCACCTTAGCACTGCCAGGCTTTGTACGTACACATACATACTACCCCCACTTTTTTTCTTTCTTTATTTTGCTTGTTTATTTCATTTTCTTCAGGTCTCCAGGAAACCTAGAGAAGAACCGATATGGGGATGTACCCTGCCTGGACCAAACAAGAGTAAAACTGATAAAACGAAGTGGCCACACTCAGGTAGACAGATAAATTCCATCTTTTCAGGAGTACTGAGGGAAATTTAAGTCTCTTACAAAGTGAAGCTTACTAATACTATAGTTGAAAGAACATGGATTCTAAGTCAGAAAGATACTGTTTGAGTTTTAATATTGCTACATACTAGTCTATTGTTACCATAGGCAAGTCCCTATATGTCCATCTTATAGTAGTAAGTGGAGATTAAATGACATACTTTATGTAAATGCTGATAGTACAAGGTCTGGTATATTGTAGGTGCCTGATAAATGTTCAATTATTGTCCTGGCTGGTTGTGGCTAAGGTGGTTGAGCATCATCCCATGCACTAGGAGGTCACTGGTTCGATTCCGGGTCAAGGCACATGCCTGGGTTGTTGGCTCAATCCCCAGTGTGGGGTGTGCAAGAGGCAGCTGATTGATGTTTCTCTCTCATCAATGTTTCTATCTCTTTCTCTCTCTCCCTCTCCCTTCCTCTCTCTGAAATCAATAGATATATATTTTTTAATCACATATAATGCATTAGTAGAGATGTTTAGTGAAAATGTTCAAACATTTAACATCAGTGTTTTGTCCTCATTTGGATCTACTTTTTGAGTTAATATAACAGTTTTCTAGAGCACATCATTTTTATTTCCTTTTAAGTACAAGGTGATGTCACTGGAAAGCTTATTCTAAACCAGAAAAATCTATTAGCATAACATTAGCAGTTTTTTTTTTCATTCATCCTTACCTCATGCATTGTCTATAGCATAATCATTCACTTACTCCTTTTTTTAAAAAATATTTTTATTGATTTCAGAGAGGAAAGGAGAGGGAGCGAAACATAGGAACATCAATGATGACAGGGAATCATTGATCGACTTCCTCCTGCGTGCCCCCTACTCTGGATTGAGCCTGCAATCCGGGCATGTGCCCTGACCAGGAACCCAAGTATGACCTCTTGGTTCATAAGTCGGACGCTCAACCACTGAGCCACACTGGCTGGGCCACTTGCTCCTTTTTAAAGTCCTCCTTAATATAATTTGTTTACAGCAACATCCAGCACTTACAATTTTGAGGTCAATGACTAAAAAAGTATTACAGTTTTTTCTTTTCCCTTCTGGTGGCTTCTATACACATTTAAAAAAAAAAACAGCATTGGTTGAGGTTTCAAGTAAAGGAATTTAAATAGTATCCTTAACTTTAACATGACACACATTATAGGGAATTGTTATATCCCTTCTTTTTCTAGGGGATAAGTTTTTGGAAAATCATTGCCTTGTATGTAGTGCATGGATCTTGTAACCTTAATGTTTTAAGCACATAAACTGAATTCCAGTCTAGGACCCTTACAGAAGATTTTCTTGCAGGAGCATTAGTTAAGAACCTGGCTGACTGAGGGCAAATTCATCAGTATTGTTGAGATTATCACAGTATATGCTATGAACAAGCAGAATATAAGGGCTAAGTTGTGGCTCTGGAGTCAGATATCTATATTTATGTCTTGTTGAGTGCTCTGTCTCCAATATTTAGAACAGTGCCTGGTACATACCAGACGTTCAGTAAATTATTTGTGAAGGAATGAGTGAATCTCAGTGTATCAGAAGACTATTCTAGTTATCCTGTAATTAATTTGAAGATCATCCCTTGAGTTATAATCCCTCTCATTACTATAAACAATGACAGAGGCTTTATTTCCACAGTAAATGGAGGAGTCAGGTGAATTGTTCACCAGATTTGCTCCTGAAATTGTAAAGCTATTAGTCATAGTTTCTATTGAATATTCAAGTAATAATGGAGCCTGGGTATGAGTCCCATGCTGCTGATGGGATAGCTTTGAGGTATATGAGGTATATGAGGTATAGCTTTCTTCCTTTTTCAGTCACACTTTGCCTTTTATGTGTGGCAGCATTGACGGGATGTCCTGCTCATGTGCTTGGCTTGCCTCCTTTTTGGTTCTGAGCTATAGTCCTGCAAGTGTTACTGGATTCCTTTCTTTCTTTTTTTTCTTTTTAATAACAGCTTTCTTGATATATAATTGACATACCATACAATTTATCCATTTAAAGTGTATAATTCAATAGTTTATTTTTTTATTTTTATTTTTTAGTTTTTATTTATTTTTTATTATTTTATTTTTCATTGATTTTTTAAATTAAATCTTTCTTGTTCAGATTATTACAGTTTTCCTCTTTTTCCCCCCCATAGCTCTCCTCCACCGGGTTCCCACTCCACCCTCTGCCCTTACCCTCCCCCCCACTGTCCTCATCCATACGTGTACGATTTTTGTCCAGTCTCTTCCCGCATCCCCCAAACCCTTTTCCCCCCTGAGAATAGTCAGTCCACTCCCTTTCTATGCCTCTGATTCTATTATATTCACCAGTTTATTCTGTTCATCAGATTATTTATTCACTTGATTTTTAGATTCACTTGTTGATAGATGTGTATTTGTTGTTCATAATTTGTATCTTTACCTTTTTCTTCTTCTTCCTCTTAAAGGATACCTTGCAGCATTTCATATAATACTGGTTTGGTGGTGATGAACTCCTTTAGCTTTTTCTTATCTGTGAAGCTCTTTATCTGACCTTCACTTCTGAATGATAGCTTTGCTGGGTAAAGTAATCTTGGTTGTAGGTTCTTGGTATTCATCACTTTGAATATTTCTTGCCACTCCCTTCTGGCCTGCAAAGTTTCTGTTGAGAAATCAGCTGACATTCGTATGGGTACTCCCTTGTAGGTAACTGATTTTCTTTCTCTTGCTGCTTTTAGGATTCTCTCTTTGTCTTTTGCTCTTGGCATTTTAATTATGATGTGTCTTGGTGTGGTCCTCTTTGGATTCGTTTTGTTTGGGGTTCTCTGCGCTTCCTGGACTTGTAAGTCTATTTCTTTCACCAGGTAGGGGAAGTTTTCTGTCATTATTTCTTCAAATAGGTTTTCAATATCTTGCTCTCTCTCTTCTTCTGGCACCCCTATAATTCGGATGTTGGTGCGCTTGAAGCTGTCCCAGAGGCTCCTTACACTATCTTCGTATTTTTGGATTCTTTTTTCATTTTGCTTTTCCGGTTGGGTGTTTTTTGCTTCTTTATATTTCAAATCTTTGACTTGATTCTTGCGATCCTCTGGTCTGCTGTTGGGAGTCTGTATAATATTCTTTATTTCAGTCAGTGTATGCTTAATTTCTAGTTGGTCCTTTTTCATAACCTCGAGGGTCTCACTAGATTTCTTGAGGGTCTCACTAAATTTATCGGCGGTCTCACTAGATTTCTTGAGGGTCTCACTAAATTTATCGGTGGTTTCTAGAAAATTCTTGAAAAACCTAAAAAGTGTGGTTTTGAACTCTATATCCAGTAGTTTGCTTTCCTCCATTTCTGTCATTTGTGACCTGTTTCTTTGTCTCCGCATTTTTTATGGTTCCCTGTGTTGATTGAGTGGCTTTCTGTGTTAGGTGTCCTATATGGCCCAGTGGCTCAGCCTCCCCAATTACCGAAGGTGGACACTCTTGGTGCACCCCTTTGTGGGCTTTGTGCACAGTCTTGTTGTAGTTAAGCCTTGATTGTTGTAGGTATCACTGGGAGGAATTGACCTCCAGGCAAATTGGCTGTGAGAATCAGCTGTGTCTGCAGTGGGAGAACTTCTGTGCTGGAGACACCCTTCTGGGGCAAGACTTGCTTCAGTGGGGCTTTGGTGCTCACTGAGTCTGCCCCCTGAGTGTGTCCCTTATGGATCTGAGGAGTTGTAATCTGGATGGTCCCACTCTGACCACTGTGTACACTGGCTCTTGGATCTCTAAGGAGGTGCTAATTTAGCCTCTGCCTGAGGCTACCCAGCAGGAGCTATGGAGTGATCTGCAGATTCCTCTTCTTTGTTTGGGGTTTGGAGGTGCCTAGATGAGGCCCAGCTGTGAAGCAATGCAAGCTGCTGTGGGGCCTTGGGCCTTCTTTTGGAAGTTCTGGGTCTCTCTGACCCAGCTGCAGCTTGTTAGGTAATTTTAGATTGCAAAAGCCTCTGTGCACAGCTTGGGTGGGGTGGGGTGGGGTCTCAGGGAATCAACAGGGCGGAGCAAACAGCTATGGCTGCTCCTCAGTCCTACCCTAAGAGGCCCCGGTTCTCAGTGTCCTGGTAATCGCTGCAAGCACCTCTGAGAGAAAGCCGCCCTCAAGTTCCGACCGATGCCAGACAGTCCAGTTTCTCCCCGTATGAGTCTGGGTCCCCAAAGATTCGTCTGGAACTGGAGTTCAGAGCAGTCGGGAGCTTGAGACTCCCTCTCAATTGAAAAAGACAACCGCGTCCTCAGTTGCCAGCCCTTTCCACGTGCGCCTCCGTACCTCTGCACTTTACTTCCGCACCTCCTCTGAGTCTCAGTGTGCTTTTCTCTTTCCTTCTAGTTGTAGAATTTCCACTCAGCCAGCCTTCCTGTGGTTCTGGATGATGTCCGTTTTGTCTTTTAGTTGTATTTTTGAAGTGGTTGTGCGAGGCAGCAATTTCCGGTGTTTACCTATGCCTACATCTTGGTTTCTTCTTTCTAATTCAATAGTTTTTAAAAATGTATTCACAGAATTGTGCAGCCAATACCACAATCAACTTTCTTTAAAAAATATTTTTTTTTATTGATTTTTTACAGAGAGGAAGGGAGAGGGATAGAGAGTTAGAAACATCGATGAGAGGATGAGAGAGAAACATCGATCAGCTGCCTCCTGCACATCTCCTACTGGGGATGTGCCCGCAACCCAGGTACATGCCCTTGACCGGAATCGAACCTGGGACCTTTCAGTCCGCAGGCCGACGCTCTATCCACTGAGCCAAACCGGTTTCGGCTTATTCTGCCCATTTTAAAGTTGGGTTGTCTTTGCCCTGGCTATGTGGCTCCATTGGTTGTAGTGTCATCTTGTGCACTTGATGGTAGCAGGTTTGGCGTTTCATCCCTGATTGGGGCACGTTCAGGAAGCAACTGATAGATGTGTCTCTCTCACGTCGATATTTCTCTCTCTCTCTCCCTGTCTCCCTCTCTAAAATCAATTTTAAAAAATTAAAATAAAATTGGGTTGTCTTTTTACTATTGATTTGTGAGAATTCTTTATATATCCTAGGTATAAATCTTTTCAAATATATGCAGTCTGTGGGATTTTTTTGTTGTTGTTATTTTGTTTTCACTTTCTTGATGGTATCATTTGAAGCACAAAAGTTTTCGATTTTAATGCAGTTGAATTTATCTGTTTTTTTCTTTTGTTGCTTATGATTTTTAAAATATAGATATTTATTGATTTCGGAGAGGAAGGGAGAGGGAGAGAGCGATAGAAACATCAATGATGAGAGAGAATCATTGACTGGCTGCCTCCTGCACACCCCCTACTGGGGATTGAGCCTGCAACCTGGGCATGTGCTTGGTTCATAGGTCAATGCTCAACCACTGCTGGCCAGGCTGCTGCTTGTGATTTTATGTGTCATATCTAAGAAGGCTATGTCTAACCTAATGTCAAAAAGATTTAATCCTATAGTTTGTGTATGGTGTGAGGAAGGATTCAGCTTGGTTTTTTTCTTTTTCTGCATGTAGATATCCAGTTGTTCCAGCAATATTTGTGGAAGTGAGGTTTTGAATTGAATTGGCCTTTTTGCTTCTCTCTCTCTTTTTTTTTTTCCTGACAAGAAGAGAATAGCCATACCCTCGGTTTTATTTACCTACTAGTACATTATTTCCCCACCCAAATGGTATATTCCACACAGCTACAATGATGTTTCCTTTTTATCATTAGACAGATTACATCAATGCCAGTTTCATGGATGGCTATAAGCAGAAGAATGCTTACATTGGTACACAAGGTAAGTTAGTCCACCCCTCACAAATTGGTTTTGAGTCATCTACCTGTAATTCTTTGCACCAGATGATAGCATAATTTTTAAAGGAATGGTTACTTTCTGTAATGTTGTGGCCACTAGATCTTGGTTTTTCATAAAGATTGGGGGTTATTGAAGAAGGCAGATAAGAGATGCAGAATTTATACATATGTGCCTGGAAACTCACTGCATAGAGATTAATTGGAAATTGAAGATGAAAATCACTCATAACCCTGAGACCCATAGATAATGTTAACATTTTTCAGCATCTCCTTCTAAACCTTTTTCTATGCATATAAATAGGTACAGACATATAAAATATCTAACAAAATGGGCTCTTTTTATACATTATCTCTTTTTTCACTTGATATCATGTGCACACCTTTCCAGAGCAGAAGATACAGATCTTATATTACCGTATGGATTGTTTAAATTAGGGATATGCAATACTTTAATCCTCTTTTGTTAGACATTTAGTTTGTTTTCAAGACTTCACAGTGTCCACTTCTGCACAGCGGAAATGCTAGTGTCATACAATGTTGGTGCTTGCTAAAAAGGTTAGCAAAAATGGTAGTGAAACCAGAAAACTTCCAGGATAAAATCAACCCTTGTGCTTCCCTGAAACCAGAAGAGGAAAAAGCACTAGGAAAGTACAAGGAACTACCCTGAGTTGTTACTTCTTTGATTGAAAGGGAGTTGTTGGCCCACAAGTATCTTCAAAGTTCCCTCTGAATGCCCATCTTGTGCAGGTTGTAAGACAGAAGGATAACTTGATGACATGGCCCTTGCCCTTAGCACCATGTTTGCTGAGATGTGATTAATTCTCACAAAGTAAAATGACTGGTGTGAGACCATATACGTTAAATGGTTAAGCTGTTTTGATCTAGCTGTGCCATCAATATCTGAGACAAGAGAAAGTCCTGCAAGGTGTGTGGTGGTCAGAGAAAGCTGCAAGGGAGAGGCAGCACTTGAAAATGGGTAGAAAGTGAACAGCCTTGGAGATGAGAGAGATGGCTTGGGCACGGGAATAGAGGCAGAAGTGAGCATAATGTGTCTATACTGTGATGAAGCAATTTTTTAGAAAGATTAAACCGGCAGGAGTATCCAGAATAGATTGGAAGAGAGAGTCCTGTTCAGGAAAGTAAACCAAGATGGAAGTACAGTAACTCAGACAAAAGATTATATGTTTGGTCCTCATAGCAGTGAAATTGAGTAGGGAGATCAGGATGGGGACAAAAACCAAAAACAATTCAAAGGCAAAAAATCTCAAGGATTTGGTAGATAAAAGAAAATGGGTAAAGGCCCTGGCCAAAATGGGTAGCACAGTTAGTTAGAGTGTCACCCCGATATGCCAACATTGCAGATTTGATCCCCCGTCAGGGCACATACAAGACTCAACCAATGAATGCATAAATAAGTAGAACAACAAATCGATGTGTTCCCCCCACCCCCTCTCTCTTCCCCTTCACCCCCCCACCCTCAAATCAATACATTTTTAAAAAACAATTTTGGAAAAAATGGGGCAGAATTGACTTCAACTTTTTAAGACTGGGTGATTGAAGAATGCCAGTGCTATGAATAGAGATGGGAAAGTGTAGAGAGAAAGCTAGTTTTGAAGGAGGAAGCTGAATTGCAAATATGTTGAGTCTGAGATGATGGGACATGGAAGGGGACAGTTCACTTGGCAACTGGTGATTGATTAAATAAAACAGCTACAGCCTTGTACACAGTTGACACTGTCAGTCTGGATATGATAGTTGAAGCCCTGCTCATAAGACTCTGAGAAGGTCAGTAACGGTGCTTCTCAGACTGTAACCTACCTGGGGACCTTGTTAACATGCAGATGTGTGTTAACACACTCATACCTTGTCTTCTCCTTTCATTCCAGGCCCTTTGGAGAATACTTACCGTGATTTTTGGCTCATGGTATGGGAGCAAAAAGTCTTGGTGATTGTCATGACCACTCGGTGAGTTCATCACTTTTCTTCCCACTGCTCTCTGCCCCCTCTCCCCACCCCTGCCTCCTCAAGCATCATGGGTGATTGCAAGAGGCATTTAGCTCTTAGACACAGTGAGGATTACGAAAGCCATGGCCAAGAGTTTGAGATGTCATAGCTTTTCTTTTTTTTTTTTTTTAGCTGATCCAAAGTTAACAGCCAGGGTACGGTGGAGATTGATAGATCTAACTTGTCAAAGTTTTAATCCATGGCTCTATTGACCCTGTGCCAGTTACAGCCTATCCTGGTCTTATCCACTAAAGGAGGTATTAGGAAACATGGGACAATTCACTTTGAATACTTCCAAAGGGCACCTGTATAAAAAATAATATGAAGGGCAGTGACTGTCACTCCATTTAAATTATACTTAAAAAGTCAGACAGTGACATGCGAAGTGTGGTGTCTGAATTGCCGGTTCCCCTTTGCTCTCCCTTCCCCTGCTACTTTGACCATTTTCTGCTCATGTAGGCAGGAAGCTCTTGATGAAAATAGTGTTTTTGAAATTTTGGTGTACACATCTGCCAAAACTTCAGGAATTACTATTTCATTAGTATTACTATTATCATTATGATAATTATAACCTATTTCAGATGAGGAGAAAAGAATTAATGAGAATGTTAGCTCATTTTGCTTTCTCATGGTACTGTTACAACCACCTTTGATTTGGAGAGGAGGTTGTGGAAGAAGTATCACCTTGGAGTAATTTGGAGCCACTGAAGTGTAATGAGGTGGACTTTAGGCCTTTACACAAACCTCAGGGCCGGCATCTTAGGAGCTGTGCCTTTCCTACTCTTCTATCACTCAAGGTCTCTCATTGGGGAAGAAAATGAACAGTGGCTGAGATACAAGGCAGAGAGTTCAATCTGGCCCACCACATTTTATCTACTGTCTTTCTTTGTCCACCCAGTATTTATCCCAGATATGTGAGGAGTACCCAGAGGAAAGGGGCCAAATGATATAGTAGGTGCTCAATAAAAATCTGCTTAATGAGTACATGCAGAAATTTTTGTTGTTACATCTGTTTAGAATGAAGGTTTTCTTTCTTTTCTGCCAAAAAGCAAGGGTGTAAGTTAGAAACAATGCAAGAGGTGATACTGCTGCCCTGGGGAGGGCATGGTTAATGGTGTGGAGAGGAAGGGTGGAAGGCTTACCTTGCTCTGTGTATCTTCAGCTTTGAGGAGGGCGGCAGGAGGAAGTGTGGCCAGTACTGGCCTTTAGAAAAAGACTCTCGGATCCGATTTGGCTTCCTCACAGTGACCAATCTAGGCGTGGAGAACATGAACCATTATAAGAAAACAACGCTAGAAATTCATAACACAGAGGTAAATCCAGGTTTCTATTTTCTCACTTTTTTGAAGCTAAGGGAGAACTATTACTGTAAAGGAAATATCCAAAGGGAAATAGGCAGGATTCCAGGGGGCTTATAAGTTACGTCCATTTTTCTGGGAAGAGGATCAGGATATTTAATTCAGAGCCAATATAACCATATTATCTCAACACAATAGTGGCATTACATAGGAATAAAAGTTAGAAGAAATCTGGATCCTACAAATAGGAATTCTGCCCTTTCCAAACATTAAATCGTTCCTTTGGGTTTGTAGAGAAGCCGTTGTGGAGAAAGTTGAGGGTGGTAGGCAGGACTCTTGGTAGTAGAGATCCCAGGACGTCAAGAACTAGAAAAGCTGAAGGTAGTCAGGGCAAGCAGAAATGACCTCACTAACTTTTTTTTCTTTTTCTATCCAAGGAGCGGCAGAAACGCCAGGTGACTCACTTTCAGTTCCTGAGCTGGCCCGATTATGGTGTCCCCTCCTCAGCGGCTTCCCTCATTGACTTCTTGAGAGCAGTCAGGAGCCAGCAGAGGTTGGCCGTCAGCAGCCTGGGTGCACACTCCAAAGGGCAGGGCCCTGAACCACCCATTGTGGTCCATTGCAGCGCAGGCATTGGCAGGACAGGTAATGATGCACCTGATGCAGCTCTCAGGGCCTCCGGAGGCAGTAAGGGTGGGGGGGTGGGGGGATAACCAAGCTCTTCCTTGCCAGGTTGAGAGAATTTGGTCCAGTGGTGGTGAATTGCCATTGAAAATTCTTCTTTAATGTATTTTTAGTATCCCTAGTGCTAAGTGTGTGTCCAGAACATACACTTCACAAGCCAAGTCCTCTGGGGGTTGATGCTTTATACATCCATCAGCATGATCATCTTCTGACCCCATCAGTCACCTGGGTGTCTCAGAGAGCTCAGCTGTGCTGTTGCTTCCTTCCCATCTCTCTCCCTGGGGAGGTCTCCACCTTGTTTTATCTCTCCATTCTGGATCCAGTTAGCAACTTTAGCCTTAAGGGGATGATTATTGAAGGGACTGCTGGCATTTCTCGTCAGAGATCCCTTTGGGAGAAGGTCAGGAAGAATAGGTTTGTGTTAGGCCTCTATGGAGAAATTGTAGAGTCTGAAAATTAGGGCCCAGGTGTGGGAGGGCTGTTGTTCTATCAGGATTGTCACTTTCCCACCTCTTCCTATTACCTCCATATATATGCCCTCTCATTTCTCTGGCTTCCAGCACTCACTGTGCCCTCCTCCTTGACTCCTTTCAGGCCTAAGGCCCCTTGCCTATAAATTCAGTAATCTAGTCCTCCCTGGGTTATTTGGTAGAAGGGTGGGGAGAAGAGAGGTAGGTCAGATATGACTACTTCCTTTCTTCCTTCAGGTACCTTCTGCTCACTGGACATCTGCCTGGCACAGTTGGAGGAGCTTGGTACCCTTAATGTGTTCCAGACGGTGTCCCGCATGAGGACCCAGAGGGCCTTCAGTATCCAGACCCCTGAGCAGTACTATTTTTGCTACAAGGCAATCCTGGAGTTCGCAGAAAGGGAGGGCATGGTGCCATCCAGCCACAACATCCTGGCTATGGAGAGTCAGTAACTGTCCCATGAACCTCCTCCTGCTAGCCAGCCTTCTTCCTTAAACTCCCTGGACACCGCTGAGCCTATAGGCTGCCATCAGTTACACTGAAGCCATGGATGAACCTCTTTCTTGTGTCTCCCGGTGTACTCCAGACTCCCGGTGCAAGGCAGCCTTTCCCTTTGGCTAGGTAGATATGGTGAAATGGTTACTAGAAAGGGCCAGCAGCAATGTGTTCTTAATTCCTAGCACCTGCCATTGAACTGTGCCTTATTAAAACCAAATTGTGGCTATTGATTTTTGCCAGAGGCTCTAAGCAAGGTAAGTGGGAAAGGAAACTCCCTCCCCCTTTCCCAATGCCTTCTCCTTCTGGAGGTCCCTTTCCCATTCCTTCCCCATTGCTAGGATTTGATGGGGAGGTTTGGTGAGCATCCACCTTCCTTCCCAGAAAGCTTGACCAAGTTATATGTTCTAGAGAACGTCCCGAGTGCCAAGCACGTTTATACCTAGAGCGTGTATTCGAGTCTCTTCTGTTATTCTGTGTGTGTGTGTGTGTGTGTGTGTGTATGTGCACTTATGTGTATGGGTCCATATGTACGTGTGTATATAATATATATTGTATGTGACAATATGGTGGTATTCTATAAATACATATACACACAGTTACTCCTTTATAAAAGTTTCTGGGGCTCCATGTTGCAGTTTAGGACTCGTTGCTTCTTGTGCCCTACTGTTTATCCCGGACTAGCTGGGGTTGGGGATCATGTCTCCTGTTGTCAGACCACAGAGTGGTGGAAGAGGACACCGGTACATCTACTCTTCGTGTTTTTGCCACAGGCCTTCATCCTTACGTCATGACTTATCTCACTCCAGAATGCTACCTTTTGGAGCCAAAAATACTGGTTTGTGGTGACACTGGTTTAATTCAGTATGGATTGCCCTTACCTAATGGTTTCCTCCGTTTACTTTGCTGATTTTGGTAATAGACCTCCACTGTGATTCTCTTTTCTCTTCCTATCCCTCGGGGATTGGAGCCTGGGAGTAGAGATGAACTCACTGAGCAGCCAGAGCCAAAAGCAATTTCTTAGAAGGAAAGAGAAGGAGCCTAGTTATGAGAAAGAAAACTATCATGAGAATCTTTCCCTGGGAGAATGTGCTAGGGTCCCTTTTTATTTTACCAAAAGGTTCCTTTCCTTATGCAGCTTGGTCTTATCCACTCAAATAACCATTTCTTTCTGCCTAATAGCCGGCCAGACCCTGGCGCTCAAGCTGGGTGGGCTCTGTGACAGAAAAAATCTTAACTCCCGGCTGGGTATAGCAGTCCCCCTGCAATTACTATTTCCTTCCCATTCACCCATCCTATCCCTGTCTGCTCCCAGCCTACCAGCCTGATGTGCCAGGGATGGAATCGAGTCCCCAGTGCTCTATATTCCCAAGAAAATCCCAGGAACCCTTAAAGCTTCCTCCATCACAGATGAGGTTGGTAGCTGATCAGACCTCGATAATTTTATACTGTAATAAGCTCTTGAATGTATATGTTCTTATTTTACAATCTTTTCCTTTTGTATTTAATGTCAATGGATTGAGTCAGATTCAGAAAATAATTGTAAATGTTCATATTCAGTATCTTATACCAATAGTTTTGTGTTTACATATAAATATACTGACATGATCAAATCCTTTTAGCTTCATCAGTTTGGTAGCATTGTGGGGCTGGGAAGGTAAGGAAAGGGTGTAAGAGCTGGTCTGGGAGGGATGGAGAGGCAGGGAGGGACCCAAGGCCTCAATATCTGAGAGTCATACCTGTAGGCCAGTGATGGCGAACCTATGACACGCGTGTCAGAGGTGACACGCGAACTCATTTTTTTGGTTGATTTTTCTTTGTTAAATGGCATTTAAATATATAAAATAAATACCAAAAATATAAGTCTTTGTTTTACTATGGTTGCAAATATCAAAAAATTTCTATATGTGACACGGCACCAGAGTTAAGTTAGGGTTTTTCAAAATGCTGACACGCCGAGCTCAAAAGGTTCGCCATCACTGCTGTAGGCCATACCTGTAGGCCATGACCTTAGCTCTGGGCAGAAATAGGGAATCAGTACCAGTTGAGTGCTTATGGGGTGCCAATCTCTATGCTTGGTGCTTTTCTTCTCATTACCTCATTCAAACCTTACAATAATCCAATGAAAGATTATTCTCTCTCCATTCTATTTCTATATAGATGAAGGCGGTAAGGTCCAGAGGGTTACAGTGATTTGCTCTAGAACTAGAGCTGAAGTTGGTCTGCTTACAAAGCCTTTGGCCTCTTCACTGTAATGCTTTCTCAAAAATACAGTGTTTTGTCTTTTGAAACTACATCTTTTTTGTAGTTCTCTTTCAGAGCATAAACAGTTCTTAAAATTCCAGGTCATTGATCTTGAGCTCATGTTGCATGTAGTAGACTAGAAGGGTGACAGAGTTGGTGACTGATTCTCCCAAATAGGACCTCCTTGTGTAGAGTCTTTAGGTCTGTAGAGTACTGAAGGGGTGATTTTCCTAGGGACACTACATGCTTATGGGTACACTCGTGTTTGTGGGAAGATCTTGAGTCACTTGCATCTCTCTCTTAGAATGGAACAAGAAGCTTTATCCATACAGGCCTACTCCCCATGCCAGAGAGCTACTCCCTATTGACAGCCTGCCAAGCTGGGACTGTTCTGGCCTGGAGTGTGTGCAAATATTGGGGTGTTCTTAAAAATTATAGCAGTTAACATTTACTAGGTGCTTGACTGTCCAGGTGTTTAAAGTGCTTTCTAGGTATTATTTCATTCACCCCAAAATTTTAAAATATATATCTATATATCTATATCTATATATATCTATATCTATATCTATATCTATATCTGATTTCAGAGAGAAAGGGAGAGAGAGAGAGAGAGAGAGAGAGAGAGAGAGAGAGAGAGAGAGAAACATCAATGATGAGAGGGAATCATTGATTGGCTGCCTCCCGCATGCCCCCTACTGGGGATCGAGCCCACAACCCAGGCATGTGCCCCTGGCTGGGATCGAACCCAGGACCCTTCAGACCCAGGCCAACGCTCTATCCATTGAGCCAAACTGGCTAGGGCCAAAACAACCTTTGAGGTAGGTGTTGACAGGAGAGAAAAAACTGAAGTACAGGAAAATTAGTTTGCCACTAAGAACCTGGACCATCTGATTCCAAAGTACCTGCTGTTAATGTTAACTCTTACATTAGATTCCCTCTAAGGATTCATCTCCTGAATCTGCCAACAAATTTTTCTTGAGTTTCTGACTTAAGAGCTGAACTGTAGAGAAAATAATTAAGCCAGAAAATGACTGATCATTTTCTGGATGATTCTTTTATTCTCTTGGGGGCAAAAAGCATAAGTGCTGAACAGAGATACCTGAAATCTGAGAGATCAGAGAGGGGCAGAGTTTTGGTGAAATGTATAGGAAATAGGATTAAATTATAAAGGATCTATCTGTAGGAAGTAGACTTGAACTGTCATTTATTTGAAGAGGCTGTAAACCATTGCTCTGTAAATTCAGGTTACTCATGAGCTCCTCCTTGCATGTCTGAGTGTTGGAGAAGTTATCACTTGCAAGAGCTCCATAAAGATGCAGATGCCTGGATCCTGCCCAGTACGTGATTAAGTAACTGACAGAATAAGCCAGGTATCGGAAGCACTGTCTTTGTTCATATCCCTGACTCTGAGGAAGGTTAGTAAATTGATGTCTTCCAAATCTTAAAGAAAGAGATCAACAGCCCCATTACCATAGTTACTTGTAGCTTTCACCACTGGGAAGATAATCAGTAGGTTCAGTGTGAGCCTATCCGTTTTAAGTGTTAAAGGAGGCAAAAAAGGGGAAGACAGAAAAGAAGCCCCAAATCTGTTCAGGAAGTCAAGGCTTTCACACAGGAGATTTGGTGAACAAAGCAAGAGAACCCACAATCAAATGCTGGATTGTACAGTTGCGAACATAAGATGAAAAAGTGTTCGGGGAAGAGAGCATCATGGTCTAACTCAGGCTTCTATTCTAATTTGATTGCTATTTTTCACCTAATTTATACTTCTGCTAGCATTGGTCCCTTTATCCTGCCCATCCCTGTAAGCTAGGATGGGACTCCTGAAGTGAAAGATGCCCCAGCACTCACAGCCTAAGAGATCCGTCATTGTCAGTCTCCACGTCACCATTTGCAGGTAAATGACAAAATGGGACTGGTTCTTGGGAAGCTGGACTATTTTAGCATTGTAGCTTGAGGAAGATGGGACTCCTGTCCTTAAAGGTGTCCCCTCTCTAGAAATAACCAGACACACATATGGAAATGCACAAATCAGAGATCTGGAGGGAGGTGGGCCAGATAGAAAAGCTTGCCTAGAGTGACTGAGCTATTTGGTAATTTTGAGGTCTCACCACTTAACCCAAGTCAAGTCCTAGCTTCTTTTGGTAAAATAAGAGGCCACATTAGATGATCCTACTACAGGCCCTCCAATTCGAAGGATCTAGTTCTTTGCTGGAAGTGAATATATGCAGAGGAACCATTAGGACCTTCTCCAGGTGGGTCAATTCCCACTTCCCTATATTCACTCAGTTCTCTACCCACTTGGCCCCCAACATGGAAAAGAGGTCAAATAACCCTATAATCCATAGACCTTTAAGGCTTTCATGCTGCTCCATGTGGGGCAGACAGAGTGACTTAGAGTCAAGGAATGAACCAACTATGGACCCAAGCTCCCAGCCAAGGTCATAGATTTGTCTCAGGTCTTGGTCACTACCCACTTAGTACTGTTAGCTTACCGAGGGCACGAGCTAAAGCTTGGGAACCAGATTTTCTCTTGGGAGGTATCTGCTCCCATAGTTACCATCACAAAATAGTGGTGAATATTAAACATATTCAACTTCACTGCTCTTAACCACAAAGACTAGGTCTTCTTCACAAATAGAAATCTGGAACTCAGAAACTTGCTGCAGTGTTTAATTTCTCTCTGCCTGTCATCACAGCTTTCATAAAATGCTTTCTTCTGTTTAAGTTAAATCTACATGCTGCAATCTTTTACACCCATATTTTTTCTTCTAAGGCCAACATGGACATAGTTGACTGGGAGCAGCGATTCTTTTTCAACAATTTAGGATGCTATGTTCCTGGTAGTTGTTAGGACTAAGATGAAGATCAAGACAATGAGATGCAGAGAGATGGTCAGAGTGCACAGTGCCCATCCCCCACTCCAGGTTCACTTCTTTCTACTCCTCCCCCACATCTGAACCTGGTTATGTCTCTAAGCTAATGTAGTTGTCCAAACCTCATGATTTACAGATGTGCAGCTGAGCCTAGGTCAGCCTGTTTGTCCTGTGGGGTCTCTGTTTTACTTCCTTGACCTTTAGTGAATACCTGCTCTGTGGCCAGCAGCCAGTGGACATACGGAGTCTGATGTTCACGGCAGATACTGTGCTGGAAATGTCAGTTGGGGACTTAGTTTGGATAGAAGCTAGGATCCTTGGAAGTGGGTGAGAACAGAGAAGAATGAAGAGGGCAAGAAGAGAGGAGACCCTTGAGAGCCACCAACATTTAAGGGAGGATGAAGAAAAGCC
Source organism: Myotis lucifugus (assembly GCF_000147115.1). Classification (NCBI taxonomy): domain Eukaryota; kingdom Metazoa; phylum Chordata; class Mammalia; order Chiroptera; family Vespertilionidae; genus Myotis; species Myotis lucifugus. Next base: position 6,460,180 of record NW_005871089.1, on the reverse strand, counting down.
TGTGAAAGATTGTGATTAATAGAGGTAACCAAGGACAAAGCTGGGCTGTGTTCTCATAGACTGGTGAGCAGTGAGAAGTGGCTGGGATGAGTGAACAGGATTCAGAAATATAGGTTCATCAGTCTTTTCAGGGGCCCGGGAGGGGTGTGGGGGAAGGAGGGGGTGACAGGGAGGAGGCATGTATGGGAGGTAAAGGAATAGAGACAGCAGTGGTTGGGCTGTCTCTGCTTCAACCAATGCAAGGCCCACCTTTCTCTCTTACATATTAGGCCTCTGATTAAGATTTCATTTGAACAAAGGAAAAGATAAAAAACCTGCTTTTTAAAAAGATAAAAAACCACAACTGATTCACAAAAGGAAATACTTTGAAACAAAGGGAACCTGGGGAACATACTGTTTTATCCATTTTCTAGATTTGGGCTGGAAGTGATCCAGAGGGGGTAAATTAATGTTCAATGAGGGGAAGACACTTCAAGGCAATACCTAGCAGTCTTAACACCCACTAAAAATCCCAAGCCTGGCCCAGCCTTTGTGGCTCAGTGGTTGAACATCCACCTATGAACCAGAAGGTCACTGGTTCAATTCCCGGTCAGGGCACATGCCTGGGTTGTGGGCTTGATGCCCAGTGTGGATCATGCAGGAAGCAGCGATCCCCAGTGTGAATAGTGCAGTAGGCAGCCAATTAATGATTCTCTCATCATTGATGTTTTTATCTATCTCCTCTCTTCCTCCTAGAAACCAATAAAAATATATTTTGTGGAAAAAAGATCCCAAGCCTCCAAAGCCACCCATATATCAGAAGTATGGAATATGTACAACATAAGCCAACCGGTTTCCAGAGAAATGGAGTTCATTCACACAGTGGGATTGATGGGTCTGTTAAGCCTGTCCTGGCTTCCTCTCAGATTTTGCATTTGAATTTTCAGAAGAGGGAGCAGCAGATGAGATTAAGGAGAAAAAAGTCTGAGAACTCTTAACTAAATGCTGAACATACTTTGTTTTTAATCTCACAGCCCACTACAGTTCTTAGTTTATAGATAAGAAAATTGAAAAGATAAATAAGTAACTTGTCAAAAAGATAAATAAGTCAAAGATATCCAGCTAGGAAGTAGGTAACTGGGATTCTGAACAATAGCTTGAGCTTTTCCCCTTGAACCTGGGTTGGAGTGGGGAGCAAGAATACCCTCACCTAGATATTCCCAAACTGGCAATGGTCAGTCTATAAGCCAGCACTGGTGTTAGCGGTGGAAGTGGGGTATCCCTTTACACACTGAGTGCTGGGTATGGGGTCCTTATGATATTTCGAGAAAGAATTTTCTTAGACTTGCATGGGAGGATGAGTGATTTTTTATTTGCGTGGAATTATATCCCTGGGTTTCCAAAGTCCCATTTCCCTAAATCCACACCTGGAAGAAGTGTAGCTGGGGTTTCAGTAGCGCTAAAAAGCAAAGCCAGTGTCCAGAGTTTCTGTTTCATGTTGGAATTGGGTCCTGTTTAGCGTTAGGCTAGTTGTAGTCCATTAGTCCATTGTGTGGTTCACATGGCTGTGAGTCCTATAGACAAATGCAGGGGAGCAAAAAGAGCACACCCCCTGCAACAAGAGTCCCAAAAGAACCAAGAGGGCCAGGAGCCAAGAGAGTGAACTCCTTTGTTCAGGGGATTAGGTATCCCCAATCTTCCCACGCTTATGGTGGCCATGCCTACTTTGGTCAATAATCTGTTCCCAGGTGTGACTGACAGCCAAAAGTACCTTCCCTATTTCACTCAGACTTTACTGGACATGTGTCTATCTCCCTCTCCCTACCCCCTCCTTCAGTCCCTTCCCCCAGTGATCTGCAGGGAATAGACCAGTGGCTCACTGGGGAGTGTTAAACTGCAGCTTCTTAGCAAAGCTGCACAAGTGACATGCCTATAATATTTGGCCCACTCTTTGCTCCTTTCCTATTGTTAATAACTAAATTAATTACAACAGTATCACTGACACTGACATCTTTTTTACAAAGTCACTGAAGTGCAGGGCCTGTGTCTCAGTCACCCATACCATAAGACCCTAAAGAACTGTTTCCTTTCTGTGAATGAGGGTGGGTGAATGTGAGTGTGAGATGTCTGTGAGACACAGGGTGTTTGAAGGTGTGACAGTTTTGAGTATATGAGAGCTGAAGAAGATATATATATATATATATACTTGGAAGACAAATCTTGCTTCTTCAATGATAATATTTTTGAAAGGGCCAGAAATCATTTAGACCTATCTGGGGACAAACTGCTCTTGGAGTTAGGGAGGTAAGGAGTGTGGAGTAAGTGGGGAGGCTCTTTTGCTCCAGAAGTCCCAACCTAGATCATGGGCCTTAGCATTTATGGAGACAGCACATGGGGGGATGTTCAAAGCTCAGGTTTTAGGCCCACACATACTTGCCTTGGTGACTTGGGCAAATCACTCTACTACTCTGAGCCTCAGTTTTCTCAGCTACAATAGGATAGTAATCCCTAACACACAAAAGAGGCCTTCTGGGAATCAGAACCTGGCTTCTCAATGTGACTTCTCCAAGGAAGGCCCTTACCCAGATCCATTTACTGCTTTGTCCTCACTGATAGGGTAGAGGAAAGAAAGGTGGGTGGATGCAACCTTAAATGCAGCTTGGAGGACCAATATCGCCAAATCAAACAGTAAACCCTCAATTTTTTGGACTTTGATTTAACTGACTTCGGATTTAATGGACAAAATTTCTTGTCCATATGTCATATGTGAAAATTAATACCCTGTTAATTTTAAAATGCTTTTAACCAAGATTTGCTTATAATTAAATTAACAGGTTATTTTTTTTTGTTATTAATTCATTGTTATTTTTAACAAATTTTAGTGACTAGGCCATATGTTGGAAAAAACACTGTAGTAATTTTGCAGACATAAATAAATATTACACATCTACAACCATAGTCTACATATTTAAACCTAAGAGTCACTGCTCATAAACAATGTTTGGAGAATGATTAGCATATGATCCTGTGCAGGATCATACAGCATCATGCCTGGTAATTGATTCTGTTGTCATGTTGTGTGACTTTCTGTGTCAGTTTTTCAATTAAAAAAATATATGTTTTTATTGATTTCTGAGAGAGAGATAGAAACATCAGTGATGAGAATCATTGATCAGCTGCCTCCTGCACGCCCCCTACTGGGAATCAAGCCTGCAACCTAGGCATGTGACCCAGAGAATCTAACCATGATCTCCTGGTTCATGGGTTGACGTTCAACCACTGAGCCACACTTGGTGGGCTCTGTGGCAGTTTTAACACATGCAGGCTGATGTTCCCACATGCGCTAAGCCACACCCCAGATGTATGCATTTGTTTACTCACAGTGACTGGTTAATGCACACATTTACTAGACCTATTCAGTATAAATTTAAAATTACAATAATATATATAGGAAACTTTTCTGTGAAATTAAACTTTTCACACATACTTAATTGTAATTACACAAACATGTCTACATGAGTAAAAACAGGTTAGCTATTTTATCAATTTTTTAACATACCCATTGGGAAAACCTACTTTATTATATAACTAGAGGCCCGGTGCACGGATTCGTGCACCGGTGTGGTCCCTCAGCCTGGCCTGTGTTCTCACGCGATCTGGGACCCCTCAGGAGATGTAGTAGTGCACAAAGCGGCAGGCGGCCAGGGAGGAGTCCGAGCCCAGTGTTGCGCTGCTTCTGCTCATCCTGGCCCCCTGTGCCTGCTGCTGCCGCTCGTTAGCGCTGCTGTGGAGGCAGGAGAGGCTCGCACCGGCCCCCAGTGTCTGTCCCCCAGCGTCTGGCGCCCGTCGGTCAGCTGAGCAGCGCTCCTGCTGTGGGAGCGTACTGACCACCAGGGGGCAGCTCCTGCATTGAGAGTCTGCCCCCTGGTGGTCAGTGTGCATTCATAGTGACAGGTTGTTTGGTCACTTAGGCTTTTATATATATATATATTAGAGGCCCGGTGCACAAAAATTTGTGCACTGGGGGGGGGGGGGGTCCCTCAGCCTGGCCTGTGCCCTCTCGAAGTCTGGGAACCCTCGGGGGATGTCCACTTGCTGGCTTAGGCCCTCTCCTCAGGGGATTGGGCCTAAGCTAGTTTAATCAGACATCCCTCTGGCAGCCCGGGAGCCCTCGGGGGATGTCCACTTGCCAGCGGGGAGCAGGCCTAAGCTGCAGTCAGACATCCTTAGCACTGGTGAGGAGGCAGGAGAGGCTTCCACCACCACCGCTGTGCTGGCAGCCATCAGCCTGGCTTCTGACTGAGCAGAGCTCCCCCTGTGAGAGTGCACTGACCACCAGGGGGCAGCTCCTGCATTGATCATCTGCCCCCTGGTGGTCAGTGTGTGTCATAGCGACCAGTCATTCCCAGTTGTTCTGCTGTTAGGGTCAATTTGCATATTACCCTTTTATTATATAGGAGATATATATAGATGGATTTTAGGCATTAATGGACACCGCCTTACCCAAATTAGTCTGTTATATGGAGGTTTTACTACACTCACTTTCCCAAAGAGTCTGGGACTTGCTCTGCTATGCAGGCATCGGTGTACTGAATCAGAAACAATTGCTAAACCCCTCCCAAAGGGTCTCCTGTGCTCGACTGCTGTGGTGAATTAGAGTGGTTGTCCTAGTGCAGTGGTCGGCAAACCGCGGCTCACAAGCCACATGCCCCTTGAGTGTGGCTCTTCCACAAAATACCACGTGTGGGCGCGCACATACAGTGCAATTGAAACTTCGTGGCCTGCCCTAACCGGTTTGGCTCAGTGGATAGAGCGTCAGCCTGCGGACTCAAGGGTCCCAGGTTCGATTCCGGTCAAGGGCATGTACCTTGGTTGGGGGCACATCCCCAGTAGGGGGTGTGCAGGAGGCAGCTGATCGATGTTTCTCTCTCATCAATGTTTCTAACTCTCTATCCCTCTCCCTTCCTCTCTGTAAAAAATCAATAAAATATTTTTTTAAACAAAAGAAAGAAAGAAACTTCATGGCCAATGCACAGAAGTCGGTATTTTGTGGAAGAGCCACACTCAAGGGGGCAAAGAGCCCCATGTGGCTCGCAAGCCGCAGTTTGCCGAGCCGCAGTTTGCCGACCACTTTCCTAGTGGAACTCAGTCTAAGGCAGGGGTGGGCAAACTTTTTGACTCGAGGGCCACAATGGGTTCTTAAACTGGACCGGAGGGCCGGAACAAAAGCATGGATGGAGTGTTTGTGTGAACTAATATAAATTTAAAGTAAACATCATTACATAAAAGGGTACGGTCTTTTTTTTTTTTAGTTTTATTCATTTCAAACGGGCCGAATCTGGCCTGCGGGCCATAGTTTGCCCACTGCTGGTCTAAGGTGTGTTCAGGAGGGGATTTCCACCAGCCTGGTGCACTTAGGAAGATAGGGAGTATCAGTGAAACCTGGTTCTCTTGAGTGGGGTTAACTATTCTAATTGTAAATTCTCCACAAGTAACTTCATCCACAGTGTACCATGTGCTGTCCAGACTTACAATCAAATGAATGGAGTCCCTAGGGAGCCCCCATTCTGAGAATAAATCTCAACCCTCATGGCCCTGCCAGGTGCTGGGCCTCCCACTGAATACACAGTCCTTATATCTTGGCCTTTCTCCCTGCAGACCCTTTTCTCTCAATGATTCTGTCAACCAAGCTATCACCCAGATCCTAGTGCAGGCTGCATCTTTATGACCCACTGCCCTTCCCAAATCAGTATTTCTTCCCTCCTGCCCTCTCTCCTTAGTGTCAAGTTTCCTTCCCTGTGTGACGCCCTAGCCCCATGGACTCTTAAGTGAAAGAAGGGCTTTAGAGCCTGTCTTTCTACTTCAATTAACACCCCATTTCACAGGGGGGAAAACAGGCCCAGAGGGAGGAAAGGACTTGCCTAAATATATCACCAATCACTGGCCAGGCTAAATCTAGAACCCAGATTACCTAACCAATAGCCTCAAGCTCTTCTCCCTCTTCAAACACCAGGCCACTGACTCCTTTTCCTCTGTTACCCACACAGAACCAGCCACCCAGTTCCCTTGAGAATTTCTCAAACACATCTCTCCTTTTTTATTCTTGCTTACCTATGGCCACTGCCCTGGTTAAGTCCTTATTACATCTCACCTGGATTGTTTGGACAGTCTAACCGGCAGCAGGCCCCCACCCTTTTTTTTGTTTTTTGCATTTTTGAGTTTATTTGAACCAAACTGATGACACACTGGGGAGCAAGATACCAAATGCTCTCCTGCAGTCCCCATTCTGCCCACGGGACTCAAGGCCCTTCACATTCTGCACACAATACCTCATCCACACTAGCTACCTTTCCTGAGGAAGACTTTCCTAGTTTTTCTGGGTGCCTCAATCAACAGGTCCTTCTTCCTCACTATGAGCCCTGGCCTCAGGCTCAGCTCTGTTTAGCACAGACATGTGAGGTAGCCTCTGCCCCACTCAGAAACTCCTTTTGGTTGAAAGTTATAACAATGTAAATTATTCAAGAAAGGATCTGAGTCAGAGCTTTGACTTGAGGGCTGCTGAAGGTTTTCTGGGTTGGGTTGCTGGGAGAGAAAATAAGCCATCTCTTGGTTCTTCCCACCTACTTCTTCCACCAGAAGATGTACCTCTGCATTCTCCAAACCCAGTATTTACAACAGCCTTTGTGCCTCACCTTGCTGCGTGTAGGTAGCCCTCACTTAACCCACCCTCAGAACCTACCAGGTACTGGAATGCTGAGTATCTGAATCCATAGTTCTGGGCCCGTAGTCCTATGACCATAGTGCTTGTACTTTCTGTTGTGTAATTCTAAGAATTTTAATCAGGTATTAAAGTATTTTACTGTTTGGTCCCATCCTTGCAACCCTAATTTTCATGACTAGAGCCACACTTGAAGGCCCTTAATAATGTTTTGCATTTACTCCTTTGTGTCCTTTGTTGAAAATGACATACCTCTCCATTTCTGCCTGATGAAATAATTTAAGACCCAACTTGAGCCCTGACTGGGCAGCTCAGTTGATTGGAGTGTCCTGATACCCCAAGGTTTCAGTTCTATCCCTGGGACAGGGCACATAAAGGAATCAACCAATAAATGTATAAATAAGTGGGACAACAAATTGATGTTTCTCTCTTCTCTAAAATCACTAAATAAATAAAAATATTTTAAAAAAAGACCTAACCTGAGTACCACCTCCTCCATGAGGAAGACTTCCCTAGTTTTCTTCAGCTAGAAAGAATCTCCCTGCTCTAAGCTCCTATGGATATCTGTTTATATAAACATTTCTGCCTTGCTTTCGCTCTTTCTGTGGCATCTCCTCAGTTAGAGCCCCTGGAAGGTACAGAGCAAGCATTTCATCTAGTCTCTGCCATCGCACCCAGCAGCAAGTGGGGTATGAATGTGTCTGCCTAACGCAGGGTAGGTGCTCAGACTAGTGCCTGTTGGCTGAACGCAGGATTTCCTGCTTACACAGTTCATTTTTAGGCTGGTGCCTACCAGAATGGGCCGGACACGGTTAGGTTACACAGCCAGGGGAGTCGGGATGCTCCCAGCCAAACCCTAGGGTGTCCCTATCGCCTCCCGCTGCCCAGGTCCGATCGCGGTGCGGGTGTGAAGGAAGTGGGGCTGTCGTAGCCCCGCCGGCTCCTCCTCCGCGCCCCCCGCCCCGCGGGTCAAGTTCCAGAAGGTCTCCCTCCGGTCCAAAGGCCTCAAGAAACTTGAGGCGGCGGTGTCGGAGAGACAGGGGCCTCTGCTACAGAAGCGCCTCCCACACGAGGCTAGTTTATCTATTTATTTGTATTTATTTTGGAGGAAGGGGGCGATCAATGAAGAGAAGGGGTGGGGCAAGCGGAGGGGGCGGGCCGAGGGTGATTGACGCCAGCGCCGGGGAGCCAATGGCCCATGGGGGGCGTTCTCCCCATTCAGGACTCCTCGCCAGGCTCCCAAGGTATGTTAAACAGCTGCTTTTAATTTGTTCCCCCCCAATCTCAAGCGTTTGGGGGGCTAGTTAGCCGGCCGATCGCTTTGGCCTGTTCGCCACGGTGCGGGCGCCGTGGGCCTCGGGACGAAACTAGGGGAGGCTCCGGGTCCGAGGGAGGCGAGGGCCAGGCCAGGAAGGAGATCTCTGCGTCGTCGCTCGCCAGTGTGTTTCCCAGCCAGGCGGGTTTCGTGGGCGGGTCGGCCCGGCCCGGGGTCGCCAGCGCGCCGGTGTGCCGCCTAGTTTGTTTCACTGAGCCGTTGGTTTCGGTTGGTTGCGGCTGGGGACTGGGTTAAGTGTCGGGCAGGAGGGGTCTCCCTTGAAAGCATTAAAAAAATTATTGTAAAGGGAAAAGGGTGATTCTGCACACCGACTGAAGTGGGCCCGGGCTGCGGCGCGCGGGCTCGGCAGGGGCGGAGGCCTGAGCCCTCGGCGCCGGAGTGGGTCGAGAGCTGGAGTTTGGGAGCGAGCCGAGGCCCGCGGCTTCCGCGACTGAGCACGCCGGGCGATCATGACTGGCGCCCGGAGGGTTTCGTTTCTATACGCAAACTGTAGGAGGGACGGTGGGCGCGCTCCTGAGAGGCGCGAGTGCCTGGGGCCACGGTTGTTATGGACTCTGGGGGCGGGGGCAACGCGGGCCTAGCGGGAGGGGCGGCCGGGGGCGGGAAGGCCACCGGAAAGAGCCCCCCGCGCTGGCCTAGGCGCTCCGGATTCCCCGGCCGTGGCAGAACCGGCATTCGGCGCTGGAGCCCGCCAGGCCGCGAGCTCGCGCCAACTCGGTCCGCGGCTGTGGAAAACCTCCAACAACTCGGTGGCTTCGACCCGTGCACCAGCTGATCCCACACACAAGGAGCTGCCTCCTTCCTCGCCCACCCCAAGGCAACAGCCGAAGGGGCGGGGGCGCGGCTTATGAGCGTACCCACGGGGGTTAGTTGAGAGGAGCAGTGAAGGTCGGAAACTGGGAAAACAGTCTCCACGCTCAGACTCGGGAAAAGGAAATGCATCAGCAGGCGGGGAGGGGCGCGGGGGGCGCGCCTGTCAGCCGGAATGGCGGCCGCCGACTGGTAGGCGGGGCGTTGGCGGGAACCGCTGCGGTCGGCTGGAGCGTCTCCGAGGGAGGAGGCGCAGAGGCCGGGCCCACGTCGGGCCCAGCCGCTCCTGCCTCCACGCCTCAGCCTAGCCCTAGCCTGTTTACTATCTACTGCGACAACCGCCTGTCCAGACCCGGAGGAGAGCTGGGGGGCGGGGCCTTTCCCCCTCTCTTCCACCCATTTCGGGCTCCTCCAGAAGGCCCGCCTTCTCTTGTCTTCCACTGGATGGGCGGTGAGACTCCCTTTTTTCCTTCTCGGTTATTGATTGGATAACCTTCTTCCGAGCTCCGCCTATCGGACGCTGGGCTGGAGTTTAAGTTCGAGGATTTTTTTTTTTTTTCGTGAACGGAGGAGGAGGGATTCCTACGGCCTAACGCGAGGCGCAAGGTCCCTCCCCTACTTCTGATTGGTGGGATAGATAGTCCCGCCTCTGGCGTAGCTAGCTTGGAGGAGGAAGTCCACCCCTGTTCCCCGCCCCCTCTCTTGGGTTGTATGCGCGCTCGACCACTGGTGAGGCCCGCCTTGCTCCTTAGAAGTGTGTCCCGCCCGGAAGTCCCGGCTTTGGAGTTGGAGCCCGTGGCAAGGCGGGGCGAGCCAAGAAGACACACAATGATTCATTCCACCAAGGCTCGATATCTAGTAGCCTTTGCGATGAAGTTAGGGGTTGACGGTGCGGAGAGAATTGGGGGGAGGGGGCTTAGTTCCGGTTGATCAGAATGGGTTAGAAGGAGAGAGAGGGATCTGCTCTTCCGGGCGAAGTACTAAAGTGCTGACCCTGCCGCCTGGCTTATTCCTGCGCCCTTGGACTTTTTAAAGATCGTCCTCTGTTTAAGCTTGAAAACGCTGCGGCCGTTGTGTTTTCTTCCCAGCGTAAGGCAGCCGTTGTCCTTAGTTGTGTTTATCTAAAACTCTAAGCAACCTATGTATGATTGGTCTGGAGGCCTCAGGCAAGATCCAGAGGAGCTCATCCCCTGTTGACGTGATGAATCCTGCTTGGGTTCGAAGTGGTCAGGTGGGAGTGCAGTGTGGCACACAGTGCAGGGAGCGGGGTCGACCTAGAGTTAACAGCCCTCGGAAATGCCGCTTCTTCGAAACCGAAGGTTTTGGTCCGGGGTTCCCTTTCCTCGGTGTGACTTATTTTTAGAACTCTATTGGGCAGGACTTGGATCCCAGCGAGGCTGCTTCCATTTGTCGGCTGCTCCTGGGGTTCAGAATTAGCTGCCTTGTCCTTGTGGCTTGAAGCCGTCCTTCGAGTCAGGCCCACCTGTTGCCGGCGCTCATTCCTTGCCGTCTCCGCCCGATTGGGTAGGGAGGGCACATTAGGACTTAGGTTTCTGGGGCCTGACACTTGTCTAGTAGGCTCTCTTGCAGTAGCCTTTGGCTGGAGAGAGCGGGAAAACTCTAGTCCCGCCCCCTTCTCTTCTGGCGCTCAGTGAGCACCCTCCAAAACATGGCTAGCATCAGTTCTCCGCCCTATTTGATGAATAAATAAAAGCAACCTAAAGACTTCAAGCACTTTGTGTGTTCGAAGCACTATGGCAAAGAGAGGGCTTAAGGATTGCCATTAACCCTCGCTTTCCAAGGAGGAGGTGAGCAGCCGTTCTTACTATCTTTTGTCCCCAACTCTAATTTGTATCCTTTTTCTGAAGTTTGACTGAAGGTTTATTTATGCCATGGCCTGTTTGGTCTACTTCCTCAGTTCTTCCAGTCTGAGGATGCCTCTAACCTGGAGATCGCGAGTGCCTTTTGCTTCACGCTCCGCCTCCCAGGGCCATGGCTGTTAGAGCCCTGCCTTCATTTTTATTATCTCCGCCCTCTTAAGACTGCTTTTTCAGGTTTATGGAGAAGTGTGCTGCGGGTTGGCAACCCCTGGGGCTATTTCTCGGCTTTGATCTCCAGTTCTTATTCTGCACCCTCCTTACTAAAAGGAATTGTCGGCTGCTCCGGATATTTGTGTTTACGAGGAGGCAGCGTGAAGAAATGTAAATTATAAAGAGTGAATGGGATAGGAAGGATGAGGTTCTCTTTCTCTGTATAGGGGGCGGGGTTTATCCAAGGTGGTTGTGCCTGCCGCTGCCTCTCTCCTAATCCCAGGGATAGAATCTCGGCTTTGGAGGGCGGCACCTCCCGTTTCGGCCCTGGAACTCTGCGTTCAGTCTCTAGTGTAAACATTCCACAAAAGGACTGCTAAGGTTCAGCCTCCTCGCGCGGGGCGGAGTCAGCTCCTTCTTGGACGGGTGTCCTGGCCAATGGGGGCCTCTATCAGGCGAGAGCTATCCAATACAATGGTTGGGGGCGGGGCATGGCCCGGCAGTGTGATAGGAGGAGCTTGTCTCACGGACATTTTATCCCACATCGATTACTTACCTTCCTAGGGCAGTGGGAGAGCCTTCCAATGCGATGATCGGCGAGGGCGAGAGCTGACTTGTTGGGTCTGTAGCTGAGACGGCATGGGGCGTGATATGTGGAATCCTCCAATGAGACGTAAAGGAGCTTTTATGCTTCCTCCAATAGTGTTGCGGCTTGGGGGTGGGATTCAGCAATTCATCTCCAATAGGCGGGGTTGAGTTTGGGTAGCTCCCCGCCAATAGGGGCGTGGAGAAGGTGAGCGATTCCCTCTCCCCGCCCTGCAGAGGGGGAGGGGGCGGGCATAATGTAGACAGGGCACAGCGATTGGCTAAATCTTTGACAGACAGATTATGCGACCTGTGGCAGAGCGAAGCTGAGTCTTCCCTATGCGGGGCGGGCCGGCGGAGTGGGCGGGATTTCCCGGGTAACAGAGAAGCGGCCGCGGCGGTAGAGGCGGCGGGGACGGTTTCTCCATCTCACCCCCCCTCCCCTTACCCCTCAGAGTTTCCCTCCCTCCCTCCTTCCTAGTCTGGGCATCGGGGCCTGTGACCGCTTCGTTAGCGGAGAGGGAGCTGCCAGTCCTCTTCGGTGGGCCTATGCCCTGCGCCGTTCGCGGGGCCTCATGCTGAGAGGGACACGCAGTAAGAAGCGGCCGTAGCAGCTTTGCGGTGAGAGCACGCCGGGCCGGGGATCCTGGTGGCGGGTAACGCGGGACTCGAGGGTGTGTATTTTTAAGGGGGTGACTGACCTTCTCGGCTTCCCGTAGAGCCGGCGGACGGGAGGTGTGTGGTTGTGTGAGGGGGTGGGGAGGGCGGAGCGGGTTAGCTTCGTGCGGGAGGGGGAGGAGAGCGTAGTCCCGGTGCGCGCGGCGAGGGCGGGCTCTCGCGCCGCTGCTCAGGGGCGGGGTCGGCGCGCGCGTGCGGTAGCGGAGAATGGGGCGGGTCTGGCCCTGCGCTGTGTGTTGTCTGTGCCTGACCTCCCTCTCCGGTCCTCCCGAGGTAGGCGGAGCCTCGGCTGGGGGCGGCGCGCGGGTCTGCTGGGGTGTGGGACGAGAGGGGGTCTCCCGCGTGGGGCTGGGAGGAGGCGGAGAGGGTGCGTGAAGTCCGCCTTCTTGGGATCCGGTTGGCCGGAGAGGCTGTATGAACAAATGATACCACGCCCCCCCCCCCCCCCCCCCCGTTCTTCCTCCTGGGCACGCGAAGCCGGGCTCGGAGGATCCCGCTGTCTGGAGTCGCGCCGCCCCTTCCTCTCCGACCCGAGAGGTGGCGGTGTCATGAACTGTTCTAGTGTTCTGCGGTGCCTGTTGCATGGGGCACGAGGGTCCCGTGCTGGAGCTGTTGTCTCTGTCTTGGTCCTTGCAATGAGGATGGCACCGCACATCTTGGAGAATGGGAGCGTGGTCGGCACCACTCTCCTTTTGGTTGTACTTTGGAGGATGAGGTTCTTTGGTTGAAGTCTGCGGTCGAACTCTGCTCGTGCTGTGATCATGGTTGGGGGAAGGACAGAGAGAATTGTCAGAGTCTAGAAATGTAGCCGGGGACAGCCTTTTCTGTAGTTCCCTTGATGTTCAGTTACCGTGGTTATACGGGGCCGGCTTTCCTTTGAGCCAATGGGGTGATGGGTATAGTTAGTTAGACTTAGCCACTGTTTCGGTGCCTTAGGACTTCAAACACAGCCATGAAAAGGCTGTGGAAGCTCCTGCTCTTCATAAGGCTCAGATTTCGAAAAGGAAGGGTTAGATTTACATTTGATATTAAAATGATCTGTTTATAAAAGATGGTGGTTTATTTAAAAACTCATATTTTGCATATAATACTTTGGTTTCTTCAACCCTTAAATTTGTTAATGCATTCTTTGTACAGGTGGTTCTTCTGCTTAATTTTACAAAGAAATGAGTTGCAATTTAAGTAACAATAGGTGTTCTTGAAAAGTTTGGTTTTATGTTAGAACATCTAGACCAATTTTTGTTTGTAGTTTATAAAATATATGTTCATGCCCCGTTTTATTACAGAAAGAAGGGTGAAGTCGAGGACTAGTGCAGAGTTGTTTGTGACATGTAGCATTGCCCCTACAATGTGAGTTGGGTATTTGCCTTAGGACACTTCAGGTTTAATAAACCATTTCAGTTGAGATTTTGCTCTGACATGATGCACTCTTTTCTTATGAGAAGTTAAGCGTTTTTGATAGTTTTCATGAGAAAATAAACATTGAATGAATGTGGGTTTTGGTGTGTTTTTTTTTAAATTTACTAACATCTGAGCAAGCCCTCTGGCTAATTGTCTGAACTGAAGTTAAATTCTGGATTTGTGCTTTGCTCAGTTAGGACTGAGAGCTTGGTGCCCTGGGCTAGACACGTGTGGAGAGAGTAAGCCCCACCTTTTCAGCTAACGAAATAGGAGTGGCAACAGTAGCTTTTTAGTTTGACTTAATGGTGGCTATAATATAATTGGTTTGGAAATGAAAACCTGGGTGTTTTTTCTGATACTATAAACTGACAAGATAGTGAAATAGTGGAGAATTTACTACTCAGGATTGGTCAACACATGGTTGTTCCCACTATTTGCAATGCTGTGTGCTGGGAAATGGAAGACCTAATTCTTGCCTTTAGAGAATGTTGTTTATTGGTGTGGCAAGGTCACAAATCCCCACATAGGCATTAAGAATTCAAATAAGAGCCTTCACTGGTTTGGTTCAATGGATAGAGAGTCAGCACTTGGACTGAAGGGTCCCAGGTTCAATTCTGGTCAAGGGCAGGTTCCCTGGCCCTGGTCAGGGTGTGTGTCGGAGGCAACCAATCGATGTGTCTGTCTCACATCAATGTTTCTCTCTCCCTCTCCTTTCCACTCTCTCTAAATAAAAGTCAATGGAAAAATATCCTCGGGTGAGAATTAACAACAACAAAAAAGGTAAGTAAGAACTTGGATATAGTGTCCTAGGAAAGTTTTCATAAATGTTTCTTACGTATCCAAAAATCACTATTATATATTATGTAGTTTGTCAGAATTAAAGATCTTAGATAGATTGGCATTTTGTAATTAAGAAGATAAGATTTGTACTTAAAGATATTTTTTTTTTTTAAGGAAGGAGGTGTATAGTAATTTGATAAAATTCCTGGCAAAGCATAGTCCTGTTTACATCTTCAGTGCAAGCAGACAGGATACTGGAGAACTATGCAAAGCTGATGTTAATGGCTGTGAATTTTAGTTGGAATTGAAAGATGTTCACAGCATTCAATAATTTAGTGCAGTGCCATAAAAGGTTTCATTAATTCCCCAACCAAGAGTTTAAGTTACTTTCTGTAGTTCTTGCAAAAATGACAGTTACATGATTTTCTAACTGCACATCTGCCTCCTTGAATAATAATAAGAATTCAACATTTATGTAGCCCTTACTATGTCCCAGACACTGAGTTAGGCACTATACATTTATTAACCCATTTAATCTTCATGGTAACCCTATATAGTGAGTACTATGGAATCCATGTTGTAAAGATGAGTAACACAGTGAGGTTAGACATATAATAAGTGTTCAAGGCAGGATCTGGATCCAGGCATTCTGTTTCCAGAGTTCATGCTCTTTATACTTCAGCTGCCTCTGGTCTAAGGATAGTAAACAGAAGGAACAGTGTGCTTTTTTTTTCTTTTTAATCCTCACACAAGGATATGTTTATTTTTTTTCTTGGATATGTTTATTAATTTTAGAGAGAGGACGGGAAGGAGGGAAGTGGGCGGAGAGAGAAACATTGATGTGAGAGAAACATTAATAGGTTACCTTCCTTATGTGCCCCAACTGGGGACCAAGCCCACAACCTAGGTATGCGCCCTGACAGGGAATCAAACCCGTGCGTGACGTTTTGGTGTACAGGGAAGATGTTCCAACCAACTGGGCCACCCTGGCCAGGGCATCTTAACCATTTTTAAGTGTACAGTTTAGTAGCAGTAAGTACATTCACATTGTTAACCATCACCACCATCCATTTCCAGAACTTTTTCATTTTCTCAAATTCTATGCCCATTAAACAATAACATAAATCTCCCCCCAGCCCCTGACAACCACTGTTGTACTTTCTCTCTGAATGTGACTACTCTTAAGCACATCATAGAAGTGGACTTATACAATATTTGTCAGTTGTGTCTGGCTTATTTCACTTAGAAAAATGTCTTCAAGGTTTATCTATGCGGTAGCATGTGTCAGAAATACCTTTTTTAAAAAAATTTTATTTTTTATTTTTTTATTATTTTTTTTAGAGAGAAAAACATCAATGTGAGAAACATCGACTCGTTGCCTCCCATACATACCCCAACCCAAAATCTGGGCATATGCCCTGACCAGGAATCCAACCAGTGACCTTTTTTTTCTTTTTAAATTTTTAAAAAATAATTCTTCATTGTTGAAGTATTACATATGTCCCCTTTTTTCACCCCAAAACAGCGATCTTTTGGTGCACAGGACAAAGCTCAACTGACTGAGTCACATTGGCCAGAGCCAGAATTACCTTTTTGATGGTGAATAATATTCTATTGTATGTGTCTATATACCACATTTTGTTTATTCATGTATGGATGAACATTTGGGTTGTTTCCACCTTTTGGTTATTGTGAATAATGCCGCTGTGAACATGAGTGTATAAATGTCTATTCAAGTATCTGCTTTGAATTCTTTGGGGTATATACCCAGAAGTGGAGTTACTGGATCATATGGCAGTTTTATGTTTAATTTTTCAAGGACCCAGCAGTGTGTTTTTGAAAGCAGCTTTGAAGGAAAAGATTGGGGCTCAGATTCTAAAGGTGAATTGCGTCAACATTCATTTATTGACCGTCTTCTTAAATACCTCTAGGCTGACACAGGAAGAATCTTAGTCCTATAGAAGTTTACATTGTTAGAAAAAAAGGCAACTATACGCGTTATGATTTTACTATATGTCATTGTAGGTTGAGGCTATAAGAGTCAAATACAAAGAGCTATAAGGAATTTGTAGTAAGAAGAGCCCACCTTTGGGTGGAAGGAGAGGGGTCAGTGAATAGGGTGGAGTCTAAAGTCTTAGATCCAGTTGAATTGAATGGTAACATGACTTTAGACATCTCTCACACAAAGTACGCTAGAGAATGCTTTGGAATGTTAGAAGGTATGGCATCGTATTGAAATTGGCAAGTGGATTGTAGTCTATCTTCCAGAGTTTGTGAATCCTGTTCTCTTCAGTTTCAGACCTGATTGTTTCTAATATTGGAAGGTTAAGAATCACAATAAAGAAATTATGGAGTTGGCATATATGTTATTGCTATCATGTCAAGTTCAAGATAATATTGTTAATATGGTCAACTGTTATTTCTTAAATCTTCTTTCCCTTCACATGGGTTTATGTTTCTGCTAACAAATGAGTAGTAGCAGTAATAGCTTGGGGTTTTTATCTTTTTTTGATTGTTGTTGTTACAGTTTAAGTAAATAATGCTGGATATTTGTTTTTTATTGAAGGTAAGGTCAAATAATGAAACCCATCTAATGCAGCATGCTTGGGTAGTCTGTGAATCGGGGTTTTGCCATTATTAAATTACATTATTTCCAAATATTTTGAGAAATTTTATTTTCCTGACATTTATAATAAAATTTTTAATTGATTCAGAGAGAGGGAGAAAGAGATAGAAACATCAATGATAAGAGAGAATCATTGATTGGTTGCCTCCTGCACACCCCACTGGGGATCAAGCCCGTAACCTGGGCATGTGCTTTTAGTCGGAATTGAAACTGGGACCCTTCAGTCTGCAGGCTGACGCTCTATCCACTGAGCGAAACCAGCTAGGCCCCCTACCCCTTTTTTCATATTTCCTCTTGGATATCTACTAGGCATCTTTGACTTTTCTCTTTCTGTCTTTTTTATGTGGTCAGTTGACAAACCTTATTTGCTCTATATTCAAAATACTATCCAGAATTTGACCACTCCTTCTATGCCCTAACTATAGCAGTGACTAATACCTCTAGGTTGGATTATTTTGTAGCACCTTAACTGTTCTCTGCTTTGTTATTGCCTCTCTTCAGTCTATTTTTAAAATTTTTATTTTTCAATCACAGTTTACAGTCAATACTATTTTCTTCAGTTTGTTAACACAGCAATCCAAGTGATTCTTTTAAAAAATTTTTTTTTTGGTTTGGTTTTTTTTTTAGAGAGAGAGAAAGGGAGAGGGATAGAGAGAGATAGAAACACCGATGAGAGAGAAACATTATCGATTGGCTGCCTCCTGCACACCCCATATTGGGGTTCGAGCCTGCAACCCAGGCATGTGCCCTGACTGGGTATCCAACCAGTGATCTCTTTGGTTCCTGGGTTGACACTCAACTGTTGAGCCACACAGACTGGGCCCAAGTGATTCTTATAAAACCTAAATCAGACCGTGTGACTTTCCTGCTATAAATTCTCCAGTGGCTTCCCATTTCAGTCTGAGTCTTAAGTCAGAGTCCTTATTATGACTTAATGAGAACAAACATATATGTTCCCTTCCTATTACCCCCAACCCCATTACCTCTCTGATATCATTTTTTACTAGTCTCTCTCCCATTCTGCTGGAGCTACACAGTCTTTTTGTTATTCTTGGAAAATATCAAGCAAGTGTACATCAGGGTCATTGCATTTGCTGGCCCCACTAAATGCTTCCCCCACTGATTCCCACATGGCTAGCTCCTTAACTGCCTTTATTCAGGTTACCTTATCAGTGAGGTGTTCTTTGGTCACTCTTACATAATGTTTCAAAATCCTTCTGTGTTTTTCTTCTTCACACTTGTCATTGTCCAATATTCCAAATGCGTTTTTTATTGTCTTATTTATTGTCTGTTTCTCTCACTAAAATGTAAACTTCATGAGGGAAGAAGTTTTTTTTTGTTTACTGCTATGGCTCCAGCTTTTGGAACAATGCCTGACCCCATAGTATGTGCTCAATAAATATTATAGTATGCATGAAAGATTGGTTTCCACCACAGACAAGGCAGTATGCAGAGCACAGTGGAGGATGTAAAGATGGTGAAAGGTATGTGTATGTACCCATGTCTGTGTAGGGGCAAAAATATAACTAATAGGATAAAGGCAGTATGAAATGAGTGACACATCTGCCTGGCCTCTTAAGAACCTTCTTAAGTCCTGTTTTTTATAATGCTTTTTTTTATAGCTTTAGCCAGTATATTTTCTGTTACACTTAGTCTTTTATGTCATTCTCAATTAATTTATAGAAACCTTGTCACACAAACTAAATGTTAATGTCTTTGAGAATAGGAATACACTATGATTTGCTTCTTTTATAATCCCTTATGATTGTCACTTAAATATTTTTTAACTTTACATTTTGAAATAATTTTAGACTTCAAAAAAAGTTGCAAAGATAATACAAAGAATTTCTATGTAACCTTCACCCAGATTTCTCAAATGCATCTTACAAAACTGTAGTATACTGATCTAAATCAGGAAGTTAACCTTGATACAATTAGTACCTTTTAAATTGAGCTAAATAGTTTTCTGTTCATTTTCTACCTATAATATCAGTGTCAGTTGGACCCAGTTTTAGTTTTGAGTTTCTTTTTGAGCAGTACTACTTTTTTTTATTGAAGGTATTTAAAAGAACAAAGAGAAAATTGACTTTTTTTTTAATGTAAAAACTCATTTTAGTTATCATTTATACATCTGAGCTATATTATGGGATCTTAATGATCTTAGTTTTCCTATATCTTAACATTTTGGTATATCATCATTTCTCATCATTATTCCCAACTATGCTAAAAAGACTAAAATAATAAGAAAAATGGAAGAATGATAGAATTGCCTATAAGGATGATACAGTAGTAAAATAAATCATAACTATTATACCTCAGTTTTCTTACTGCTTTTTACCCAAAGCATTACAGCATCTTTCAAGAAAGTATAAAAGAAGTTGGGGTGTAACATCTTAAACATTATATAGGATGTTAACCTTTGGGGAATCTGGTGAAGGGTATATGATAATTCTTATTACTACTGTAACTTTTTAAAGCTTTCGTTGAACATAATTGATAATCCATAATTTTTCATTTTCCTCCTATAATGGCAAAGAGAGAAAAACTAACAGGAAGACATTTCACAATTATTAGAGGAACTAATAGACACTACAGACTGTAATGATGATGATAGAGTGATTGTATAAGCTAAGTCACAGACTGAGTCTTTAGATAAGGATATCTGAGATTAATTTCCTCAAACTGAAGAATTTATGAGTCAACAATATATTTCTGAGAAGAAAAAAAAGAAGAATGGCGTCTTCATATTTCTTCATGAATGACTCATCTAGGTAGTCATTCAACAGGAAGAACTTCAGAATGCAGTATTTTCAACAAAAAGCAAAACCATTTCAATTTGTTAAAAGGATTGCAATAGTATTCTTTCATCTTTTAAGGTGTTTGTGTACCAAAACTTAACTTGGTATGGTTTTAAGTGGACGTAGGTGTGTGTACAGAGGTCATTGGAAGGGAACATGACGTAGAAATGAAAAAAAAAAATCATTGGATTGATTGTTTGAATTGGTATTGTCTAAAACAGAACGCTTGCAGTGTGAAGATGATGATTGTCCTCATTTTAACCAAATTAAGAACCGAGTTTTTAATATATTTTTTTTGATTGATGCAAAGGCAAAGGAAAAAAAATAGTCCCAAAAGTGATGGTAAGCTAGAACTTTATACTTTCAACAATAAAGAATTACTTAAATTAAAAAAAGAAGAGATGTTCTTTTAGAGATGTTCTGAAATTTGGAATAAAAATTTACAGAATGGCATCACAGTTGATGACTAGTCAGTTGCATTTTAATGGATATTGCCTATTTGGGGTGTTTATATCTTCAAAACCAGGAGAACATGGAATAAGAATTTGCTGTTTAAATTCTTACTAAATTTTTGTGGGTTTTTTATTATTAATTTTAGAGAGAGAAGAAGGGGGGACGGAGGGAGGAGGAGCTAGAGATAGACATTGATTTGTTGTTCCACTCATTTGTTCATTCATTGGTTGATTCTTGTATGTGTCCTGACCTGGAATCAACTGGCAACTTTGGCGTAGTGGGACAATGCTCTAACCAAATGAGCTACCTGGCCAGGGCTTACTAAAGTTTAATGAAATTTTTTCACCCAAATGGTAAGTGAGAATGATGTTTTTAACCTGTCATAAAGAAAGCAGTGATATCTTTTGCACAACCAAGATGGTTGTCCTCAGCCATCTTGGTAAAAATTTTCACACCGCGGTATTAAATAATCCCACCAAAGCTCACAAAAGGTATATGCCAAGGAGTTATCATTATATTAGATGAGGTTTCTCAACCTTGGCACTATTAATACTTTGGGCTGAATAATTTTTATTTATTTATTTTATTTTTTTACAGAGAGGAAGGGAGAGGTATAGAGAGTTAGAAACATTGATGAGAGAGAAACATCGATCAGCTGCCTCCTGCACACCTCCTACTGGGAATATGCCTGCAACCAAGGTACATGCCCTTGACCAGACTCGAACCTGGGACCTTTCAGTCCGCAGGCTGATGCTCTATCCACTGAGCCAAACCAGTCAGGGCAGGCTGAATAATTCTTTATAGGGAGCTGTCATCTGAGTTGTAGGATGTTGGCAAATCCCTGGTCTTTATTCATGAAATGCCAGTAGCACCCCTCTTTCCCCAAATGTGACAACCAAAAATGTCTTCTTACATTGCCAAGTGTGCCTTGGAGCAGAAATCTCCCCTGGTTGAGGACCATTTCATTAGAAGGATATAAAACTGAGTTCAGGGCAAGCCTGGGTGTTAGGTCTTATGGTGTTTTAAGAAGAATGGGTTACTTTTGTTTTAGCATGGGAAATGTAGATATACTGCCCTTTTTATTTATTCTGGAATACTTTTCATATTCTAGCAGAGTTAAATCCAGAAGTGAAGTTTTAGATAGGTTTTGAAGTAGACTGTGATGGGCAGTTGCACTGGGTTGAAGTAATTATATTCACTTAATGCTTTGATAAAATGTCCTTAGCTTTTGAAGGGAAACTTTTCTTTTCTTTTTTTCAAGCATGTTTATTGAAGAAAACCCATCAGGACACATTTTATGTGATGCTGATCACAAATAAGAGAGAATAATTTCAGAGGAATTTTTTACTATATAAATAAAGGAACTCAAAAATACATCTAATTCAGGTTGATTTCGGTACAAAATTAAGAGGCACTAAAGGGTCAACTATTGTCTCCATTTAAGCCAATTTATGAAATTTAATCTAAATGAGAAGATGAGATTCTTTTTTTAACTTGTTAAGTAATTCTTTATTGTTGAAAGTATTACATATGTCCCCTTTGCCCCCCATTGACCCCTTCCATCCATCGTCCGCCCCCCGCCCTCACCACCCCATTGTGTCTGTGGGTTATGCCTATATGCATATAAGGTCTTTGGCTGATTACCTCCCACCCCCCACTCCCCCATCTTCCCTCCGAGATTCTGCACTCTGTTCCCTGTTTCCATGTCTCTGGATCCACTCTGTTCATCAGTTTATTTTGTTACTTAGATTCCACATGTGAGTGAGATCATGTGATGTTTTTCTCTGGCTGACTTATTGCACTTAGCACAATACTCTCCAGTTCCCTCCATGCTGTCTCAAAGGGTAAGAGATTCTTCTTTTTTACTGCTGCATAGTATTCCATGGTATAAATGTACCACAGCTTTTTTATCCACTCATCTACTGATGGGCACTTGGGCTGTTTCCAGATCTTAGCTATTGTAAATTGTGCTGCTATGAACATGGTACACACATTCTTTCTGATTGGTGTTTTGGGTTTCTTAGGATATAGTCCTAGAAGTGAGATCACTGGGTCAAAATGCAGTTCCATATTTAATTTTTTTGAGGAAACCATACTGTTTCCCATGATGGCTGCATCAGTCTGCATTCCCACCAGCAATGTACTAGGGTTCCCTTTTCTTCACATCCTCGCCAGCTTGTCATTTGTTGATTTGTTGATGGTAGCCATTCTGACAGGTGTGAGGTGATACCTCATTGTCGTTTTAATTTGCATCTCTCTGATGATCAGTGACTTTGAGCATTTTTTTTCATGTCTCTTGGCCAGAAAAGATAAAATTCTTTAAAGTTGGATTTTTCCATTTGGATTTTAAGGATCATGGAAAAATATCTGTGTTTCTAGGAGGGAGACACTTTATTGTGGTTAAAGACATTGTAGGTTGTAGAACTAGAAAATCAGTTTTTATTTTTCTTATTCTGAAAAAGTTAGCTTTTACCTCTTCCCTTCTAACATTTGACTGAAATCTGTCACATTTGCTTCCAAGTTCAACCCCATTCCAGACGTCTCCTCTGCAGTGTTAAGAATTACCCTTCTCTGCTTGCTTAACGTGGGCATTATGATTCTTTTGCATGATGACTTTGAAGCTGTTCCCACTTTATATTATCACATGTGGCAGGGTGATATATTATCACACTTGCCAGGTGATTTTTTAGTGTTCTGCTGACATTGTTGTTCACATAAATCTTTTTCACTAGTTTCCATCCCTCAAAATCACTCAAAGTGCTTTTTAAAAAAAATTGTCTTCATAGATGAGCTCTGATAACAGTGGAAGCTCCAAATCTGAAACAGTTGGAGATCACAGTGGCACATGAAAATCATTTCAGCTGACATTCAAATACTTTACAATCTGGAATTACACTGTACCTCTCTGTAAGCAGGATAGCAAGCAGAATACTATAGTCTTTCCGATATTTTTACTCCAGATTGGTTATGTATTCTAAGGAGAGTCTAGCCTCTTGCTCGTTTTTTATTATTTTTTTTAATTTTTAAATATTTAGCGTTGAAACTGTTACATTTGTCCTCTTTTTCCCCCCATTCACCCCTTCTACTCCACCCCCGTCCCTGCCCCAGGCCTTCACCACCCTGTTGTCTGTGTCCATGGGATATATATATCTCTCTATATATAAAAGGCTAATATGCCAAGTGTCGACCATCCAACCAGTCACTATGACGTGCACTGACCACCAGGGGGCAGACGCTCAACACAGGAGCCGCCGTGATGCGCAGAGAAATGGCACCGCAGACCTGGTGCCCACAAAGCAACACTTGGCTTCCCACAAGAGGGACAGGCCCCAACACCCCACCAAATCGCAGCCAACGTTGTCAAGACCCCATGGTGCAAAATGCGGCCCACAGCCCAGCCTGGAAACAGTGGCTGTGGGCACCAGGTAATGGTGTCATGTAGCAATGCCCAGCTTCCTCTCCCTAGCGACTAGCCTCCTTGCAGTTTCTTCAGTCCAGGAACAGACTTGCTTCATATTATAGCCAGGTGAAAACATTTTACACTTTAACCAAATGTCTGTGAAGCATTTTCCCGTGCCTCATCTCATTTGATCCTCATAGAAGTCATGGAGTAGGTAGATAGGAGACTTGGTGAAATCCTATCTTCTTTTCATTAGCCAGAAAATGGAGATTTAGAAAGTTTAGGAACTTGACCCGACTGAAAAGAAGTAAGAAATGGTGGACCTTGAAAATGACTTCAGGTTTTCTCACTGTGCAGAATATAGTCAAACACTGTTGCAGTTAAATATTTTACCCTTTGTTCTCCCTGCGTGAACTACAATAATCATCTGCTTTGTGTTGATATTTACTGCTGTGTTGCTGACAATTTCCTGAAAGAGAAGTTGGGGTGCTTCACTGGGCTGGAAAAAGTTTAGCTAAATCAGAAAGCAGGTCTGTTCTCTATCTATAAAAGGCTAAGTTCACTCGTGCATGCACGATACATATAAAGCTCTCACTGGTGCCATTGCATGCGTGTATTTCGATCTGTCATTGTCAATCGTGAATTTGGTTGACACTTCTATTATAGAGAAAGGGCGAATAGTGATATTAAACTACTACTTCTAATTAATTTCCTTTCAATGTGCATGAATTCGTGCACTGAAACCAGCAGATCGACATCCCCCAAGGGGTCCCGGATTGTGAGAGGGCGCAGGCCAGGCCGAGGGACCCCACCAGTGCACAAATCTGTGCACCTGGCCTCTAGTATGCATATAAGATCTTTGGTTAATCTCTTCCTGCTGTCCTCCCTCCCCATCCCTCTGAGATTCATCAGTCTGTTCCATGTTTCTATGCCTGTGGTTTCCACTCCTGCGTTGAGTGTCTTCCCCCTGGTGGTTAGTGTGTGTCATCGCTACCAGCTGGTTGGTCGCTTAGGCATACGCGCGCGCGCGCGCGCACACACACACACACACACACACACACAAGTGTTTTGGTTGATCACTTCCCAACCACCCACCCTACCCCGCCTTCCCTCTGAGGTTCTGCAGTCTGTTCTATGCTGTGTCTCTGGATCTATTTTGTTCATCAGTTTATTTTGTTCAGTAGTTTCTGCATATGAGTGAGATCATGTGATACTTGTCTTTCTCTGACTGGCTTATTTTGCTTAGCATAATACTACCCATGTGGTCTCAGAGGGTAAGAGATCCTTCTTTTTTACTGCTGCATAGTATTCTGTGGTATAATTGTACCACATCTTTTTTATCCACTCATCTGCTGGTGGGCATTTGGGCTGTTTCCATATCTTAGCTATTGTAAATTATGCTGTTATGAACATAGATGTGCATACATTCTTTCTGCTTGGTATTTTGGATTTCTTAGGATATATTACTAATAATATATCCCTATTTTAGCACACACATATATGCATACAATAAAATGACAGCAATTTATAAGCTATTGATTTTGCTGTATTGTCTCAGTTTGCCCAAAGTGATTATTCTTTGGAAGATAGAAGGCAAAATTGTCTGTAGATAACATAGCTTGAGTAAGCAGTATTTTTTTGACCACACGAGTTTAAAAGGCCCTTTTGAATAGCCTCTTTCTCCTTTAGCCAGCTATGTGACCTTAATTTCTTTTGATTGTCAGTTTCCCTCTAAATAGGAGGTTCTGGGTGTGCCCCATCCAACAGGACTGTTGTGAGGAGCACATCAACTGATTCGAGTCATGTCAGCATTGTTGTTTTGGGCAGAAAGTCTGTCCCGTTCAGTGCTAGAGTCCCAACACCAAGCACAGGGCCTGCATATGTAGACACTGGAATTATACAGGGTGGGGCGAAAAATAGGTTTACAGTTGTTTATATAGAAAATAATATAATAATTAATAAATAATATAAGAATAAGAATTAACTCCGTGTTTTATGTATTCACAACATAAACCTACTTTTTGCTCTACCCTGTATGTCGGATAGTTGAATTAGCAAAGATTGTAAATAACTATCACTATAAGTCTGTTGTTACTGTAATATTTTAATTTCATCCTCTTTACCACATGCCCAAATTCATCTCTAATTTTCAAGATATAACTAAACGTTCAGTGTTTCCCAATGTACACATTGCCACTCCTTTCCAAATTTATAGTACTTATTTGTACCATGCATAAACTGATTTGTATTGTTAGCTTTTTTGCCATTATTTAAAGAAAATTTTCAAATACACAGCAAATTGATAAGAATTTTATGGTGGCCGAAACCGGTTTGGCTCAGTGGATAGAGCGTCGGCCTGCGGACTGAAAGGTCCCAGGTTCGATTCCAGTCAAGGGCATGTACCTGGGTTGCGGACACATCCCCAGTGGGAGATGTGCAGGAGGCAGCTGATCGAGGTTTCTCTCTCATCGATGTTTCTAACTCTCTATCCCTCTCCCTTCCTCTCTGTAAGAAATCAATAAAATATATTTTAAAAAAAAAAAGAATTTTATAGTGGACACCCATGTAAGCTACCACCTAGATTTTACCATACCATTTTTACAGTATTTGCTTTATCATATATCCATCTGTCCATCCCTCCATCTATTAATTTAAACTAACTTATTGATGTCTTTGAAAGTAAATTTCATGCATTATTGTATGCTTTCACCTGAGTATGTGAGCATGCATATCTTTATGTAGAGTTCATTATTTATAGCTTTTTCCTTTTGATGCAGTATTTACATATAATGAAATGCACAGTTCTTAAGAGTACATTGTGTTGTGTTGAGATCACCCTGTATATATTCTGTAGCTTGTTCTTTTCACTAATAATATGTGTTAGAGTGCTTTCCTTGTAGATGAACCCTAATCTTTCTAATTGCTACATAGTTTTCCTAATATGGATGTATCAACTTTATTTAGCTACTAGAGGCCCAGTGCACTGGTAGGGTCCCTAGCAGCTGGCTGTTGGCCGGGGCCTCTCTCCTGCCCCTTGGTTGAACTCTCAGACAATTCCGATTGAGGGGACAATTTGCATACTATGCTTTTATTATATAGGAGGATTGATAGGCATTTGCATTTTTTCATACTTTACTGTAATAAATATACTTGGCATATGTGTAGGATAGAGACCTAGAAGTTGTATGGCTGGGTTAAAGGTTTGCACATTTTAAATTTAATTTACAAAATTTAATATATGCCTGCAAGCCAACAACCAAATTGTACCAATTAAAACTTCAGCAAATACCTACACACTCACCCACACTGAACATCATTATTCTCTTTAGCCAGTTCCTTTGGGGTATCATTTTGCTTTATATTTCTTTGATTACTAGTGAGGCTGTGTAGTGTATTCCCAACTAGTTTTTAAGCTTTTATAGGGCAAGAGCCAAGATCATCTACCACCTTCACATCTCCTCACTGAATATTTGCTAATTGAATGAATGAATGCTGCCAAAGCATTCCTGCTTTATTGGGTTGAGTCTGAAGAAGGATGAATGAGCTAATAAGTGTGTGAGAGGTTAAAGAAAGCTAAAGTTGCCCTAACTGGTTTGGCTCAGTGAATAAAGTGTCGGCCTGCCGACTGAAGGGTCCCAAGTTCATTTCCAGTCAAGGGCATGTACCTTGGTTGCGAACACATCCCCAGTAGGGGGTGTGCGGGCGGCAGCTGATCGATGTTTCTCTCTCTCTATCCCTCTCCTTTCCTCTCTGTAAAAAAAATCAATAAAATATATTTAAAAAAAGAAAAGAAAGCTAAAGTTGCTTTGAGCAAGTGTGCCTTGACTAAGTGAAAGGTGACTCTTCCTTCTTCATTTTATTTTTCTGTTATAGGTAGGTTAAAAATCCAGGCTCTGGAGGCAGATTTCATGGATTCATATCTCAGCTTTGCCTGTTAGCTGTGCAACCTTGGGCAGTTCACTTAATCTTTGTATTCCAGTTTCCTCATTTATAAACTAGAGAATAACAGAACCTTGTAATGGGATTAAATTAATATTTGGTAATTGTGTAGAATGGTGCTTGGCACTCTATATGCTAACTATTGTTATGTTAGCTATTATGTTACAGTGTTTGAGTGTGATGTGTTAGTACTTTGGGGAATGCAGACAAATTTGAAAAAGATGGATGCTACCTTGAAGAAGCTTATAGACTTGAGGCTTGTTTAGGTAATGGGAAGACATTTGACAGGACTAGACCATAGTGTGGAGACTGGAAAGAGATAATTAGTAATTAAATTACCCTCCAGTCAGTAAGGAAGAATTTTATAGGCAAAAGTAAGGAATTTGTATTGTTAAGTGATGGAAAGCAAGTGATGAATTTGCAACTGGATTGGACTTGCATTTGGGGGTTGACCAATTTGAAAACAGCCTAGAGCAGCCGTGGGCAAACTACGGCCCGCGGGCCGGATCCGGCCTGTTTGAAATGAATAAAACTAAAAAAAAAAGACTGTACCCTTTTATGTAATGATGTTTACTTTGAATTTATATTAGTTCACACAAACACTCCATCCATGCTTTTGTTCCGGCCCTCCGGTCCAGTTTAAGAACCTATTGTGGCCCTCGAGTCAAAAAGTTTGCCCACCCCTGGCCTAGAGAGTGGACTAGACTGGAGAGAGACTGGAGGGTGTTGGCAACAATTGAGATAAGGGATGATGAGGTCCTGAAATCAAGGAGTGGCTGTATGATTAGAAAAGAAGCAATTTAGCCCTGGCCGGTTTGGCTCAGTGGATAGAGCGTCGGCCTGCGGACTCAAGGGTCCCAGGTTCGATTCTGGTCAAGGGCATGTACCTTGGTTGCGGGCACATCCCCAGTGGGGAGTGTGCAGGAGGCAGCTGATCGATGTTTCTCTCTCATCGATGTTTCTAACTCTCTATCCCTCTCCCTTCCTCTCTGTAAAAAATCAATAAAATATATTTTTTTAAAAAAAGAAAAGAAGCAATTTATTTGAGAACCGTTCAGGAAATAGAATTAGGAGTGGTCATTATTAAAGGAGTGAAGTATGGTTCAGAGGAAGTACAGACTCCGGGCAGCCTCTTCAGTATTACGGAGATGGTCTGGAAGGCAAAACACTTTAGAGGTGAATAAAATTAAAATACTTTATAAAAATCACAATCTACTTATATAAAAACCGTGGGTGTAACATCACATCCAGAAGCGCGACCAAGCGGAAGGAAGTCAGTCCTGCAGGGGTCGTCTTGGAAACCACTGCGCCCTCCCCCAGCTGTTTCCCTGAGGGCGAGGTTTCAGGCAGGAACCCGCCCTCGGAGCAGAGCATGGAAGTACTGAGTCTGGCCTTCAAACCAGACCCCGACAGTAGGGAGGAGGCAGCCCCATTCCTCACAGAATCTGCTGTTGGATAGCTTGCTGTCAGTGGCCTGCCAGCCAGGAATCCCATTCACCTGCACCCCAGACCCTGACAGGAGGGAGGAGGGAGCCCCATTCCTCACGGAATCCACAGGTGGCCAGCTTGCTGTCAGGGGCCTGCCAGCTAGGAATCCTATTCACCTGCATATCTGTATAAAGTTTTAATACATTATATTAGAGGTCGTGGTGGTACTGTTTTACCCACAGTGTCTATAGGAATTGCTGCAAATTTACTTCTCAGTGGAAGCACCTTTCATTCCCAATATAAATTACCGATTCCATTAAATGAAACTTCAATTTCTAGACTCAATATAAAGAGTGAAGTTGCTAAAACTATTAAAAAGGCCCAACTTCTCATTATTGATGAATGCAGTCATGCTATAAGTGCCATTGACAGATTACTAAGAGAAATTTGAATGTTGTATTTGGTGGGAAAGCTCTCCTTCTTGGAGGAGATTTTCAACAATGTCTCAGTATTGTACCGCATGCTATGCGATCAGTCATAGTACAAATGAGTTTAAAGTACTACAATGTTTGGGGATGTTTCAGAAAGTTGTCTCTTACAACATATATGAGATCAGAGGATTCTGCTTATAGTGGATGGTTAGTAAAACTTGGAGATGGCAAACTTGATAGCAGTTTTCATTTAGGAATGGATATTATTGAAATTCCCTGTGAAATGATTTGTAATGGATCTATTATTGAAGCTACCTTTGGAAATACTATATCTATAGATAATATTAAGAATATATCTAAACGTGCAATTCTTTGTCCAAAAAATGAGCATGTTCAAAAATTAAATGAAGAAATTTTGGATATACTCGATGGAGATTTTCACACATATTTGAGTGATGATTCCATTGATTCAACAGATGATGCTGAAAAGGAAAATTTTCCCATCAAATTTCTTAATAGTATTACTCCTTCGGGAATGCCATGTCATAAATTAAAATTGAAAGTGGGTGCAATCATGCTGTTGAGAAATCTCAATAGTAAATGGGGGCTTTGTAAAATCAAAAGATTACGACCTAACATTATCGAAGCTGAAGTATTAACAGGATCTGCAGAGGGAGAGGTTGTTCTGATTCCAAGAATTAATTTGTCCCCATCTGACACTGGCCTCCCATTTAAATTGATTCGATGACGGTTTCCCGTGATGCCAGCATTTGTGATGACTGTTAATAAATCACAAGGACAAACTCTAGACAGAGTAGGCATATTCCTACCTGAACCCGTTTTTGCACATGGTCAGTTATATGTTGCTTTCTCTCGAGTTTGAAGAGCATGTGACGTTACAGTTAAAGTTCTAAATACTTCATCAAAAGGGAAATTAGTCAAGCACTCTGAAAATGTTTTCACTCTTAATGTGGTGTACAGGGAGATATTAGAATAAGTTTAATCACTTTATCAGTCATTGTTTGCATCACTGTTGTTTTTATATCATGTTTTTGTTGTTTTCATATCATGTTTTTGTCATTTTTATATCATGCTTCTGTTGTTATATCCTTTTGTTACTGTTTATTAATAAATTTATATATTATTTTCATATACATTTTACTAATTTCCTTTCATCTCTCACACTTCTATTATAGAGAAAGGGCAAATAGCAATATTAAAATATCTCCGCTAATTAATTCCCTACTAGTCATTCTATAAAAGAAATGACATTTTAAAAGCAAAAGGATAGGATATGATTTCAGAATAAAACATTTTATTTTTTTAGAGAGAGAGGAAGGGAGAGGGAGAGAAAGAGAAACATTCTCTGGTTGCCTCCCATACACTCCCGGACCTGGATCCAACCCAAAACCTGGGTATGTGCCCTGACCAGGAATCGAACCAGCAACTTTTCGGTGCATGGGACAATGCTCAGCCAACTGAGCCACTCTGGCCAAGGTGAAATACAGTATTTTAATACCTAACCCATGAAAAACTCACCACAATTCTTTTTTTCCCCTTTTTTTATTTTCTTGTAGATGGTCCATAAACCAGCATTTGAGGATCACAAGTTTAGTCTAATCACCTCCCTTTGCAGATCAGGAAACAGGACCAAAGTTAGAGAGCAGGTCTTTCTTTATTATTAAATCTTTATTGTTCAGAATATTATCTATGTCCCCTTTATTCCCCCATTGACCTCTTCTAGCCCACCCGCATCCCCCACCCTAGGCTGTCACCACCCTGTTGTCTGTGTCCATGGGTTATGCCTATATGCATATAAGTTCTTTGGTTGATCTCTTCCCTCCCACCCTCACCTTACCTCAGAGATTCCACAGTCTGTTCCATGCTTCTGTGTCTCTGGATCTGTTTTGCTCATCAGTTTATTTTGCTCATTAGATTCCACATATGAGTGAGATCATGTGATACTTATCTTTCTCTGACTGGCTTATTTCACTTAGCATAATACTCTCCAGGTCCCTACACACTGTTTCAAAGGATAAGAGATCCTTCTTTTTTTACTGCTGCATAATATTCCATGGTATAAATGTACCACCACTTTTTTATCCACTCATCTACTAAGGGGCACTTGGGCTGTTTCCAGGTCTTAGCTCAGGGGTCCTCAAACTTTTTAAACAGGGGGCCAGTTCACTGTCCCTCAGACAGTTGGAGGGCCGGACTATAGTTTAAAAAAAAACTATGAACAAATTCCTATGCACACTGCACATATCTTATTTTGAAGTAAAAAAACAAAACGGGAACAAATACAATATTTTTATTTGCATGTGGCACGCGGGCCGTAGTTTGAGGACCCCTGTCTTAGCTATTGTAAATTGTGTTACCGTGATCATAGGGGTGCATACATTCTTTCTGATTGATGTTCCAGGTCTCTTAGGATATATTCCTAGAAGTAGGATCACTGGGTCAAATGGCAGTTCCATATTAATTTTTTGAGGAAACTCCATTCTGTTTCCCATAATGCTGCACCAGTCTGCATTCCCACTAGCAGTGTACTAGGGTAGAATCCAGGTCTTGACAGATACACTCTAGTCTTTTTTTCCATAGTCCTATGCTGTGCTCTTTGGCTCTCCATTTATGAAGCGTTAACTTGGCTTTTGGTTAGAAATATTAATTTCAGGTGAGTTTAAGCATCTAGGTTTCAAATCAGCAGAACCCAAGACCAAACTATGGTTTAGTTCAGTGATGGTAAACCTTTTGAGCTTGGCGTGTCAGCATTTTGAAAAACCCTAACTTAACTCTGGTGCCGTGTCACATATAGAAATTTTTTGATATTTGCAACCATAGTAAAACAAAGATTTATATTTTTGATATTTATTATATATATTTAACTGCCATTTAACAAAGAAAAATCAACCAAAAAAATGAGTTCGTGTGTCACCTCTGACACGCGTGTCATAGGTTCGCCATCGCTGGTTTAGTTAGTGGTCACCAACCGGTGGTCCATGAGGTTCAAAAGGTTGGTGACTGCTGGTTTAAGGAAACCTTTGGAGCAGCGGTCGCCAACTGGTGGTCTGAGGACCACTGGTGGTCCATGAGGTCCAAAAGGTTGGCAACCGCTGGTCTAGGCCATCTGTGTACGTAGAAGTAGCAGCCAAAAGGTCTTTAAGACTTGTTTCTCTGTCCATTTATTAGACCTGTTTTCTCATCCCAAAACATGTTGAGATTGAATGTTCATAGTCAGTTGACTGGTGGCTAAGTATCACATAACATGGATAAGTCTATATTTCCAATTCCTTACTATATCTGAAAAGTTTTGAAATATTAAGCTAAAAATACTACTTACTACAAAAGCCTAGGAAAATATAATTAGTTAAGACATTTAAATTATTTTCCTTCAGCATGTCAGCACTGTTTTCAACTCTAAGTTAATTGAATTCAACGTATTATCATACATAAGTTTTGAAGACTTAGTCCTTTTATCTAAAGTTAGAGTCAACAGAAAGAGGTTATTTGTGTTGAGATTTACAGAAAGATAATGTTAAATGGCCAGCTTGCAGCCCTAGCCAGTTTGGTTCAGTGGTTAGAGTGTTGCAAATGAAACAATTGTGCTACTGTGTCAGGGCTAACTTAGGTTGTGAGGTGTCAGAAAAACCAGACCCTATTTTAAGGCAGAGGGTTAGAGTGACAGGCAGGGTGAAGATGTTAGTGAGGACAGAGAAGATAGGAAGTGACCCTGGGGAGGCTTTGTGAGGAAGAGGGAAGGGTGATTTATAAAATTAGGTAGAGGCTCTTTTTTTTATTTTCTAATTACAAAAAGAGCCTCGCTTCAGATGGAGGTGGTGGTTTGTGAGATCTACAATTACTGTATTTTTTATCTTCTTACCACAGGAGTGGTGTCTTTTTTAAAAAAAAATATTTTTATTAATTTCAGAGAGGAAGGAAGAGGGAGAGAGAAATAGAAACATCAGTGGTGAGAATCATTGATTGGCTGCCTCCTGCACGCTCCCCACTGGGGATTGAACCCACAACCCGGGCATGTGCCCTTTACTGGAATCGAACTTGGTCCGCAGGTCGAGGCTCTATCCACTGAGCCAAACTGGCCAGGGCAGGAGTAGTGTCTTTTTAAAGGTATTTTTTTGTGATTGAAAAAGTAGTTGGGACTTGGCCCCATTTTGTCTTTTGATGGCTGGAGCATTCTTTTTGTTTTGTTTTGTTTTTTAATATATTTTATTGATTTTTACAGAGAGGACGGGAGAGTGTTAGAGAGTTAGAAACATTGAAAGAAAGAAACATGAGCTGCCTTCTGCACAACCCCTACTGGGGATCAAGCCCGCAACCAAGGTACATGCTCTTGACTGGAATCAAATCCCAGACCCTTCAGTCTGTGGGCCAACTCTCTCTCCACTGAGCCAAACCATTTAGGGCTGGAGCATTCTTTATAAATTTTTTTTTAAATTTATTGATTTGAGAGAAACATCACTTTGTTGTTATACTTATTTATGCATCCATTGGTTGATTTTTGTTGTTATTGTTGTTAATCCTCACCCTAGAATATTTTTTCTATTGATTTTTAGAAAGAATAGAAGGGAGGAAGGGAGGGAAAGAAAGAGAGAAAGAAACATCAATGTGAAAGAGGCAAATCGATTGGTTGCCTCCGCCACACGCCCCCAACCGGGACAGGGAATCAAACCCATGAACCTTCGGTGCCCACGCCAAAGCTCTAATCACTGAAAAACACCAGCCAGGGCCATTGGTTGATTTCTTGTGTGTGCCCTGCCCAGAGATTGAACCTGCAACCTTGGCATATTAGGGCATACTCCAGTGATGGTGAACCTATGACACGCCTGTCAGAGGTGACACGTGAACTCATTTTTTTGGTTGATTTTTCTTTGTTAAATGGCATTTAAATATATAAAATAAATATCAAAAATATAAATCTTTGTTTTACTATGGGTGCAAATATCAAAAAATTTCTATATGTGACACGGCACCAGAGTTAAGTTAGGGTTTTTCAAAATGCTGACCCGCGCCGAGCTCAAAAGGTTCGCCATCACTGGCATACTCTAACCAACTGAGCTACCCAGCCAGACTTGGAGTATTCTTATAGATATGCTTGTGTTAGTGATACTGTGTTGGAATACCTCTGAAAAGACCCAACCAGATTCCTAGCCAGTGTTACTAAACTTTTGTGTCCTGTAAGAAAGTATCCTCCCACAGAGGGATTATTAAATTAAGGTATGGGGGGATAGATATTGATGGAAAAAATAAAGAGAAAAATTAAGGGATTCTGGAACCTCTTTAGTGTTCAAGAATGTTAGAGTCAGCCTGGCCAGTGTGGTTCAGTGGTTGAGCATCAAACTGAACCAGGAGGTCACTGGTTTGATTCCCTGTCAGGACATATGCCCGGGTTTGGGGCTTGATCCCCAGTAGGAGGCATGCAGGAGGCATCCGATGGATGATTGTCATTGATATTTCTATCTCTTCCTCTTTAAAGTCAATAAAAATATATTTTAAAATATAGGTAGATTGATCGATAAATTTAAAAAAGAATGTTAGAATCAGAAGAAACCTTAGGAATTACCTATTTCAACCTTCTTATTTTATAGTTGGAGAAACAAACTCACATGAAATGAGAAACTTGTTGAAACAACTTATATTGGCAAGTCTAGAACCATAAGTCCATGAGTCCTGGCTCAGTACTCTTTTCATGGTACTATTTAGTTGTTGAAGCAATTGATATTTTGAAAATTAGACCACAGTTATAGTACTAGGTTTTGAGAGGAGTTAGGAAGAACTACAAAAACACATTAATGTGTTTTTGTAGTATGTGAGTAAGTAATTCACAATATTAGGAATGATTGCATTTGAAGAGAAAGCTAGAGAATAAAAAGGTATATTTGTGTTTTTATTTTGTGGAGGGTCTTTGTTGTTGTTGTTGTTAATCCTCACCCGAGGATATTTTTCCATTGATTTTTAGGGAGAATAGAAGAGAGAGGGAAAGACAGAGAGAAATATCGATGTGAGAGAAATACATCGATTACATCGATTGGTTGCCTCCTGTTGTGCCCTTGACCAGAATTGAACCTGGGACCCTTTGGTCCGCAGGCCGGTGCTCTATTCACTGTGCAAAACTGACTAGGGCTATATTTGTGTTTTTAAATTGGGGGTTATTTTTCAACTGCACAGTACCAAACTAATTTAAATTATTATTATTTATATTTTTTCTTTCCGTTATTATAACCTGTTGATGTGGGGTGTCTATGCACAAGCATGTACTTACACTACCCAGTGATCATCCCTAGGATGAAATAGATAATTGGTTCAAAAGGGAGGAGCTTATATTAAATCTGGGGACTGGTCCTAAATTGTACATGTGGTATGGAGCATGAATTGGTGTATATGTTGTACTTGTGGTTTCTGCAGGTTATTAGTGCATCCCTGAGCATGAATGCAGAATGAAGCGACGTTTGGATGACCAAGAATCACCAGTGTATGCGGCTCAGCAGCGGCGGATCCCTGGTAACACAGAGGCTTTTCCTCATCAGCACCGAGTGCTTGCCCCCGCCCCTCCTGTGTATGAAGCTGTGGCGGAGACCATGCAGTCAGCCACGGGCATTCAGTACTCCGTCACTCCCAGTTATCAGGTGAGCTGACACTGCAAGGCACTGCACCAAGGCCAGTATGATGGTTTCATCCACCTAGAAGTTTTTGTTTGTTTTTAAGAAATATGTTTTTATTAATTTCAGAGAGAGGAAAGGAAAGGGAGAGATAGAAACATCAGTGATCAGAGAGAATCCTTGATCAGCTGCCTCCTGCATGCCCCTTACTGGGGAATGATCCCACAATCCGGGCATGTGCCGTAACTGGGAATTTAACGGTGACCTCCTGGTTCATAGGTCAATGCTCAACTACTGATCCACACTGGCTGGCCAGTTAGAAGTTTTTATTAAGCATTCAGTGAGATATAAGATATTTATGAGATATGTGTAAGTTATAAAATTAATGAAAATAATGTACAGTTGTGTACTCACCACGTAAGTTTATAAAGAAGAAGGTTGTTATGACCTTGGTGTTCACTGTTTATTCTTTCCTGAACCCTTTTCCTTTTTCATCACTTCAGAGGTAGTCACTGATCTGAACTTCGTTTGCATTTGTCATTTCCTCGGCTTTATTTTTTTTTTAAGTCATTTTGTTTATATCTTTAGACACTAAAATTGTTTGGTTTGGGTATTTTTTAGCCTTTATATAAATGAAAACATTAATATTTTCTTCTTTGGCGCTTTTTTTCACTCGGTGTGATTCCCAAGACATAGCCATATTTTTATGAGTAACTGAGTCATTTGTCACCCTGTTATGAATTATATGAATATATCCAGTTTATTCTATTAATGGACAGTTTGTTTCCAGATTTATGCTTTTTTATAAAGGCGCTACTGTGAATGTCCTAGGTGGCTCTCTAGTGCAGTGGTACTCACAGTGGTGACCCTGTGACAAAGTAAACTTTTACCAGAATCTAAAAGAACACACTACTTTTTTTTTTTTTAATATATTTTATTGATTTTTTACAGAGAGGAAGGGAGAGAGATAGAGAGTTAGAAACATCGATGAGAGAGAAACATCGATGAGCTGCCTCCTGCACATCTCCTACTGGGGATGTGCCCGCAACCCAGGTACATGCCCTTGACCGGAATCGAACCTGGGACCTTTCAGTCCGCAAGCCGACGCTCTATCCACTGAGCCAAACCGGTTTCGGCAAGAACACACTACTTTTATCAAGAGAGTCTTGCTTGAGTTAAAAAAAGGCAGCTGAATTAATTAGTGTACTTATTAGTGAAGTAGTTGGTTACATTTTGGTGCAAACTTTTTATCTTCTTGCAGACCACTCAGCAGGTGAGAGGGCACATGAGGAAGGGTTGTTCCAGTATATAGGAGAGGGATTGCTGAGTCCTAGGGGGTGCACATCTTCACTTTAGCAGGTGATGTCAGATTGGCTTTCAGAATTGTACCAATTTATATTTCCACCAACATTGTATATTCCTATTGTTTACATCCTGACCAACTTGATCTATTTTGCGAAAAAAGAAGAAATTTAATTTTTTTATCTTTTTAAATTAGGAAAGTAAATATCATCATTACAAAAAAAAAAAGATATAATTACCTTTTCTAATTACCCCTCGACTTTATCTCACTGGTGTATTTCTTGGGTTTCCAGCATTTTGTATGCATATACAAACATATCTATATTTACTTGCCTACCTATCTAGATACACTTCTCTTTTTACACAATTTGGATCATACAGTATATACTGTTCTGCTATTTGCTCTTTTCACTTATTATATAGTAGGCAACTTTCCACTTGAATATATGTAGAGATCCAAGTAAGTTTTTTAAAGAATTACTGCATAGGTAATGTTCCATCCCAGGTCATCTGAATCATAACTTATTTAACTGGTCTGGAGAGGCCTTCTTATAAGTACCGCGCGCTAACCGATTGCGCCACTGGAGCTCCTGGAGAGGCCTTCTTCAACCTAACTTGTTAGTGACTTTTAAAAGATATGACTAGTGCCCTAGCTGGTTTGGCTCAGTGGATAGAGTGTCGGCCTGTGGACTGAAGGGTCCTGGGTTGGATTCTGGTCATGGGCACAATGCCCAGGTTGTGGGCTCAATCCCTAGTGGGGGGCGTGCGGGAAACAGCTGATCAGTGATTCTCTCTCATCATTGATGTTTCTATCTCTCTCCCCCTCTCCCTTCCCCTCTGAAATCAAAAATATATTTTAAAAAATAAAAACTATGACTGGTGCTGGGAATATAAATTGGTATAATTTTCCTTGAGAACAGTTTGACAATTGTGTCAGATTCTGGAGTTACAAGAAAGCAATCAAAGAAGAAAGAAACCAGGTGAAGTAGGATATGGTGATTCCTTAGGTATGCCACTCTTTCTCAGGAGTCCCCCTTGAAGCAGTATAATTCCTTTATATACTTCATGTACAGATCAAATGACTGCTACAGATCAAATCTTTAAGTTAGGGCTTGGAAGAAAAAAAGGTTGCTTGTTTTCCTTGGCTGATTATTTTTATCTGAACAGGTTCATGATTGTTTCCTACACTTGAGATAACGTTATATCTGTTTTTATACTAGAAACTATAATGTGTTCATATAAAACCAGCCATCTCAAAGAATTATAAACTAAACCTGTCCAATTTATTCATATTGGAACTAGAAGCTCAAAATAATAACACGTGAGATATATTAGAGCTTTTAGAATTGTCTTAAGTATTTTTTTTTTTTACTCCTGATGTTATATTGTATTATTTCTATGGATTTGTATTATTTCTACGCAGGTTAATCTTTATAAATTTGTGGGGAATCTGGAAAAAACGCACACATATCTTCTCATTAGTTGTAGGACACAACTTAACATTGTTTAGAGAAAGTTTCATGTACAGAGGACTGCTACAGATCAAATCTTTAAGTTTAGGACTTGGAAGAAAAAAAAGTTGCTTGTTTTCCTTACTTTCCTTATTTTAGAGATGTGGCAAGTCAGGTATATTTGTCTTTAGTTGTCGTCTATAGTGAGTAACAGTTCTGAAATAGCAAAACTCTTAAAAGTTTTGTCAATGTTACATAGCATTACTTGTAATAGAAATGGGAGGAAAGCGGCTTGTGCTTTTATGTCCCCCTAAACTTATAAGAGAATGAATGTGCATGAGAAAATAGAAAAGAAAGATGTCTGAGGTCAAAACAACAATTTAGAAAAAATTTTGTTTATTTTAGAAACAAATAAGGATAAGAAAAATAAAACAAAGTAAAATTCTTTTCTAACCCCACACCACAAGATAAAATGCTAACATTTTGATGTGTATTTGTTGTCTAGGTTTTAAAATCTTTTTATTGTATTTTATATACTGCTTTGTAATCTGCTTTATAAAATTATTTAAAAGTTTAAATTCAGCCAAAACCGGTTTGGCTCAGTGGATAGAGCGTCGGCCTGCGGACTGAAAGGTCCCAGGTTCGATTCCGGTCAAGGGCATGTACCTTGGCTGCGGGCACATCCCCAGTGGGAGATGTGCAGGAGGCAGCTGGTCAATGTTTCTCTCTCATCGATGTTTCTAACTCTCTATCTCTCTCCCTTCCTCTCTGTAAAAAAATCAATAAAATATATTTTAAAAAAAAGTTTAAATTCATATTGGAAATGGGAACACAAATACATTCAACTTATGGATTGTGAACATTTTTTTCTTTTTAATTAAATTTATTGAGGTAACATTGGCTAATTACATTATATAGGATTCAGCTTTACAATTCTATGATACATCATCTGTATATTGCATTGTGTGCCCATCATCCAAAGTCAAATCTTTTGTCACCATATATTTGATTTCTTTTGTCCTCTACAAGATTGTGAACATTTTTTTAATGTTATAAAATACTAGAGGCCTGGTGCATGAAATTCGTGCACGGGTAGGGTCCCTAGGCCTGGCCTGCGATCAGGGCCGATCTTCCCTGCTGCCGCCAACATCGGTCGCCCTCTGTGTGTGGGGTGACCGGCAGGCAATCGGGCCCCGCTCACTCACATCCACCTTGGCCTGGCGCTGACCGCGTCCACTGCCACCCACCCCCAGTTTCCCATACCCTATCGGGCGATCAGAGCCAGGGCCTGTGGGCTGGGGGCAGCTCCTGTGTAAGTAGAAATTTAGTGTTTAGAAACTTTTATAGCGACTAGACATTGTAATTTTATATGTGTAAAATCCAGTAGTGAAAATTGTGGGCTGATGTATTTTTTATTTCACTTTTCTGGTAATCCATTTTTACTTTATTTTTTATTATGTATTTATTATTTACTTACTTATTTTTAATCCTCACCTGAGGAGTGAGGATATTTTCCCCTTGATTTTTAGAGAGAGAGTGGAAGGGGGGTGGGGGGGAGAAAATCCATGTTACAGAGACACATTGATTGGTTGCCTCCCACACATGCCCTGACTAGGGGCAGGGATTGGACCCGCAACCCAGGTACGTACGTGCCCCTGACCAGGAATCAAACCTGCAACCCTCCGGAGCACAGTCCGATGCTCTAACCAGCAGGCAATGCCGGCCAAGGCCATTTTTACTGTATTTTATAAAAGTAGCAGCCCATGATGGATTGTAATTTAAGAAAAAAGGAAAACTAGTGCTTAACCACAGATAGTTTGAGAAGTACTGAGCTATGTAATACATAACAGAATGCATAGGATTTTATAATGAGTGTGCTATAATTTATTCCACCAATTTCATCTTGTGGAAAATTTGAGTTTCTAGTTATCTTTGTGTATGTATGTTCTTTAAACACATTTGGGCAAGAATACACAAGCCTTGACCTTTCCTGTATCTCTTTTGTCCACCCCAGGTTTCAGCTGTGCCACAGGGCTCTGGTGGCAGTCATGGACCCACCATAGCAGCGGTTCATAGCAGCCATCATCACCCAACAGCTGTGCAGCCCCACGGAGGCCAGGTGGTCCAGAGTCATGCTCATCCAGCCCCACCAGTTGCACCAGTGCAGGGACAGCAGCAGTTTCAGAGGCTCAAGGTGGTATTCAGCTCTTTTCCTTCCATCAAAAAGTTTCTCTCATAGCAGGCAACAAACATTTCTGGAATTTATGAATGCATGGCACTCAGACAGATCAGGATTGAGGGGCCATTTTCATATGAAATCAACAAAGTCCAGTTTTTGGAAGTCTCATTTTGAACTCTTAGTTCTTTTTTTAAAAAAAAATATTTTTATTGCTTTTTAGAGAGAAAGGGAGGGAGAGAGAGAGAAATATCCATGTGAGAGGGAAACATCGGTTGGCTACCTCCTGCATGCCCCCTACCAGAGATCGAACCTACAACCTGGGCATGGGCCCTGACCCAGAATCAACCAGCAATCTTTCAGTGTGTGGGATGAGGTCCAACCAACTGAGACACACCATTGGCCAGGGTATGTGCCATAGGTTTTCAGTGCTTTGAAATTCATGAGGCATCTGTGGAGAAGTGAAGTTTGTGTTCCCAGCTAATTTTCACTCTCTGCTTGAGTGTTATTTTTTAGAATGTGTGTGATTGTTGCCGCAAATGTTCCAGATTTCAGTTTTTTTCTTTTTACATTAATATAAAGCTTAAACTTGAGCGCAGGAAATATAAAATTAAAGAACTGTAAAGAGAAAAGAAAGATGTTGGATGTTTATTTGGTCCAATCATCCTAATTATATTAAGTAGCTTGCAGGTGGGAATGTATAATATACCCTTGAAGGATACATTATGTTTAGCAAATATCTCAGCCTTCTTTTCCTTGATACTTAGTCAAGTTCACCTTGATCCTGTTCTCCTTGGTTTGGGTTCTCAGGAACTTCCTATATAGTAAAAGCCTAATATGCTAAGTGTTCAGTCATCTGTTCAACCAATCAAAGCGTAATATGCTAATGATATGTTAAGGCTGTTCAACCACTCACTGTGACATGCACTGACCACCAGGGGGCAGATAGTTGACTGGTCGACCAGTTGCTATGACGTGCACTGACCACAGGAGGCAGATGCTCCGACTGGTAGGTTAGCTTCTGCTGGGGACTGAGATGGGCTGGACACACCCTGGAGCCCTCCCGCCTCCCCGGCTGGCCAACCTCCTGTGTCCCTCCCTGGCCCTGATCATGCACCGGTGGGGTCCCTGGGCCTGGCCTGTACCCTCTCGCAATCTGGAACACCTCGGGGGATGTCGGAGAGCTGGTTTCGGCCCAATCCCACTCAATGCAGGAGCTGCCCCCTGGTGGTCAGTGCGCTCCCACGGTGGGTGCTGTTCAGCCAGAAGCCGGGCTCACAGCTGGCGAGCACATTGGTGGTGGCAGGAGCCTCTCCTGCCTCTGCAGCAGTGCTAAGGATGTCCAACTGAGGGCTTAGGCCCGTGGGGAGCAGGTCTAAGCCGTCAGTCAGACATCCCCAGAGGGCTTCTTGACAGCAAGAGGGTGTAGGCTGGGCTGAGGAACCCCCCCCCCCCCCCCCGCCCAAGTGCACAAATTTCATGCACCGGGCCTCTAGTGTTTAATATTGGCCTAAGGAAAGTAAATGCTACATAAATATAAAGCACACTAATGCTGAGCTGTATAGAAGGATTTTATAAAATTTTCATTTTCTATATTATAATGAAGAGTTGACTGTATTTAAGCATAGTCTTTAAAAAGAGTACAAATTATTTATGGGCCTGAAACTTCACTCTGGGCTCTGTCTTTGGGGGAAATATGTATTAGCTATATTGTTTTCCTTATAACATTTTAACTCTCTGCTTATAGAGTGATGTCTGTGTACCAAAATGTATTATTACTATACTTAGCTCTTCACCAAGCTCTGAAAATATTTTGGTAAAAGTTGGTTTGATGTGAC
The DNA here is from genome assembly GCF_000147115.1 of Myotis lucifugus. Taxonomy (NCBI): domain Eukaryota; kingdom Metazoa; phylum Chordata; class Mammalia; order Chiroptera; family Vespertilionidae; genus Myotis; species Myotis lucifugus. Next base: position 6,417,407 of record NW_005871089.1, on the reverse strand, counting down.
TTAATTCCAGCAGTTAATACCTAATGTTGCAAAAGAGCTTATAAACTTGCTATTAGGCTAACGAAAATATATTTATTTTTATAGCTTTTGTCAGCCAGCTCTATCAAAGCACAACATCTATTTTACCTTCCTCACTGGGGTATAAATAGACTGTGCTTTATCTGTTTTACAGAAACTATAAAGGAAGCAAGAAAGGGCTTTGGAGTCATGGGTCGAGTTAGGACTTTTGCTCTGTTTTTTTTAGTTACAAGCTTTTTTATTTACCTACCTTTTTATTTTATTTTAACTTTTGCATTTTTAAATTAAATTTATTGGGGTGACATTGGTCAACATGAGTATATAGGTTTTAGGTGTGGGTTTCTATGTTACAAGATTTGTATATTGCACCGTGTACCCACCACTCAAAATCAAATCTTCACCTGTCACCATTTACCCCCATGGGGGCTACATGCTCTTGAATGGGATTCCTGAACGTAGTAACTTGTTGCATTTTCTTTCTAATAAGGAGAAGTAAAATGCTTTCTTGTGCCTTCATGTAATTTCATTCAGTATTCTCACATTGCCTGCCATTTTTGGATTAGTTTTAAAAAGCTTTATGAGCATTTGAATCCACTTCAGTAAACAGTTTATATTCTGTAATAAGGAAGTGTCCAGTAAGAATGCATAGGCTATTTCTTTTTATTAATTATTTTAAACATTTTTAAAGTAGTTTGTTTTTCTTTTTTATTATTTTATTATTTTTAATAAATATCCTCACCTGAGGATATTTTTCTATTGATTTTTTAGAGAGAGTGGAAGAGAGGGGGAAAGACAGAGAGAAATATCGATGTGAGAGAAACACAGATTGGTTGCCTCCTGCACGAGCCCCAGACAGGAGGAGCCTGCAACCGAGGTATGTGCCCTTGACCGGAGGAATCGAACTTGAGACCCTTCGGTTCACAGGCCGTCGCTCTATCTGCTGAGCCAAACCGGCTAGGGCAGTATAGGCTATTTCAAGCACCAACACTGTCTATACTTTTTTGTCTTTGGCATATTGATGGAAGATTTGAATAATTTGAGGCTTGCTTGGTGTACTTTAGTTATCTATTGATATTTGGCACATATTTAGTGAGCTCTCTTTACAGTTTGTGTTTTCTCACCTCCCAATAAACTTATGAACTTCAGGAGGTTAGGAACCTTAATAAATGCCTATTGAAGTGAATCAGGAAAATGCGTCAGCAGAGTGTTAAGAGTCTCCTCTCTAGTGCCCCCTTAAATGTGTAGCTTCTAAATGACTAGTTCCAAATGTGTGTTTTTTTTAAGTTGTGGTTTCTAGAACTGCATACTTGCTTTTGAACTATACTTTAGATAATGAGAGAATTTCCACACTCTTTACATGCAGTTATCTCATAATGTGGTGTCAAAGCTATTTTTTTTAAGCATAGTGTTATTTTATAACTAATTTTTAAATAGGGGTTTACTAGGACCTATACCTTTTCTTCCAAACATAAACACATCATGTATAATTTCTTTCCTTTGGGTTTCTGCACTTTTTCTCTCTGTTGTAATTACATTATACCATAGTATGTTTGTTTATTTATTTTTTAACTTTAATTTTTTTGGTGTTTGTTTATTTTTGATAACTCCTCCTTTGTCGTATGATTGTGAACGCTATTTTAAAATATCTTCCAAAGTCTTTGTTACTTCTGCAAACTTAATGAGTTTTATGTTCCATCAATTTGTCATTAATGAAACATTTCAATATGGAAAGTTCTGAATATGAATTAGTTTATTGAGTTTCAATAGAAATTGTCATGCTATTTGTAAAGAAAAACCAGCCATCAAATGAGTGCGTATCAACCAAGCATATAATCTGTGCTCTAGCAACACTGAAATACACTGATTAATTATGGCCATTTTGGAAGTTTGGGCAACTCTTGAGATGTCATTTAATGCTTTATTTGAACATAAATGTTCTATTTCACAATATTTATCACGAGTAGAGTTTATCAAATCAGTTTATTTTTGAAACTTTCCTAAACTTGATATTTTGTATAATTTAAAATAATCCCAGAGTATATAGGAAGCACCTAGTAGGTAATTTCCTTGGAGGTCTCCTGAGTAACTAAAATGTAAGTTGTTCTAAATCAGACTTATAACTTTCTAGCCCTTCAAACTGTTTCTCTTTGCAAATGCCCAAATAATTTATAATTTAGTGAATCCTCCTTTTCCGTTATCTCCCATATTCAGTCAGTCCCCAATCCCTGTCATTTCTGAGTCCTAAAAAACTTTTGAATCTATTCAGTTCTCCCTGTTCCTTTGGTCAGGACTATAGTTTGAGCAACTACTGTTCACATGTGAGTTAGCCTTGGAGCATAACTGGTTTTCCTGCCTCCTTTCAATCTATCCTGCTCTTGTACCAATTTGTCTCAGTACTGTAGCCAAATTGAATACATTAAAATGCAGATAACAATCTCAGTTGCTTTCTAACAAGGTTTAAAGGTCTTTTAGGATCAGGTCCTGCTTCCTCTTCTGTCTCCTCTTGTCACTCTTCTTCTTGCCACCATTCCTCCTCTTCAACACAAACCCTCCAGGCAAATTAAATTGTTTGCAATTTTCTAAGTGAACTAGTGTCCTGTCGGGGATTTTGCCCATGCTGTTTCCTCTGACTTTCTCATGAGTCTTCACTTTTGCTAACTTGTATTCATCCTTTAAGACTCAGTTTACAAATTACTTCCTGGGGAAGCCTTTGTGCTCTTCTCATGTTCTCTCTGGGTGTTCAGTGATTGTCCCCTTATACCACTGTGTTAGGATTCCCAGCTAGATGTGAGAGAACTTCTACAGAGCAGGGACTGTGGCTTATTTGTCATTGATTCATTAGTACCCCACTTTGGGCCTGATATAGCATGTTGTAGCTTTAGTAGATATTTGTGAGATGAATAAATGAACAAATAAGTGAATGAGATATTCATGTGTATGCTTCACTAATCATTTTTTCCAAAAGTATCCAAGGCAAGGCTACTTGATTTTTATTTGAAGCTTGTGTTTTATTATTGATATCCATACTAATTTTTAAAACTTTCATGTTTTACTATATATTCCTATTTCATTTACTATGTTAAATTTATTTAGGCATAAATCATTTGTTTGTTTTTTATAATTCTTGGCTTATTTCCTTTTTATAACCTGCTTCAGGTGGAGGATGCACTGTCCTATCTTGACCAGGTGAAGCTGCAGTTTGGTAGTCAGCCTCAGGTCTACAATGATTTCCTTGACATCATGAAGGAATTTAAATCACAGAGGTAAAAGATATATGTAGTTGTACACAAGCTTTGTGCTTAGGATGTTGATTTTGGAGGGAGGATATAGCTTATTCTTGTCTTCTGAAAGATAATGGATGTCCCTTTTGGGGGGTTTAATTTTCGGGGTGATGCTTTAATTTGATGTATTGATTTATTGATGAAAATTATAGTCCCTAGATCTTAACTAAAATTTTCTTATGATTTCATCACAAAACAAGGGAGTAGACTGGTAATGATTAGGCTACTTGCTCTTTGACTTAAGATACACAAATATTCTGGCATGGTTCATTGTTATAAGAGCGTAGCTAACTAATTGGGAAAATGTAGATACATGATGATTTATACTGGTGTATCACAGGTTGGATATTGCTTGGAAATTGCAGCTTTAGATTTACTGTCTGAGTATCTGCTTGATAGGATTGTTATTAACTGTATATTCTGTTCAAAATTGTGACCAAATGTCTTTGAAATTTCAAATTTCTTTGTATGTTCTTAATTTTGTAATATGCAGGTTGATTTTTATCTATTTTCCTGTCTAGAGAATGTAGTCAGTGTGATTTTTTTTTTTTCTTACTATAGTGCTTCTCAAGTTTGCCAATTTTTTTTTTTTTTATCAGCATCGACACTCCAGGAGTGATAAGTCGTGTGTCCCAGCTCTTCAAAGGCCACCCAGACCTGATCATGGGCTTCAATACCTTCTTGCCTCCTGGCTACAAGATTGAGGTGCAAACCAATGACATGGTGAATGTGACAACTCCTGGCCAGGTCCATCAGATTCCCACCCATGGCATCCAGCCCCAGCCTCAACCACCACCCCAACATCCTTCCCAGCCTTCAGCCCAGTCAGCCCCAGCTCCTGCCCAGCCAGCTCCTCAGCCCCCACCTGCCAAAGTCAGCAAGGTGAGCACTTGGAATACTTTGCATTACATGAAATGCATCCCTAGAAACCACCCTCTTTTGACATTTCCCCTTTATATAAGACTAGATAGACATATTGCAATGATTTCATCAGAGAAGGTGCAGTAGTCATATCCCTATCAAATGGTTCACATTTACATACCACATATTTAGATCTGTTTAAATCAAGTCATGAACAACCTACAAGGACTCTCTTGCCCCCAACTTCTGCTTATTGAACCAAGAGCACCCCAATAGGTGGAAACTTTGCTTGGTTAGTGAGTGGTACTTTGACAGCACGGGCAGAAATGGTCATCTTATGATCAGATTATGCTACTGGCTACATGGTCATCATTCTACAGAGGCTACTCCATTTACCAGACTAGGTCATAATCAAGCTAAGCAGAAAATTCTGATGACAATGATAATAATAATGGGTGTACTTTATCTAAAACTGCATTGTCTGATACAGTAGCCACATATGGCTATATAAAAATTTAAATTAATTAAAGTAAATTCAGTTTTTCAGTTGCACTAGCTGCGTTTCAAGTACTCAGTAGCCTCATGTGGCTGGTGGGTATCATTCAGGACAGTGTAAATAAAGAACATTTCCATCATCAGAGTTCTGTTGGACAGAGCTGGTGTACAAGACTTTGATGTGGAGTTACTGTAACATTAAATTGTCTCTTTTGACACTAAAGATACATGTAGAATGAGTTTTTTTCTATTCTTCTTGCACCTGTTGAGCTAGTATACTTAAAATTGCATGTGAAAAGTTCTTCCTGTATCTATTTTTAAGGCTGTATTTAGAAATTTTGAAACTGAAATATTTGTATGAGAATTGTGAGCCCTCTACATTTCCCACCCCTGCCCAGTGTGATTTGAGTTGGGCTGAAATGGCCTGGCCAGAGTGAATAAAGGATATAAGTTAATCAGACACCTTGTTTCTCTTTAGTTCAAACTTTCCTATGTCAAACCATCTGTTCCTGAGGAGAATAAAGACTTTTTTCTTTTTAGCCTTCCCAACTACAAGCACATACTCCCGCCAGCCAGCAGACCCCCCCACTCCCACCATACGCATCCCCACGCTCTCCACCTGTCCAACCTCATACACCAGTGACAATCTCGTTGGGAACGGCCCCATCCTTGCAGAACAATCAGCCTGTGGAGTTTAATCATGCTATCAACTATGTTAATAAGATCAAGAACAGGTTCCAGGGCCAACCAGACATCTATAAAGCATTCCTGGAAATTTTGCACACATATCAGGTAAGAGAGTTACCCTTTCATCTTGTCTTTACCAGGTCACCCTCTGAGGGCATCTAGTCTAAGAAGAAGTTGAATAAATATTATTGTGTCTCCTAATTCTTACTGGGAATGAACCAGTTGAAAACTATGATAAGTACTTATAAAGCATTTTATTGCTTGGCTTTAATTACCTTATAGCAGGTAGTCAGCATTTTTAAAGTTACTGCCCTGTGAAATGCATACTTATTTATGTGGGAAGTTTATAGGATGACTTGTGTAAGGAGAAATTTCTCTATAATTTTTTGTGTTTATCAATTGGTAGTGGTCCTCTGCGGATTCACAAACTAATTTTAAATATGTTTTAAAAAGGAATTGTCAGCCACCATTTTTCACACTTTCTCACCTTAAAGTTTACAGTCAAAACAGTTGCTAAAAGTATAGACTTTTTCAAATGTAGCACAAGTAGGTGACATACAGAGCTCCTGTCAGAAGTCTCAAAAAATGTGCAAAAGGAGTCATCAGTGCCCCTCCAATATGATCTCTTCCATTTGCAATTTGTCAGAAAGAGCAGCGAAATGCCAAGGAAGCTGGAGGAAACTACACTCCAGCGTTGACTGAGCAGGAGGTTTATGCCCAGGTGGCTCGCCTTTTTAAAAATCAGGAAGATCTGTTGTCAGAGTTTGGACAGTTTTTACCAGATGCCAACAGCTCTGTGGTAAGTTTTATTTAGAAGAACTACACTATTTAGAATTATTTTCTTAGGTAAATTAGGAAGCTGGAATCAGAAGGGAACTTTTTCTAAATGATACTTACTTGCTTTGATAAGAGCATCAATCGCTTTCATGTGTTTTAATTAGCTTTTAAGCAAAACAACTGCAGAGAAGGTTGATTCTGTGAGAAATGACCATGGAGGCACTGTGAAGAAGCCCCAACTGAACAACAAGCCACAGAGGCCCAGCCAGAATGGCTGCCAGATCCGGAGGCACTCTGGAACAGGAACCACCCCTCCGGTGAAGGTGAGAATGAGCAGCAGCTGCTCATTTTGACTTTAAGGAGCAATTCTAGTGGACAGGAACCCAGGGTTGGTCATGTGCTTTTATCCTAAGCGTGTAGTCAGTTGGATCTTGGGTATTCAGGTGTATGGCATAGAAACTCAATGCAAAGCTTCTTATCTGGCTTTGCAAAAAAATGTTAGAATACCACTAATTACTCAGATCAATATGCTTTTATGTTGTTAATCCTCAACCGAGAATAGATATTTTTTTCCATTGATTTTTTTTTTAGAGAGAGTGGAATAAGTGGGGAAGAAACATCGATGTGAGAGAGACACATCAGTTGCCTCCCACACATGCCCCGACAAGGACTGGGGATCAAACCTGCAACCCAGGTACCTGCTCTTGACTGGGAATCATATCTGAGACCCTTTGGTGAGCAGCCTGGCGCTCAAACCATTGAGAACACTGGCCAGGGCACTATGGTTTTTTATTTATTTTTTCTCTCTTTGTTATTAGCTGTCATCTGTTTTTTGTATTCTGCTAAGGGTTTCTGAGATGTTAATTTTTCCCTTCTTCTGATTTGATGCCTTAAATCTGCCTTGTGCTAAGAAAGATTACTAAGCTTATTGTTTCAGATAGAAGTCAGTGGTCTCAGATTCTTCTGTGAGTAAAGTGCCTGTGCTTTGTGAGATCTGTTTGGTCTGGTGGCCTCTCGTACCCAAGGTTCTTTGTTGGGTTGCCTGATCTTATCTGTATCATCTTAATCTCCAAGGTAAGGTTTTCTGCTACAGCAAAAGAAGGTCTTAAACTACTGTTAGTGACCTGTTATATAAGTCTTCTTGGTAAACACTGCTAATCTGCCTGCAGAAAGCTGAGCCCACTCTCTTCCTCTTTGATGTGGAGAGGGCTAGGTGTAGGGACTGTGTGTTGCTTTAGTAAATTTTAAAGCAGTACAGAACATGGAAGAGAGGTGTCTGCAGTTTAATTAAAGAATAAAAGCTAGTGGAATTTCTAATAAAGAGTATTATTTAAATGAGTAGCAAGCAGGTCAACAGATCTGTTCCACTTCTGAGTTAGTCTTCTGCACGTGATTACCCACAGGTGGAAACACTACATTGGGGTTAGAATTCCCTCCCTACTTTTTGCTTAGGCAGTGTGAGCAGTGGCTATCGCTCCTCAGTGAGTGAGCTCTGGAATGACAAAGGTAAATGTGCTGTTTTTCCCAGAGTTTGTGTGTTTCTTCACAGATAGTTGAGATATAGCTTTTTAAAAATAAATTCTTGCCCTGGCTGGGTGGCTCAGTTGGTTGGAGCATTGTCCCATACACCAAAAGGTGGTAGATTTGATTCCCAGTCAGGGAACATAGCCAGGTTGCGGGTTTGATCCCCTGTTGGGGCAAGTGTGGGAGGCAACCGATCAATGTTTCTCTCTTACAGTGATGTTTATTTCCCTGTTCCTCTCTCTAAAATCAATTTAAAAAGACAAATGCCCTCCTTCCTTTTTTAAAAAAAGTAAATTTTGCCTGACACTTATGTCATGCCTATTAATTCCTTTTAAAAAACCAGTCTTGCCCTAGCCTGTTTGGCTCAACGGTGAGAGGGTTGCCTTGGACTGTAGGGTCGTGGGTTCAATTTCAGTCAAGGGCACATGTCTCGATTGCAGGTTCCATCCCCAGCTCATGCAGGAGGCAACCAATTGATATGCCTACATAATGTTTCTCTCCCTCTCTCCCCTTCCCTCCCTCTCTCCTCTCCTCCCTATTCCCTCCTTCCCCTTTCCTTCCTCTTTCCCTCCTTCCCTTCCATTCTAAGAATCAATGGAAAAGATACCCTCCATTGAGGATTAACAAAAAACAATTAAAAGGCCAGTCTTAAATTGATCTGAATGAATATTGCTGACAAGATAGTTATTCCTTCTATTAGAAAAATATACTATATTCTCTTCATGAATTTACAAACATTCTCTTCTGCCTCCATACTTTTGGGCCATGGGAAAAGTAAAGAGAATATTTGAGGAGTAGAATGATCCTCTGGGGGAAAAAATGACAGGCAAACAAATAGAGAAGACGGGTGGAAATCTTATAGGGTGTAAAGCAAGCTAGTACTTGAATTCTCTCATTTGTTGCAAATTATTAATCAACATTGGTTAATAAGGAAACCATTGAACACATGAAAATAATAGAGGAATCCACCCTTTAAATTTTAGCATGTTTCTATTTTTCCTATTTTTGCAGAAGAAACCCAAACTTCTCAGCCTAAAGGATTCTTCTATGGCCGATGCCAGCAAGCATGGTGTAGGAACTGAATCATTATTTTTTGATAAGGTGAGTAAATGAATGAATTAGATTTAATACCGGCCATTAATACCAAAAGAAAATCACCATCCTCGAGGTTTTTTTTAGAGGCATCGAGCTGTTTAGGGCTTTCTACTATTTGACATAGTTTATAAGTTGTAGGTCCTTTCAGTGCTAGAGAAATTGTAGCATTGTCTACTTTGATTTTGTGAAATGGTTTGCAACAAAATACTGCATTTTTCATGGTGGAAGACAGCTTTAATAAAATACATGATATATTAAATACTCTCAAAAGGTTTTTGGAGCCCCCTGTTGCAGGTCTGTACATTGGGGAGTGTCGGTGCTCCAGTTGTGGAAGGCTTAAGATGACTCGTAATCTTCTAATCGCTTGTGATACTTATTTGCAGAATCACATATAGAGTTCCTGGGGATTCTGATTTAGTTTTCAAAGCTCCCCAGGTGATTCTAATGAACAGCCTGAAATGGTGATCACTGGTTTAAACGGTATTTTAGGGTGTGTGTGTTTGACCTTTCTCCTATGTCTGACTTCCTCCTTGGAACCAACTTGATGATTAGTAGGCTACTTTCATCAGGGTGGCTGGCAACTGTCAGACTTCTCACTGGCGGGAGCCAGCTTGGATTGATCTGCTGGTGATTTACTCTGTCTTGCAATTGTGGGTTTTTGCAAAAGGGCGAACGACTTATTATCTCCATTATTGGTGCCTCTTGATCTCATCTCTCTCAAGCCTGCTGTGCTTATGTGAGCTGTTCTGCAAGAAGTCGAGGCTCTGGCTTGAATCATTTCTGAGGGCTGCCTGGGCACTTGATGATTCTAATCTAAGGCAAATAAAGAAGTTCAGCCGAAACCGGTTTGGCTCAGTGGATAGAGCGTCGGCCTGCGGACTGAAAGGTCCCAGGTTCGATTCCGGTCAAGGGCATGTACCTGGGTTGCAGGCACATCCCCAGTGGGAGATGTGCAGGAGGCAGCTGGTCGATGTTTCTCTCTCATCGATGTTTCTAACTCTCTATCTCTCTCCCTTCCTCTCTGTAAAAAATCAATAAAATATATTTTTAAAAAAATAAATAAATAAATAAATAAAAATAAAGAAGTTCAGGTCACAACCAACAAAGTCAAGGAAAGTGTGGGGGTAGGGGGGCAAAATGAGTTCAATTTTTAAAGAGAAATGGTATCTTGTGGTTGTTTTGTTTTTTTTCACTTACTGATTTTAGAGAGGGGGAGAGAGAGAAAAAAAACATTGATTTGTTGTTCTACTTATCTGTACATTCATTGGTTGGTTTGTGCATGTACCCTTACCAGGGCTCAAACCCACAACCTGGGACAATGCTCTAATCCTGGCCAGGGCTGTTGTTGTTTTTGAGTACTACTTCTTTCTTGGAAGTATATACTGAGTTAGGTGTAGATGAAATGTCTGGAATTCACTTTAAAACTCATTGGTTGGGAAATGCGTTTAAATGAAACCAAATTTACTATATATCAGCGGTTCTCAACCCCTTTGGCAGTCGAACGACCCTCTCACAGGGGTCGCCTAAGACCATCCTGCATATCAGATATTTACATTACGATTCATAACAGCAACATTACAGTTATGAAGTAGCAACGAAAATAATTTTATGGTTGGGTCACAACATGAGGAACTGTATTTAAAGGGCCAGAAGGTTGAGAACTACTGCTATATATTAATCATTAAGGCAGGGTGATTATATGGGGTTCATTAGAGTATTCTGTTTACTCTGTGTATGTTTAAAAGCTAATAAAAATAAAAAGTAAATATGGTATATAGTACAGCAGTGAAGTGCTCTTTGACCTTCGGCTTTGAAGGTAGATATTTTATTTATTTATTTATTTAAATATATCTTTATTGATATCCGAGAGGAAGGGAGAGGGAAAGAGAAGATAGAAACATCAGTGATGAGAGAGAATCATTGATCGGCTGCCTCCTGCATGTCCCCTACTGGGGATCAAGCCCACAACCCAGGCATGTGCCCTTGACCGGAATCGGACCTGGGACCCTTCAGTCCGCAGGCTGATACACTATCCACTGAACCAAATCAGTTAGGGCATGAAAATATTTTATATTGTGTTTACTGATTGGTAGTTATGAATAGTATATGGGAGCCTGGAGAAGGGGTTGATAAAACCACATGGTCTGCAATCCCCCAATAAAGGAACACAGTGCTAAATACTTACTTCTGAAATTAAAACTTCAGCTTGCTCATCTAGCCAGGCTAGTTTTACTTTGTCTATGCCACTGAACAGTTTTAGATTTTTGGATATTAAAATGCTTAATATTATAAATGGAAGAAGGAAAAGAATTGGGTCAGAGGACACAAGTATCTTATTTAAAAAGATCATTATTTAAGATTACCAAAACAGTGTTGACAAGATTCTTGCTGTAAACATCTGTTAGGAGAGGAAACAGAAACTTGAAGTACTCTGATTTTGGTTTGGAGAATCAAGAGTATGAGAAGGTAAATGTCTTACTTCAGGATCTCATTTTGAAAAATTTTTTATTATGGAAAATTTTAAACATGTGAAATTAATTAAAGAGAATAGTAAACTGACTCCTCATTACCCATCATCCAGTTGCTAGCCAATATTGCTTCTTTCATGTGTGCTCTCATCCACCCCAAATTGCTTGCAGACAGCACCCAGATATTATTTAATTCAGTTTCCTTTTAAAATAAAACCTTTTTTCAAACGTAATCATTAACACATATAAAAAAACGTTAATTCCTTAGAATCAACAGATAACTTCAAATTTCCTTACTCATTTAAAAGTAATCCCAGATCGCTTCATTCCCCACTTAATCATTCTCTTCTGGTTGTCTCCATAAGGTCCGAAAGGCTCTGCGGAATGCAGAGGCCTATGAAAATTTCCTGCGCTGTCTTGTTATCTTTAACCAGGAGGTGATCTCTCGGGCTGAGCTTGTGCAATTAGTCTCTCCTTTCCTGGGGTAAGTAGAGTTGAGGGGGCTTCGCTCTGATGCATGATATGGAATTGAAATAAACTTAGTTTGTGAGAGTATATGATAGGCAAAATTAATTTGATTGTGTTAGGTCATTTGGCTCATCCAATGTCAAGAGTCTTCTGGAAAGTCTTCTATTTCAACTCTAGAGATGAAAAAATTAGAGAGGCCATTGGCTAGCACTAGTGGTAGTCTCCTGATCCCCTGATCAGTGTAGGATGTTATAGAGACCAGTCTATTCCAGGATTCTAGAGTCTTGATTGTATTTGACAACCTAAAAATGATCTTAATACTGAAGCAATATCCTTGGCTTTGTCTGATTTCGGTGCACTCTTCTATCACCACCTTAACTGACTGTAGAGCACTCTGTAAGAAAAGGGGAAGCCAAATGCTTAGAAGCAATAATTGCCATTGGACTTTGTTCTTGGTAGCAGAGTTCTGACTTAACACCAAATAGTGGTAGTCATATCTCAGAATAACTGCACCATGCTTCTAATTGCTCACCAGTTTTTGGTTTGATTTTTCAGGAAATTCCCTGAATTGTTTAATTGGTTTAAAAACTTTCTGGGCTATAAGGAGTCTGTACATTTGGAAACCTTTCCAAAGGAACGAGCTACAGAGGGCATTGCCATGGAAATAGATTATGCCTCTTGTAAACGGTTGGGTTCCAGCTACCGAGCCCTCCCAAAGAGTTACCAGCAGCCCAAGTGTACAGGACGGACTCCTCTCTGTAAAGAGGTAAGGCCTTCCCCAGAAAGGAACAACCCTGAAACCTCAACTTTCTCTGGAAGGGAATGGTCCTAGGGATCAAGAATTTATATCAGTGAAGAAATCAAGATATCTCTCTCTCTCTCTCTCTCTCTATATATATATATATATGTGTGTGTGTGTGTGTGTGTGTGTGTGTGTGTGTGTGTATGTGTGTGTATGTGTGTATTTTTTATTGATTTCAAAGAGGAAGAAGAGGGAGATAGAGATAGAAACATCAATGATGAGAGAGAATCATCGATTGGCTGCCTCCTGCACGCCCCTTACCGGGGATCAAGCCCACAACCCGAGCATGTGCCCTTGACTGGAATCGAACCTGGGACCCTCCAGTCTGCAGGCCGACGCTCTCTCCACTGAGCAAAACCAGCCAGGGCTCTGTCGTTTTTTTAAAAGAAAATGTTTTACGCTTATATTCAGAACCTTTTCCTTACTCTAATATATGTTGTAAACGTGCTAAAGGGGAAGCTTGTAATGTTAAATGATTCTTCCTTCTCCTAGAATTGTGTCTTTTTATTGAGAATATTTACTTGCCAGAAAGCTTTGTTACACTTTTGTTTCAATTTCTGTTCTATTACCTAAAGGTTTTAAATGATACCTGGGTTTCCTTCCCTTCCTGGTCTGAAGACTCCACCTTTGTTAGTTCCAAGAAAACTCAGTATGAAGAACATATCTATCGTTGTGAAGACGAACGCTTTGAGGTACAGCTTCCTTGATCATTTGAAGTTTGGGAAAATGGGAGATGCTAAATAAAATATCTTAAATACTTATCTATGAGGGTTGACTTTTAAGACTAAAGAGTCAGAGGTTCATGTTCTTTTGTGGTAAATGCTTGTTGTACTTACCATACTTTAAGAGTTTGTCAAATATGTTAGTAATATTTTTATGGCAAATGTGACTTATCTAGGCCACTTTAACCCTTTTAATTGAAATCAATTGATAGCTGAATAATAATTTGAAATTTTTAAAAAATATATTTTATTGATTTTTTACAGAGAGGAAGGGAGAGAGGGAGAGAGAGTGAGAAACATCGATGAGAGAGAAACATCGATCAACTGCCTCCTGTACACCCCCTACTGGGGATGTGACAGCAACCAAGGTACATGCCCTTGACCGGAATCGAACGTGGGACCCTTCAGTCCGCAGGCCAATGCTCTGTCCACTGAGCCAAACCGGTTAGGGCTGAAATTTTTTTTTTATAAATTGCAAGGTCTTTTTTTTTTTTTTAAATATGCTTTTATTAATTTTAGAGAGGAAGTGAGAGGGAGAGAGAGATAGAAACATCAGTGAGGGGAGAGAATCACTGATCGACTGCCTCCTGATCAACCCAGGCATAGGCCTTTGACTGGAATCAAACCCCGGACCCTTCAGTCTGCAGGCCAACGCTCAATCCACTGAGCGAAACCAGCTAGGGCTAATTTGAATTTTTAATGGCATTTTAAAGGTTATTATATTTTACAAAGGTATATAAAAACTTAGTACTGTAGTAAGGCCTACTGGGCTTTTTTGAGGCTGCTGGAAATTATTTATTTTAAAGTGTATTGTTATATTTTTAATTTTTTTTTATTGCTTAAAGTATTACAAAGAGTATTACATATGTCTCCTTTTTTTTTTCCCACTTGACCTTCCCCGGCCTCTCCTACCCTCTAGTGTCTTGTGTCCATTGGTTATGCTTATATGCATGCATACAAGTCCTTTGATTGATCTCTTACCCTGCCCCCCAACCCTCCCCAGCCTTCCCGCTGTAGTTTGACAGTCTGTTCGATTCTGCTCTGCCTCTGTATCTATTTTTGTTCATCAGTTTATAATGGTCTTTATTATCCATAAATGAGTGAGATCATGTGGTATTTCTCTTTCATTGACTGACTTATTTCACTTAGCATAATGCTCTCTGGTTCCATCCATGCTGTTGCAAATGGTAAGAATTCCTTCTTTTTTACAGCAGCATAGTATTCCATCGTGTAGATGTACCACAGTTTTCTAATCCATTCATCTGCTGATGGGCACGTAGGCTGTTTCCATATCTTAGCTATGGTGAATTGTGCTGCTATGAACATATGGGTGCATATATCCTTTCTGATTGGTGTTTCTGGTTTCTTGGGATATATTCCTAGAAGTGGGATCACTGGGTCAAATGGGAGTTCTATTTTTAACTTTTTGAGGAAACTCCATACTGTCTTCCATAGTGGCTGCACCAGTCTGCATTCCCACCAGCAGTGCACGAGTGTTCCTTTTTCTCCACATCCTCTCCAGCACTTGTCGTTTGTTGATTTGTTGATGATAGCCATTCTGACAGGTGTGAGATGGTACCTCATTGTTGTTTTGATGTATTATTATTCTTAGCAGGTGGTTAGCAAACCAGCTCTCCTGTGGGAACTAGAATTCTTCTTTCATAGTTCTGATGTTAATGTGGTTGGCTCCCTTTGAAAGAAAGTTAAATTAGGGATTTTATTTTAAAGTAGTTAGGAAGGGCTTGAATGAATAAATGAGCTGGTAGAGCCCCTATGCCAGAAGTGGGAATACTGAAAATGGGTTCTGAATCCCCCATGTTCACTGATATTATCAACAAGAAAAGGGAATATTTTTCCCTGGCCAGTGTAGCTCAGTTGGTTGGAGCGTCGTTCCATACACAAAAAGGTGGTGGGTTCGATTCCCAGTCAGGGCACTTGCCCTGGTTGCAGGTTCGGTCCCCCATAGGGGGATGTGCCAGAGCAAACAATCCATGTTTTTCGCTCGCTCTCTCAAATCAATTTTTAAAAAATAAAAGGGCATGTTAAATGTGCTTAAGTGGTAAAATTACATGTATCCTATATTTAATGCAGTGGTTCTCAACCTTCTGGCCCTTTAAATACAGTTCCTCATGTTGTGACCCAACCATAAAATTATTTTCGTTGCTACTTCATAACTAATGTTGCTACTGTTATGAATCGTAATGTAAATATCTGATATGCAGGATGGTCTTAGGCGACCCCTGTGAAAGGGTCGTTCGACCGCCAAAGGGGTCGTGACCCACAGGTTGAGAACCGCTGGTTTAATGTATTTATTATATAAAACTTACTGACCCTGCTTCTCCCTGTAGATGGGTGATACCTTGCTCTTTGTTAGCCCATACTAGTTTATCCCTCTGCCAGTTATCCCCCACACTCACTCCAGCTGTCTCTGGCATGTTTTGAATGAAGAGTCAGGTGTTGCTTGGCCCTGGCAGGTGATTGGCCATCCCTGCTCCACGGTTTATGAGGAGCTTCAACCATTTGCAGAGAACTAAATCTTGATAGATGGTGACTTCCATGGAAAGTTTAAAGAAATCATTTCTTTGTTACCTATGTCTAGTAAGGTGAGATGAGTTAGAAAGCAGAGGTTAGAATCTTTTTTGATTCTCAGGTGGTATGCAAGCAAATGAGAGGCAACAGTCTCATTTCCTATTTGTGATAATAGGAATAAAGGTGACAGAAGTGTGTGTGTGTGTGTGTGTGTGTATTTAGGCTTGGGTGGGATGGGCTAGTTAAAAGGAGTGTTCCTTTCTGAAAATCTCTTATCAATACAGTGGTTTTCAAGAATTCCTTTTATACATCAGGATAGGTAAGTGATCCTACAATACAGACAACCTCCTCCTTCCCCGAATTTTAGTGGCTTTAAGAAACAGATTTATTCCTTGATCCTGTTACATGTACATTGATGTTTAGTGGGGTATTCTGCTCATCAGAATTACTCAGGGTCCCAGGCTGACAGAGTGCCACCATCTTGAACATTGCCAGTCACTGGAAGGAAAAAGATTGCTCAGAAGGGTCTTGCACCTTTAAATGCTCTAGCGTGGAAGTAATAAGTATTCTGATCCACCTGTTAATAACTCATTTGCCAGAACTAGTTATGTGGCCCTATCTAATCATAAGAGAACCAGGAAGTTCAATCCAAATTGTGTTTTGAGTGTGTGTGTTTTTCCTCACCTGAGGATATTTTTCCATTGATTTTAGAGATTGGAGAGAGAGGGAAAGACAGAGAGAAACATCGATGTGTGAGAAACACATAGATTGGTTGTCTCCTGCACGAGCCCTGACTAGGACTCCGGCCAGGGAGGAGCTTGCAACCGAGGTATGTGCCCTTGACCAGAATTGAACCTGGGACCCTTCAGTCCGCCGACAAACGCTCTATCCACTGAGCCAAACTGGCTAAGGCTGTTTTGTTTTTTGATTGTTATTGTTTGTAACAGATCTTAACAATTCAGAAAAGTTCAGGGTAAAGTGTCTGTAAGGTTGCTTCCTGTTAAGTCCCTCTACACTGGGATTAGTAGTCCTAAGCCAAGCACACTGGTGGTGGTAGAAGTAATGACTACCACTTATTCATCATTTATTTATTTATTTATTTAATCCTTACCCAAGGATATTTTTCCATTGATTTTTAGAGAGAGTGGAAGAGAGAGGGAACGACAGAGAGAAATATTGATGTGGGAGAAACACATCGATTGGTTGCCTCTTGCACTTGCCTTGACCAGGGCCCAGGCCAGAGAAAAGCCTGCAACCAAGGTATGTGCCCTTGACCGGAATCCAACCCAGAACCCTTCAGTCTGCAGGCTAACACTCTATCCACCGAGCCAAACCGGCTTGGGCTAGTCATCATTTATTGATGTTATGTGCCAGGCATTGCACAAAACCATTTATGTGGATTGTATCGTTTGATCCAGACAACAACCTTAAAAGAGTAGCTGTTATCCCTATTTTACTGGTAAGAAAACAGTCTTCTGTGGCTTTTACGGCAGAGCCAGGATTCCAGTCCAGGGAGTTTGACTCCTTACCTTATACTCCTAACTACTATTCTATTCTGATTTGGGTCCTGAGCACACTTTGTCTTTTTTTTTAGCTTGATGTAGTTTTAGAGACCAATCTGGCAACAATCCGGGTTCTGGAAGCAATACAGAAGAAGCTTTCCCGCTTGTCTGCTGAGGAACAAGCCAAATTTCGCTTGGACAACACCCTTGGGGGCACATCAGAAGTCATCCATCGAAAAGCACTCCAGAGGATATATGCTGACAAAGCAGCCGACATCATTGATGGTCTGAGGAAGAACCCCTCCATTGCTGTCCCCATTGTACTTAAAAGGTATCCAAACAAATGTGCCCTTCGTGCTCTCCTGTGCTTCAGGACATAGTTGGTGTCCCATTAAATGAAGCTCATTTTTTACCTTGTTATCCCATGAGACCTCCATTTCTCCCCATTCTGGTTATTGAAAGTCAGGTACAGTGTGGGATAGTGGGGCTTCTTAAAACTACACACACACAACACTTTACGAATTTGCGTGTCATCCTTGCACAGGGCCCCTGCTAATCTTCTCTGTATTGTTCCAATTTTAGTATGTGTGCTGCCAGATTGAGCATGCTGGTGGAGCTTCTTGATGGGGTTCTGTGTAATCAACAGTAGAGGGCAAAAATTTAAAGTCCATATTGGAATGCTCTGTGTTTGAGGCCATACTTTAAAGTATAAAAAAGAACAAAGAAGAAAATCACCACCCATGTTCCTACCATTCAGTACTAACCCTTATAACATCTTTGGTTTTTAAAAAGAGATCATTTGTCTTTGTAAAATTCATAAGTATTATTTTAAAAGACTTAAGAGTGCCTTTCTACCAAGAATGTCTTTTTCTTTCTCCTAATAAGCCTTCAGCCTGAGTTGTGGAGGGGCTTTTGTGCCCATCAAAGGAGGGGGCCAGAGCCAGGGCTAAGCCCAGGTTCCTCCAAGTCTGGACCACATTGTGAATCCTAGCTAAGAGCTGGGTCCTCCTCACTCAGTATCACCTGGTGAAAAGGAATTCTTGTCTGCTGCACAGATGCCCCAATTTAGCGTTCCTCCCTAGTCTTCCCCTCAGATACTGCCACAGATTATTTCTCTTTACCAGAAGCATTTAACTTTTAGCTTTGAGATGTAGAATATTCTTCAGTGTCCATGTTGTTTTTCATTTTACTCTCCTCTCCTCTTCTGGAGGGTTAAGATCAGTTCTCATCAGAATGTTCGCATAGTAAACATTCTTAGAGGTTCTGTACCAAAAAAACTTGTTTAACTTTGTGTTAGCTGGCCAAGGATGAGAATATTTAAGAATATTCCATGGAATGCTGTTTGAGAAATACTGTTCTAAGTAGGATTTCTGACTTTGGGACAAATTACTTCCCCCAAATCCTGAATGAGTAATTTCCTCATGTAACAGAGTTAAAGACTGGTTTGAATAACATTTATCCCAAGTCACCAATAATTTTGACAGGCCTATCATACCTATCTGTTTATTAAATTTATTGGGGTGACATTGGTCAACATGATCATATAGGTTTCAGGTGTGGGTTAGGTGCTGTTATCCCTATTTCACTGGTACAGCAAAGCCAGGATTCCATTCCAAAGAGTTTGACTTCCACCTGTGTTTCCACCCCACTCCATACCCGACTAGGTTGAAGATGAAAGAGGAAGAATGGCGAGAAGCCCAGAGGGGCTTTAACAAGGTGTGGCGAGAGCAAAATGAGAAATACTACTTGAAGTCTCTGGACCATCAGGGTATCAACTTTAAACAGAATGACACCAAGGTCCTGAGGTCTAAGAGCTTACTCAACGAGATTGAGAGTATCTATGATGAGGTGAGCTGGAAGTTTCTACACCTGTAAGAGGGCTCCAATCTTTGTATAGCTTTGATTCCTGGAAATTACCTTTGTTATAGGAAATCGAGACCCTCTAAGACAGTGGTTCTCAACCTTGGCTGCACATTAGAATCACCTGGGAGTCTTTAAAATCCTGATTTCTGGGCCTCACCCTCCGGAAATTCTGTTTCTTTGTTATGGGGTGGGGCCACAATATTAGTAACAAAGAAACAATTTCCGGAGGATGAGGCCCAGAAATCAGGATTTTAAAGAGATTCCCAGGTGATTCTACTGTGCAGCCAAGGTTGAAAACCACTGCTCTAAGACTTGTTGATTCTTGCTTCGTAACTGTCATAGGCTTCTATTCCTGATTCTACCATTTTAACTCTTAACCTTACCTTTCTACCTAAGCTATCTTACTGGTTTCCTAGTTTACCCTCCTGGTTTCAGTTGACAACCCCACTTCTCCCCATTCACTGCTTGAGTACCTTGTATTTGATTGGCTTGCCTCAGCTTCCCACTACTTAAACTCTTCTCACTGATACCAAACTCTTTCTAATCCTTGTTTATTCAGCATACTTACAAAGATTATGTGTGGTTCAGGAGCTAGGATACTGTGATGAATAAGAAAATAATCCTGTTTTCTTTGAGCTCACAGTCTTAGGGGATGGATAGAGACATAAATGTAGTGTGGTTGAAAATTCCTGGAAGTGATGTGATCTTGAATTTTAAAAAGCTTTTTATTGTGAAAATGTCAAATGTACATGAAAGGGGAAAAAATAATAAAGTGAGCTCTTACATAAATTTGAATAATCATTTCTATTTTGTCAATGTTTTTACATCTAACACTTTTTGCACTTCCACCGCAGAAGTATTTTAAAGTGAATCCTAGACCTCATACTGACTGCTTCCTCCATAAATGTTAATTCAGAATTTTAGATTGTCCCAATGTCCCCTATCAGTCTTCAAAGTCTAGAAGGTACCAATATTTTGTTCTCAAACCACATCTTCCACATTACCTTATTGTTTCTAGAAGTTTTGGATTGGAAAATAATAGTCACTATGGTTAATAATTGAATGTACTGATGTGTTGTCTCATAGGTCTGTTGGTTGTTGCTATGGATATGGCACTTACTACTTTGTATCTCTCTCTCTCCTGGTAGCGGCAAGAGCAGGCTACTGAAGAAAATGCTGGCGTACCTGCTGGCCCACACCTCTCTCTGGCCTATGAAGACAAGCAGATCCTGGAGGATGCCGCTGCCCTGATTATCCACCATGTGAAGAGACAGGCAGGCATTCAGAAGGAGGACAAGTACAAAATCAAGCAGATCATGCATCACTTCATTCCAGATCTGCTCTTTGCTCAGAGGGGTGATCTCTCGGATGTAGAAGAAGAGGAAGAAGAAGAGATGGATGTAGATGAGGCCACAGGGGTGGCTAAGAAGCACAATGGGGTTGGGGGCAGCTCCCCTAAGTCCAAGCTACTGTTTAGTAACACAACAGCACAGAAGCTAAGAGGGATGGATGAAGTGTACAACCTCTTCTATGTTAACAACAACTGGTATATCTTTATGCGACTGCACCAGATTCTTTGCTTGAGACTTCTGCGGATTTGTTCCCAAGCAGAACGGCAGATCGAAGAAGAAAACCGAGAGAGGGAGTGGGAGCGGGAAGTGCTGGGCATAAAGCGAGACAAGAGTGACAGTCCTGCCATTCAGCTCCGTCTTAAAGAACCTAGTGAGTGCCTAGACTGCTGGTTTACAGAAGATGTGTTCACAGAAGATGTGAGGGGTTGGTGACCTTGGGGCCTAGTTAGACTCGGGACTTTCCTTTTATACATGGGGCACAGGCAGGCTTCAGAGGAGTTCAAATCCTAGTTCTGCAACTTACTGGTTGTGTGACCTTACTTAACACTCTGAACCTGTTTACCTGTAAAATGAAGGTGCTACTTGTTACTTTATGAGGTTGTTGGGAGAAGTGAAGAAAATATGCAAACCACCCTTTACAGTGCTTGGATTGTGGACACTTGACACCCGGAGGGGATGTCATTTGCCATCAGTTTCCCAAATGGCAGATCTCTGGGTCATTACAAAGAATTTCAAAGGACAGAGAGAGACAAAAACCCAGTTGGCTCCACTGCATGACAGAACATAAATTCCTAGTGGTTCATGCCTAAGACAGTTGGGAATTTTCTGATGTGTTTGGGCAGTACTTCTCTTTAACCAGAGGGGTTCGTGGCTCATTCCTAATAAAAGGAGAAGGGGGTATGGAAAGGAGACTGGAACTCAAGAGATGGTGTGAGCCAGCAGAATAGGCAAAACAGAAATGAAGATCGAGAACCAAGAAAAGGAAAATAAATAGGGGTTAAGGAAGCCATCCATCATGTGCTTTAAGTAATTCTGTGCCACCTATTTGTAGATAACTTCAGTTCATAAATTAAATACTTGAGGTGTGAGCCAAAATATTTTTCATGAAGCCTTTCTTCGGTGCCCTTGAGGAAATAGCCAATCTGTGGAGCAAATTAGCTTTTCTTTTTTTTAACTGTTGCTAAAGTAAGAAGCCCATGTGTGGTTCTCGCCTTCAATCTGTTGAAGAGCTAATGACCCTGGGAATTCTAAAAACCTTTATCTGGATTAATTCTAGCTTGACAGACAAGTTTTGGACCTCAATGTGGTGATTCCACCTGCTTGGGTAGAAATAAGAGAAAATGGCCTAATCCTGGCTTGACCACTGACTTAAATTGGTTTGAGGCTTACATAGTTTGGTCTTGAATGACAATGCCAGCTTCACTGATCATAGCTCATGTGCATTTGCACATTGTTTTATTCTGGCAGAACAGCATTTTTGCATGGCACTAGCATGGCTCATGCCTATGCTGTGGCTCTGAACAAGGTGATATTCTAATGAAACTCAAGCCAGTTGCTGCTCTTAAACAGTAATTGTCCTGTTTTGCTTGTCTTGAATGAGTCCATCACACTGCAGATAAATGGACTCAGCTTTTGCTCTTAGCCTTTTTGCCCCTGTATATACTTTACAAACTGGTGACCAAATGTCATTTTAGTGAAAGCTTTCTTTTTTAAAAAAATATATTTTATTGATTTTTTACAGAGAGGAAGGGAGAGGGATAGAGAGTTAGAAACATCGATGAGAGAGAAACATCCATCAGCTGCCTCCTGCACACCCCGTACTGAGGATGTGCCCGCAACCAAGGTACATGCCCCTGACTGGAATCGAACCTGGGACCCTTCAGTCCGCAGGCCGACACTCTATCCACTGAGTCAAACCTGTCAGGGCAAGTGAAAGCTTTTTATTGAAGTGTAACACATACTGAAAAGCATACAAATCCAAATTGTATAGCTCAGTGAACTTTTACAAAGTGAACACACCTGTGTAACCAGTACCTAGATCAAGAAACAACACACAACCAATATACCAGTAGCCTCCTCATGCCTTTTTCAAATCTGCATGTTTTTGAGCCTTGTGTAAATAAATGGGTCTTATTTTAGTAAGCTGCAGTCAAGAGTCCTTTCACCATTCCTGTGCACTCTGGTAGTTTCCAATGTCTCTGTCACAACTGATAAAATTCCAGCTGGTGGCAGAAGTGGTTCATGTGCAGCACAGGTCACTGTGCAATTTGTGAAGTACAACATTGGGAATCCATTTTGAAACAAAAGGACTTTGACAGATGGAGATGACTTTATTATTCATAGAGGATTTAATTTGCTCACCCTTTTTTCTGTTCCTGAGGGTTTCCCAATGCTAGAGTGTGACTCTATCTGCTTTTCTCATCTGTCCCTCTATGTTTCATGGAAATAGCTTGGTGAGCAAGTGACTCATGTGAGGAATGCTCTTCACAGGCGGGGTTTGGGGGGATGGGAGGGTGGTGATAGTTTTCTCTCAGCAGGGGAGCCAACAACTTTTTGAAGAAACTTCATCCCTGGGATATTTTGCTCTCTTATGCAGAGCCCAGCCTGTCACTAAGTGTCTTTCTGGCATGGTCAGAGTTCTGGAAGCTGCTGGTGAAGTTGCAGAATCACTGTCCTCTGATAGAGCTGCTGATTGTAGCTGCCTGTCAGATTGTGTTTCTGCAGATTGAGGAGGCATGCTTTGAGTATCTAGGGTTGGTTTATTCAATGTTCCTTAGGCCAGCTCTGGGACCTGCCCTGCCTGCTCTCCTGATCTTTTCCTAGCAGGGTAAAGTCTCATCTGTCCCATCTCTCCCACAGTGGATGTTGATGTAGAAGATTATTACCCAGCTTTCCTGGATATGGTGCGGAGCCTGCTGGATGGCAACATTGACTCATCACAATATGAAGATTCACTGCGAGAGATGTTCACCATTCATGCCTACATTGCCTTCACCATGGACAAGCTCATCCAGAGCATCGTCAGACAGGTGAGGGTGAGGGTGAGTACAGGAAGATAGCCTTGCCTAAAGATGGACCAGGCACAAAGAAAGGGTTTATAATGATGCTTATGTACGAATGCTTCTATAGAGGGGAGAGGAAGTGAATGTGCTGTGGGGATGTCTCCCGTTAACAAAGTGGCAGCACTTCAGCCACATAACTGACTCCTCTGCTTTGCTCAGTGTGCCCTCATAGTCGGATGAGCCTGCCTCACACCTGATGTTTGGCTCTTTCTTGCTGGCTGGCTGTTGAGCCAGCATTGGTCCCGACCCTGATCTCTGCCCAGGAGGCCCAGCTCTGTTCTCGTCTACCAGGGGTGAGCTCTCTGCTGGTAGCCTTTTCTCTTCTATAGGTGTTGGTAATTCTACATACTTTCTTCATTTAATATTTGAAGTTCTTTTTACAGAAAGGGTTTCATAGATCATCTCTCTGAGTTAGGTTTGTGGCTTGTTGCTGTGGCACCCTGGGTGTTTGTAAATATGTTTGATGTTCTCTATTGCAATGATAATTTTATAGCAAATAGTATACATTATGCCTTGAGTTCTCAACTTCCAAAGGGAGTGTGTAGTTGGTGCACTACTTTCTTTAAAGTGAAAACTTGCCCTAGTCTGTTAGGCTCAGTGTATAGAGCGGCACACCCCCACGCCCATCCCCTCCTGAAGGGTCCCAGGTTTGATTCCAGTCAAGGGCACGTACCTCGGTTGCTCAATCCCCAGCTGTGGTTGGGGTGCGTACAGGAGACAACCAATTGATGTGTCTTTCTCACATTGATGTTTCTCTCCGTGTCTTTCTCCCTCCCTTCCACTCTCTCAAAATCAATAGAAAAATATCCTTGGATGAGGATTAACAAAAAATAAATAAAGTGAAAACTTATAAAAAGCAAAAAGATAATTCTAAAGTCTACACTGCCACTATGGAAAGAAAAGTTTGTTGCTCTACTGTTTCCTTGGGGTAAAGTATGAAATCCTTTGTGGAGTACCCATGACTGCATCCCTCCCATAGCAGCTTCTCAGAGTCAGGGAAAACACTTCTCAATTTTGGCATCTTCACGGAAGTTATCAAGCAGACAGTTTTTTCCTGAAAGTTGAAGTTATTAGGCCTTTCCTTAAGAGGTCTGTATCATGACTGGCAGAAATCATTGTATGGATATAATTAGCTATGGTCATAATTTTTGAGAGACTAACCCTGTTAATATCCCCTAAAAGTTGTCATATGCTTATTTTTCTGCTTACAAGTTAGTTTGCTGCTGCTACAGCTAGGAGTAACATCATTAAAACTAACTTTTTATAAGCCAAGATTGGTTTTTTTTGAAATAATAAATATAATTAGTTCATTTACTAGAAGCACCAGGTTATGATTTTGAGTCAATAATACATAACGTTTAGTCCTTTTATATGGAAACAGGTTTCATCCAGAAACCCTAATTCAATATGTTGAAAATCTATGTTCATGGTTCTCATCTTAACCCCTCAATTGAAGGCATATCTTCTCTCATTCACCTCATCTCACTTGGTATTCTCCCTAAGTTCATTCCTGACTGGAGGTAGAACATATATTTCAGGGTCAATCCATACCTTTATCTTACCATTTCCAGGCTAGTTTAAGAGGGATTTGTTTTAGGAATAAAACAAATTAAACACTCCCTTTGGAAGTTGAGAACTCAAGGCATAATGTATACTATGTTATCAAGTTGTCATAAAATAGGTAGCTAGCACAGAACTCAGTATATGCCCAGATCACATAGGAATTGGATTGGGACATTTTCCCCCCTTGCCTGAATGCTTTTTTTCTAGACATCTGCTTCATTCTAATGCTTTTCTCTGCAAATGAACATTGGATCCTCAACCCCCATTCCACCTACCACCAGCCTTGGTTTTCCATGGCAGTGCCTCTGACCCAAACATTACCTGATATTTCCATCCAGATGCTCTTCTGTCTACCGTGCACACTTACTGTGCCATTTCAGATTAGCAGGAGTGAGAATCTGACCAGCCTAGCTTGGGTTTGGAGTTATCTAGTTGTCCCTGAATTATAGTGATGCCCTTTCCAAAGACTCTAGAAGGGGCCAAATATCCAAGAACAGAGTAGGGATGGGGAGTTAGTGACCTGGTCTACTTTAACAAGAAGGTATCCTATATAACAAAAGGTTAATATGCTAAGTGTCCGACTGTTCGACCGGTAGCTATGACGTGCACTGACCACCAGGGGGCAGACGCTCAATGCACAGGCATGGAAACATGGAACAGACTGATGAATCTCAGAGGGGAGGGGGAGGGGAGAGGGCGGGAAGAGATTAACCAAAGATCTTATATGCATACTAGAAGCCCAGTGCACCAGTGGGGTCCCTCAGCCTGGCCTGCAGGGATTGGGCCAAATCCATGCACCGGGCCTCCGACATCCTCCAAGGAGTCCCAGATTGCGAGAGGGCGCATGCCAGGCCTAGGGACCCCACCAGTTCACGAATCCGAGCATCGGTCCTCTAGTAAAGTATAAATGTCTACATGGTAGAGACCATGCTTTGAATATATTTTCTTTAAACTGCTTTTTTTTTTCTCTCTAAAACACTATCTTAAGCTTTTCTCTATGTTATCAAGTTGTCATAAGCATTATTTTAATTCTCCATTAGAATCAATTGTCTGTACTAATTGTTATTTATTTAATCATCTCCAATTGTGGCTTTTTAGACTGCCCTCAAATCATTCACCCTCTGACCTTGCACTGTGTTTATTTATGTACAAATACACATACTTGTTATTTAAGACTTTTAAAAATAAGTGGTTGTTATAGTTACTAGCACTTCAAAAAGAACACACCTTCCTAAAAATAGAATAGCTTAGTAGTTATGAGAATTTTAAAATAAAATAGACAAGCTGATATTGCAGTTAACTTTTTGCTTTCTGCTTTATCTGTTTCTTTTGTTTTTAACATTCTCTGGCATTGTAATGGGTAGTTTTATTTGAGGAAATTTTTATTTCACAATAGAAGTATTGCCATGATTCATGGAAATGTAAACTGAAAGATTCAACTTTCTAGTCATCAGATAATTTAATAAGATAGTCACAAAAGTTAGCAATAGTCCATCATGATTGACCTGTTTTGAAATGAGTTAATTAACATTATATATAATTTAAGTACTATACTTTATCAGATGTAGAAAAATAGGTGGTTAGAAAGAATATTGGCCCTAGGGGTCAGAAAGCTTGAATGTTAGTCCTGACTCTGCTCCTTCAGCAACAGTTTCTTAAATACTTAATGAGTTTCAGACTTTGTATTAGGGCTGGGGATATAGACATGGATCTTGCTTTCATGGTTCTCGAAGGCCCCTCTCCTCACCTTGGGTACACAGTGAGTTTTATTATCGAACATGTAAATTTGTCTCATGTATCAGAACACCCCTCTCCAGATTCTTCCGAAGGTAGTTGTGGATCAAGTGAGAATATGTATGAAAGCAAGTTGTAAATGGTAGAGAAGTGCCCTAAAAATAGGCGTCCATGGGAATTTTCTTTCATGTAAAAAATTTTTTTCAAGTTCCTTAGAACTTTATTAAATAGGTAGCACATTAATAACCATTGTCTGTAGTTTTGCTTTTATTTATTTATTTTTAAAAATATATTTTATTGATTTTTTACAGAGAGGAAAGGAGAGGGATAGTTAGAAACATCGATGAGAGAGAAACATCCATCAGCTGCCTCCTGCACACCCCGTACTGGGGATGTGCCCGCAACCAAGGTACATGCCCTTGACCGGAATCAAACCTGGGACCCTTGAGTCCGCAGGCCGACGCTCTATCCACTGAGCCAAACCGGCTAGGGCTATAGTTTTGCTTTTAAATAGATATGAATATTTTACTCATGGACCGGTGATATGGTTGAAGATTTTGGCTTAGTTATTCTCCAAGAAAAAAATAATAATGGTTTTGTGTGACTGATTTTTAAAAATTACCAATTCCCAAAACCTCTTTTTGAGCTGAGTGACTGGAACTATCAAAGGAAGGTTGAGTGTATGACAAGGAGAAGTATTTTCTTGATTCATTGTCTAGTTGCCTTTGCTTGATTCCAGCTGCAGCACATTGTGAGTGATGAGATCTGTGTACAAGTGACTGACCTTTACCTGGCAGAAAACAATAATGGGGCTACTGGAGGCCAGCTGAACACACAGACTTCGAGGAGTCTCTTGGAGTCAGCATATCAGCGGAAAGCCGAACAGCTCATGTCAGAGGAGAACTGCTTTAAGGTGAGAGTTACTCATATAGTCAATAATTGTGCTGGTAACAGGGGAAGTTGTTGGGATCATCTCTACCAGAAATCAAAGAGCAGAGTGTTTTGACTCTGTGATTCCACTGCTGGAACCTCCTTAGAGTTCCTGTGAGCTCACTAGAGAATATACAAAAAACATGGGAAAATAGAAGTAAAGTCTCCTATGGACTTTCTTGCCTTAATAAAAAATTACTTGTTTTATATGATTTCTATAATTTTGTCTTCTGCTTTTCTTTGAATGTTTTTTCATATGATAGTGTTTTGTAAGTATATTGTTTTAAAATGTTTAAAAATATAATCCTTGATTGTTGTAGAAAAGATAAGAAATGCAGAGAAAAGAAAAATTGGCTACAATTCTTCCCAGAAATAATCATTGATTACATTTCTAGAATATATATATCTGTAAGTTGTTTTTGCGCAATTAGCAACACCTGTGAGTCTTCAGCATCTTTTTGTGACTATTTGATATTTCATGCCTGCCTTATTTGACAACCTGAGTTGTTTCCAGTTTTCCATCATTGTAATAGCTGATTTGAAAAGTATATCGCTGGAAACAGCCTAAATGTCCAATCCACTATGGGAGTGGTTAATGGTACTCTATTGTATAAATACTTGGATGGCATATTTTGCAGCCCTTTAAATTAATTATAAATTATAAAAATATTGAAGCAAATAAAAGGATACAAAAGTATGTGTATTATGATTGCAGCTATGTAATAAATGTGTATAGTTGAGCAAAGCCTGTATGTATTTACACACAAGAAGGGCAGGGTCAAGTGACGCAGATTAAGGTTTGTGATTGGCTGAACAGGGAAGAAAGCTAAGTAACAGTTTGATCTATTTGGGTATGTTCCATATAGTTTAATGATCCGACTCCAAATGTTTTACTTTGTTGTCTACTTCTACTTTCAGTTGTTTTCGTTTCTAATTCAGTACCAGTAATATTTGCTTAATTTAGAATCAAAGAACGGAAAGCAAGTTTTTCAGTTCAGTCCTCAGATCTGATGTTCTAATACCTGAGGACCTTCCCACTACAGAAGAGATTCCCTAAGCTTTTCAGGGTTTAAATCTATAAATGTTTGTTATGAGCTTGCTGTGTGTTAGTTTTGATGGTGAAACAGAATTAGCCTCCCCACCCATTAAGAGTTTAAACAGGGTATTAAATTGTGGCCAGGGCCTTATGAAGGAATGGACAGATTCGCCCTGTAGATAAGTATATTCAGGGGGAATAGCAGGAAGAAAGGCTTTGTAGCCAGGAAAATGGTGTCACTACAGTGATCCTCTTCTTTAAAATGTTTACTAGTACATAGAGAATAAAATTTAATATGGTAGCAGTAAGCTAAACATAAGCAGCCCTTTAAACCCTCTGCTGCCACTCCCCACCCACCTTCAGCCTCCTCTCCCTTTATTTTTCCTATGTACATTCTACATTCAGGCTTTTTAACTATCTGTGTTCCTTCAGACCCTTTTCTGTGCATTTACATACAGGTGTATGTATATGTAGAAACAAATATTAGATTGTGCATATTCTACATCCTGCTTTTTTTCACTTAGTATGTCTTAGAATTGCTTATTTTGGTTTATGTAGATCCAGCTCAGTTTTTTTCACCTGCTGTATCATACTTAATAATATAAATGTACCGTATTTTTTTTTAAAAATCATTCTTTTATGGGTGAGCATTTAAACTTTTTTTGTTTTGTTTTGTTTTGTTTGTTTTAACTATCTCAAATAGGGCTACATTGAACAGCATTTTCTTGTATTTGTATCCTTGTGTGCATGTGTTAGTATTTACCTAGGGTAGAGACAAAAAAGTGAAATTATTTGGTCAAAGGGATACATATTTTAGATTTTTTATTTTAATGGATATTGCCATTTCACTCTCCAAAATGTTAGGTTGTACCGGTGTACACTTGCATAAGAGCATTGATTTCCGTGGTCAATTGGTTTATCAAACTTCTTTTATTTTTTTCCAGTTAGAATCAACGGTTCTCAACCTGTGGGTCGCTACCATCGGAAAACACATATCAGATATTTACATTATGATTCGTAACAGTAGCAAAATTACAGTTATGAAGTAGCAACGAAAATAATTTTATGGTTGGGGGTCACCACAACATGAGGAACTGTATTAAAGGGTCGTGGCATTAGGAAAGTTGAGAACCACTGAAGATGGTTAGAAAATTACTTAAATTCACATTTCCCTGTTTCCTACTGTTGCCCTACTATGTATTGCTTATTCATACATTTCACCTTTTGGGGGGGGGGGGGTTTAGTTCTTTTTATGTACTTATTAAAATACAGTTGTCTCTGTCATAATTTCTCTGAAATTGGATTGATCTTCTGTATCCTTCAGTGCACAGCTGAGGGTCACTTCAGTGAAGCGTGAAATCTTTCTCAGCTCACTGAAGAGGGAATTATTTATTTTCACAGCATATTGCTCATGTCTCTAAAATTAAATATAGCTGCTTATATTCCTATTTACTTTACTAAATTAATCTTCTCCAAAGAAGAAATTATGTTCTCTTTTGAGCGTGCCCCTGTGTTATGCAAAGTGCTGAGGTCCCAGAAAATCTCAGGTATTGTTTGTGGATTCCAAAGAAATGGTTAGCTGTGAAAGACATGGGTTTATTAGGACTTACGTGCGCACTGGTGGTGGCTGACCAGTGAAGTTTACTGCTGCCCCGGCTACTACCAAAGAAGCTGTCCCATGAAGTCCCGACGGGGGTAGCTGGTCGGTGCTATTGTTTTTGCCACCACCCAGACTTTCCCAACACAGGTTTTATAGAGTACAGAAAACAGAAACAGGGCATGCCAGGGGGAGGGTGACAGGCCCCTGTGTAAGCTGTATGAGATCAAAACACTAGCTGTTTATAATCCAGGCTGACATCTAGAAGCCGTTTCTCTTTGACTTTTCTTAGACTGAGTTGCTAGCCAGGTTCCCAAGGTCGCACAGTCTGCTTACAGATGGCCTTCACTATTATCCCGTTTACCATATATCCCGTCTGTTAAGTAGTAACATTCAGTAACTGTGTGTTGAGTAAATGAAGTATAGGGAGGATATTGGTGGAAGAGGCAGGTAGACAGAGGGGGTCCAAGTGGTAGAGGATCTTTAGTAAGTAAATGGTTTGGATTTTCTTGTGGTTGATGAGCAGTGAGGCATTATTAAGGACTAAATATCCCACTGGATTTGAATTTTCAGGAAGACAGTTTGGTAGCACTGATTAAGAAGATGTGGACTAATCAGAGGCGAGTTTACTCCTGGAGGCAGTTAACCAAATTTGGGTGATAGGTGTGAGCAGTCTAATAATGAAGCTAGTTAAGGCTTGGAGAGTGGTTACAGAGGTGAGGGAGGTGGGTGAACACATGGGGAAGGGCCTAGCAAGAGAGGATACAGGTGGAGGAGCCTGTTGGGATGAAATTGAGTTAATTTTAAGCATGTAGAGCAGTGGTTCTCAACCTTGGCTGCACATTAGAATCACCTGGGAATCTTTTTAAAATCCTGATTTCTGGGCCTCATCCTCCGGAAATTCTGTTTCTTTGTTACTAATGTTGTGGCCCCTCCCCATAACAAAGAAACAGAATTTCCAGAGGATAAGGCCCAGAAATCAGGATTTTAAAAAGATTCCCAGGTGATTCAAATGTGCAGCCAAGGTTGAGAACCACTGATGTAGAGAATAGACTGCCTACTCAATATCACTTTAAAGGGTGATTTCCTTAGAGCAGTAGGACTAATCTAGACACTCTAGGATCATCCTAGTGACAGGGGTTTAGCATAGTCCTGGAGGCAGTGTTTCTTCACATCTATTTTAGAAGTAACTTCGTTTGTGTTTGTGTATATATTATGTTCTTGTCATGTTTTAAATTTGACTAGCAGATAAGAATTTCTAAAGCTTCTCCAGAACAAATCGGGAACTATAGCTGGCTTCTAGTCCTGCTTATTTACTCTCTGAATTTTAGGGTTTTTTTCTGTGTAAACCAAGGAGGTTAAAATAAATTATTCTCAAGTTTCCTTTTAAGTGCTGATCTTCCATGTGATTTGAATCATGACCTTGTCTGCAGCAATCCCTTAGGGTAAGGACAGTGAAAGTCCTAGGGTTTTTGAAAGGGGATATCCATGTGCCATCATCATTTGATAGTTCTTTTGTGTAGCACATGACTTGCTTTTGAAGAACTTCCAATATGATTGATACTATTATAGCAGATCACTTCTTAATACTTCAGTGTTTTGTGTTCCTTACCCCCATGGTGTGTGTGATACCTCAGATAATCTTTATTGCAGTGGAAATGCAGTTGTTCCTCTTGGTTGTGTTCATGTTTTCATCTTCACTTTGTTTGAGAAGGTTCCTTCTTTTTTAAAACTAGAGGCCCAGTGTACGAATTCATGCACCAGAGGGTCCCTTAGCCTGGCCTGCAGGATGGGGCTGAAACCGGCTCTCCTTCCCCTGAAGGGTCCTGGATTGCAAGAGGGCACAGGCCAGGCCGAGGCACCCCACTGGTGCACAATCAGGGCCAGGGAGAAACGTGGGAGGTTGGCCAGCCAGGGAGGGACCGAGGGAGGGCTCCAGGGCGTGTCCAGCCCTCTTGCTCAGTCGATCGGCCAGACCCCAGCAGCAAGCTAACTTACCGGTTGGAGCGTCTGTCCCCTGATGGTCAGTGCACGTCATAGCAAGCGGTTGAGTGGCCTTAGCATATCATTAGCATATTACGCTTTGATTGGTTGAACGGTCAACCAGTCAACCAGACACTTAGCATATTAGGCTTTTATTATATAGGATACTATAGACTTGTTTACATCTTTGTGTTAAGTCCTAGAAATGGGATTATCAAGTGAAATGGCTTTGACATTGTATAGTTTTGGCTTTAAAGCACTCTTATTGACATTGATTATTCTAGATAATTTAAGAAGTATGAAATATAAAATGGTGCTTTTTGCACTAACATTTCATTTTCCTGGTAGCAAGATTAAACTTTTGCCTTTTTAATCACCTGCCTCCTAAGTTTTTGTCTTCCTCATTTCTTCCCATTGGAACAGAGTTGTATGACTTTATTGCCTCTCAACCCTTAAGAAGCTGGGTTATAGCTTTGGAGATGGTCTTTGTTTACACTCAGGTTTCTTATTTGCAGCTTATGTTCATTCAGAGCCAAGGCCAGGTTCAGCTGACTATTGAGCTTTTGGACACAGAAGAGGAGAACTCAGATGACCCTGTAGAAGCAGAGGTATGACAAGTATATTGCAGAAGCTTTGCTGAGGGAGTGGTCATGTCCTGTGAGACTCCTCATTGATTGTCTTCTAGAAGGCCAAGACAGCCATAGGTCTGCTTAAGGGTCAGAACCTGATGCTCTTTAAAGAACAGATCATTTCAGCCATGTCTTCAGCTGAAGAGAAGGGCTATCTGGAGGTAGCTATTTGGGGTTGATGGCAGTCTTAGCTACTCTCAGTAAAGCCATCTCCTCTGAGGAAACCTCATGGTTGGCACCTTTCCTGTTTTTGTCCTAAAGTGTAAGAAACAACAAATGAAGTGGCATCTGCCCTGTTTCATCTTGATTTTTTGTGTCATGTTTACTTTTTATTGGGTTAGATGAAGCTAGGAGTTCTCAACCTCCACAGAGTAGACAGAGTGAGTTGGTTATCATACCTGGGTCTAACTGGTAATATTAATGAGGATGTAAGCCACATGTATGATGTTGGGGGAATATGGAAGGGAGACTGTTGTTTTGTGGGAATATTGGCTTATGGTTGCCAAATCATTAAATTTTTTTAAAGAGATGCCAGAAGTCCAGATTTTAATGTGAAAGATACTGATTTTTAAACATTTGCCACTAATATTTTATTTAACAAAAATGCTCTGTGAGGAAATAAGACTTGTGAATAAACCATCTGATACATATTTATGACTTCTGGTAACTTTTAAGTATCTGGGAGAAACTGGGTTTTGCTATCTAATGCAGTGACTTTCAACTGGTTTGCCACAAAAATTTCTAAAACATGCAATACCTACTTAGTTAGGAGCACTAACTTCTCCCTTTAGATTGTCAAATAAAAAAATGACAGCCAATATAATAATAGCTGTCTGGTGTGACTGAATCAAAATTATACCTAATTTTTTTTTTGTCATATTGGCAAAAAATACATTGGTGTGCCACAGAATTGTAATTTTTATTTTTTTATTTTAATCCTCACCTGAGGATATATATTTTTTTTTAGGGAGGGGGGATATAAAGAGAGCGAAACTTTGATGTCAGAAACATCGATTGGTTGCCTCCCATATGCACTGGATCGGGAAGTGAACCCACAACCTTTTGGTATACAGAATGATGCTCCAACCCACCCACCATGCCAGAGCATGTGCCACAGAATCTTGGTAATTAGTTTATGTGTGCCATGAATGAAAAAGGTTGAAAATAGCTGATCTAACAGACTTTCAAAGCTGTGTTTCAATACCAAGTAACAAGCATGTCATTATGGGAGCATATCTTTTTTATCTTGAAATTTTAGGAATTTTAGACATTTTAGTCATAAAATTTGCTGATGAGGGAGGATAGAGCTCAGGTTTTTGCTCTCTCCCCACTCCTGTTTTGTGTTTATAATCCTAGCGCTGGTCAGACTATGTGGAGCGATACATGAATTCTGATACTACCTCTCCTGAGCTTCGTGAGCATCTGGCACGGAAACCAGTATTTCTCCCAAGGTAAGTGAACCAACTCATGCATTGGCAGGATACACTTGTGCATAGTTAAGCAACAGAAAGTTAAATGTCTTTTCAGATTCTTGTTTTTCACTTACTCTATTCATTGTTCTTTCTGCTGAG
The DNA here is from genome assembly GCF_000147115.1 of Myotis lucifugus. Classification (NCBI taxonomy): domain Eukaryota; kingdom Metazoa; phylum Chordata; class Mammalia; order Chiroptera; family Vespertilionidae; genus Myotis; species Myotis lucifugus. The sequence continues at coordinate 6,382,858 of NW_005871089.1, read as the reverse complement.
GGCACTAATCAAGGTTTGTGTTGCTGTTAAAACAGAAGCTTACCTGGAGCTCGTGCCAAAGCATCAGAGAAGTGAGAGTCTTAGATAATCAGTGACAATTTACTTCCCTTATTACATCGGATGTGTAAAAGGACACAAAGCTAAATCAGCAAAGGGAAAGTCATCTGTGACAAAGTCAGAGAAAGCCAGGCAAAAGCTTCCCAGAATCCTCTTCCATTGGAGTCATACAGGACACTGAATTCCTCCAGCAATGAATTGTGACAATCTGTTTGAAATGCTGTCTACCAAGGAAACTCATTAGATTCTCTCTCAGTGCCATAGTTTTTTATTGGGAGCTAGTCATGTAGGCACCTCTGCCTAGCATGTACCAGAATTCCAGATTTCCAGAAGGAAAGCTACATTTTCAGCATAAGCCATATATTTTGAGCAAACAGCTTACATAGAGAGAGCCACTCTTATCATTTAGGGAATGGTGGAAACTCCCAAAATCCAATATCCCAAGGGACAACCTTGTAAGCAGGCCTCTCAAAGGATAGCAATCTTAGACCTGCTTTGTTAACTCTCTTCACAGAATCTTTTTTTTTTTTTTAAATATATTTTATTGATTTTTTACAGAGAGGAAGGGAGAGAGATAGAGAGCTAGAAACATCGATGAGAGAGAAACATTGATCAGCTGCCTCCTGCACATCTCCTACTGGGGATGTGCCTGCAACCCAGGTACATGCCCTTGACCGGAATCGAACCTGGGACCTTTCAGTCCGCAGGCCGATGCTCTATCCACTGAGCCAAACCGGTTTCGGCTTCACTGAATCTTTTTAATTCACCCTGCCCATATGTAGGCAGATTGTAATGCTGGTCCTCTATCTGAGGTTGAAGAAGAGTTTCAAAAGTAGAAAGTAGGCCGAGACCGGTTTGGCTCAGTGGATAGAGCGTCGGCCTGCGGACTGGAGGGTCCCAGGTTCGATTCCGGTCAAGGGCATGTACCTGGGTTGTGGGCGCATCCCCAGTGGGGGATGTGCAGGAGGCAGCTGGTCGATGTTTCTAACTCTCTATCTCTCTCCCTTCCTCTCTGTAAAAAATCAATAAAATATATTTAAAAAAAAAAAAAAAAGTAGAAAGTAGGCTTTGCTATAGTAGACGGGCTCTCTTCCTTCCCAAAATTAAAATCTTGCCAAAATTTGAATTGGAATCTCATGCTTTACATTTCCAGAAAGATGTTATCCCAGTACGGTAGGTCCTCGGGTTATGTCGGAGATCCGTTCCTATGGTGAGACATAACGCAATTTTCGCCATAAGTCGGAACCCACCTACATAAGCACCAATGTCACTCACAGGGAGCACATACACAGCAGTAATGAAGTGAAACAGTAAAAAAAAAAAAAATTTAAAGAAAGATAATTCCTGACCTTTACTTGTGGTAAATAAATAATAAAAAACATAAAGCACATATATACATACGTCGAGATGACGGAACTGTTTTTTTTAATACATAAATGGGAGATGGTGACGTAACCACAAAATGATGTACATCAAGTCCAACGTAACCCGAGGACTGTCTGTATTATAGGCAGGGAGAGATATAAATTGATACAATCATTCTGGGGTCAGAGCTGTTCATGTATGGGACCTTTACCGTAGAACTTTGGTTTCTAATAATTTGCCTTAATAGCTAAGGTTCTCAGTGTTTTTGGCTTTGAAACCTCTTCACTTTTAGAAATTGAGTACCTCCAAAAGCTTTTGTTTAGATGGATTATATCTAGTAACATTTACCACATTAGAAATTAAAACTGAGAATGTTTAAAAAGTTAATAAATTCATTTTAAAAACAATAATACTAAACATGTTATGTTATCAGAAATCTATATATATAAAAGGCTAAGTGACTGATTGACCGGCTGGCTGGCCGGTACATATGTCGTGCACTGGCAATTTAAAAATAAATGTTGACTCGCACTGGCGCGATACATATAAAGCTCTCACTGGCGCCAATCACATGTGACACCATAATGTATCTGAAGACCAACTATTGGCACAATGTACCTCTGACGCTGAAAGAAAGCGATGTCGTTGACTGAATATGTCTGAAGACCAGCTATTGGCACAACGTGCCTCTGAAGCCGAAAGAAAGCAACGTTGTCGACAGAATATTGTTTACTAATGAAGTTATATATTCTTCTCATATACATTTTACTGATTTTTTTCATCTCTGACACTTCTATTATAGAGAAAGGGTGAATGGCGATATTAAAATATTTTGTATTTTAATTTTATAGTACTATATTATATACTAGAGGCCCAGTGCATGAATTTGTGCATGGGTGGGGTCCCTCAGGGTGGCCTGCGGGATTGGGTCGAAACCGGCAGTCCAACGCCGCCTGCCACTCCTGCCTGCTGCTCCCGCTCATCCCGGCCCCACTGCTCCTGCCACGGGCTTGCGTCCAGTCAGTCCCGATCAGGAGAGGCTCTGGTGGCCACAGCAGCGCTTACCAGCTGTGAGCCCTGCATCTGGTGCCCATCCCAAAGGGGGGTGTGGGGGGATGGGATGCGATCAGCCCTCCGGGCAGGCAGTGGTACGCCCTTGCAGGCCAGGATCCGGATAGATCCCGTTGACATTCATGCCAGTTGTTGGGAGCCACCTAGCGACCACTTTTATATCATTTCTTCCTGCGGAGTGTCTAGGGAGGGGAAGCAGCCGTGGTGCCTGAGGCCAACTTTAGGAGGCTGGCGGTGCTGTAGGGATTGTGCTAGCAGTGCGGTCCGTCAGTGCGTGGCCCGTTCTCTGAAGATTGGACCTGCAGGACTACTGAGGGAGTGAGTGGCTGCCACCAGGCTGGTGAGCCGCCAGAACGGGTCGGTCAGATGAGTAGCACTCCCACTGTGGGAGCGCACTGACCACAAGGAGGCAGCTCCTGCATTGAGCTTATGCCCCCTGGTGGTGAGTGTGCGTCATAGCAACCAGTCATTCAGTCGCTTAGGCTTTTATATATGTAGATAGTATTTTGACATGTAATTTTTTGCAGTAATGTAATTATCGCATGAATCCTTCTTCTAATTAATTTCCTTTCAATGTGCACAAATCCGTGCACCGAGCCAGTAGTGATTTTATAATAAAAAGCTCTTCCAAACAAAAATAAGTGAAAGAGTGGCATTGCATTACATTTTTGCAAAATTTTTTTATGCCTGGCTTAATAGAAGAACAGCTGGATTCTTAGATCTGCTTCTGTATTCAATTTGTTGCACTATGTTGTTTGGTTGAAATATGCAAAGAAAATCTGGCCTTACTCAAATTTGTATTCTTTGATATGACAACAAAGCTCTTTAAGTAGTAGTTTCTTAAAGGTTAGTTACAATATCAATGAAAGTACCAATGATCTTTTCATACAGTTATGCCAAACCATTGGTTTATTTTGTAGTTTGATTCTTTTTCATGCATTATATTATAATTTCATGCAATTGGTTATTTGGAAAATCATAATTCACTAAGTTATGCAGACTTACCAGATGTTTACACATTTTCATTTTACAATATTAAAAAAAAACACATTTTTTAATTAAATCTTTATTGTTCAGATTATTACAGTTGTTCCTCGTTTTTCCCCCCATAGCTCCCCTCCACCCGGTTCCCACCCCACCCTCCGCCCTTACCCCCCCCCCCACTGTTCTCATCCATAGGTGTAAGATTTTTGTCCAATCTCTTCCAGCACCCCCCACACCCCTTTCCCCCTGAGAATTGTCAGTCCACTCCCTTTCTATGCCTCTGATTCTATTATATTCACCAGTTTAGTCTGTTCATCAGATTATTTATTCACTTGATTTTTAGATTTACTTGTTGATAGATGTGTATTTGTTGTTCATAATTTGTATCTTTACCTTTTTCTTCTTTTTCCTCTTCTTAAAGGATACCTTTCAGCATTTCATATAATACTGGTTTGGTGGTGATGAACTCCTTTAGCTTTTTCTTATCTGTGAAGCTCTTTATCTGACCTTCAATTCTGAATGATAGCTTTGCTGGGTAAAGTAATCTTGGTTGTAGGTTCTTGGTATTCATCACTTTGAATATTTCTTGCCACTCCCTTCTGGCCTGCATAGTTTCTATTGAGAAATCAGCTGACAGTCTTATGGGTACTCCCATGTATGTAACTGACTGTTTTTCTCTTGCTGCTTTTAAGATTCTTTCTTTGTCTTTTGCTCTTGGCATTTTAATTCTGATGTGTCTTGGTGTGGTCCTCTTTGGGTTCCTTTTGTTTGGGGTTCTCTGCGCTTCCTGGACTTGTAAGTCTATTTCTTTCACCAGGTAGGGGAAGTTTTCTGTCATTATTTCTTCAAATAGGTTTTCAATATCTTGCTCTCTCTCTTCTTCTGGCACCCCCATAATTCGGATGTTGGTACGCTTGAAGTTGTCCCAGAGGCTCCTTACACCATCTTCATATTTTTGGATTTGTTTTTCTTTTTGCTTTTCCGGTTGGGTGTTTTTTGCTTCTTCATATTTCAAATCTTTGACTTGATTCTTGCGATCCTCTGGTCTGCTGTTGGGAGTCTGTATAATCTTTATTTCAGTCAGTGTATGCTTAATTTCTAGTTGGTACTTTATTACAACATCGAGGGTCTCACTAGATTTCTTGAGGGTTTCATTAAGTTTATCGGCGGTTTCTAGAAAATTCTTGAAAAACCTTAGAAGTGTGGTTTTGAAATCTATATCCAGTAGTTTGCTTTCCTCCATTTCTGTCATTTGTGACCTGTTTCTTTGTCTCCGCATTTCTTATGCTTCCCTGTGTTGATAGAGTGGCTTTCTGTGCTAGGTGTCCTATAGGGCCCAGTGGCTCAGCCTCCCCAATTACCGAAGGTGGACACTCTTGGTGCACCCCTTTGTGGGCTTTGTGCACAGTCTTGTTGTAGTTAAGCCTTGATTGTTGTAGGTATCACTGGGAGGAATTGACCTCCAGGCAAATTGGCTGTGAGAATCAGCTGTGTCTACGGTGGGAGAACTTCTGTGCTGGAGACACCCTTCTGGGGCAAGACTTGCTTCAGTGGGGCTTTGGTGCTCACTGAGTCTGCCCCCTGAGTGTGTCCCTTATGGATATGAGGAGTTGTAATCTGGATTGTCCCATTCTGACCACTGGGTACACTGGCTCTTGGATCTCTAAGGAGGTGCTAATTTAGTCTCTGCCTGAGGCTACCCAGCAGGAGCTATAGAGAGATTTGCAGATTCCTCTTCTTTGTTTGGGGTTTGGAGGTGCCCAGATGAGGCCCAGCTGTGAAGTATTGCAAGCTGCTGTGGGGCCTTGGGCCTTCTTTTGGATGTTCTGGGTCTCTCTGACCCAGCTGCAGTTTGTTAGGTAATTTTAAATTGCAAAGGGCCAGGTCATTCATATGCAAAAGCCTCTGCACACAGCTTGGGTGGGACGGGGTCTCAGGGAATCAACAGGGCGGAGCAAACAGCTATGGCTGCTCCTCAGCCCTGCCCTAAGAGGCCCCAGGTCTCAGTGTCCCGCAGTAATCGCTGCAAGCACCTCTGAGAGAAAACCGCCCTCGAGTTCCGCCCAATGCCAGACAGTCCAGTTTCTCCCATATGAGTCTGGGTCCCCAGAGACTCGTCCGGAACTGGAGTTCAGAGCAGTCGGGAGCTTGAGACTCCCTCCGGATTGAAAAAGATAGCTGTGTCCTCAGTTGCCTGCCCTTTCCGCATGCACCTCCGTCTGCACTTACTTCTGCACCTCCTCTGAGTCTCAGTGTGCTTTTCTCTTTCCTTCTAGTTGTAGAATTTCCATTCAGCCAGCCTTCCTGTGGTTCTGGATGATGTCCGTTTTGTCTTTTAGTTTGTCTTTTAGTCCGTTTTGTCTTGAAGTGGTTGTGTGAGGCAGCAATTTCCAGTGTTTACCTATGCCGCCATCTTGGTTTCTCCCCAAAACCACATTTATTAATATTGCCATTGACCTCATCAAATACATCTATAATAATAAAAGCATAATATGCTAATTAGACTAGACGACCTTCCAGATGAAGCCGGGGCTGCGAGGGAAGCCCTGGTCCCGGGTGCCTGCTGGTGGCTGGAGGGAAGCCCAGGTCCCGGGTGCCAGAGGGAAGCCGGTGCCAGCATCCCAGGGAAGGAAGGCCTACTCTTGCACGAATTTTGTGCATCGGGCCTCTAGTCTTTAAATAATGGGAAGCTTTCAGTTCGTGGTGGCAAGCCCCAGTTTACCAGAATTCAAAGTTTTCCTTGAAAACTTAAATCTTATTGACAACAAATATATGTAGTAGTTTTCCTTGAAATGCCAGGCTCCCTTGTTCATTTTTGAGAAAAAAATGTGCTATATATCTTATACTGACTAGTCAGTCCTTTCAGGTAAAATTGGTGATCCATTTGCAACTCAGCAGAGCTCAAATGCCTTTCTTCAAAGATTTCATTGTAATTCAGAACACGAAGGTGTTTCTTGTGTAGTTCCCATTTTACCTACAGTATATTAAAATGATGTGAATTGAGGGGCTGGGATTTAATTTTAAAATGTTACTTCTGCCCCCCGTTGATGAGACTAAGTGGTTGAGCGTCAACCCAGGAACTAGGAGGTCACGATTAGATTTTGAGTCAGGGCACATGCAGGGTTGCGGGGCTCCATCCCTTTTAGGAGGCTTGCAGGAGGCAGCCAATTGATGATTCTCTCTCATCATGAATGTTTCTATCTCTCTCTCCCTTCCTCTCTGAAATCAATAAAAACATATTTTTAAAAAGTTACTTTTCATTAGGGCATTCTTAAGTGAAGCCATCTTTCTTTTTAATTGCCAGTGCATGGCCAGAGAAGAATGCAAAGATTTTCAAGAATAGTTTGCTGCCACTGCGAGGCCAAATATTAATGCAGTAAAGGGGGGGGGGGGGTTGGCGCACATAATGTTTTGGTATTATTATGAAAATAGCTTTGATCTTACAGACCTATTGAAAAGAGTTTGGGTCCTTGGATCAAAAACTTGCTGCCCTACAGAGATACATGTATACAGAGATACTCACTGAAACAGTACTTTTAATAAAGTATTGGAAATAATGTAATTGCCTAGTTAACAATCTTTTTTTGCCTATTGTTGGAGAGAATTAAACTCTATCTACCTATTAAGGCACCCATTGATGTTAATCTCTTTTCCTGGGTATGTATAAGAGTATTAGTTATGTGCCATCTTTGGAATAATTGAGAAAATAGGCATTTAAATAATTTTCTGTGCTCTGTGGTTCAGAAAAGGAACCCCTGATTGATTTCTGTTAAGGAATGGTAAATTGAGGCACATTTCCTCTGCAGCCATTGAAGAGAATGAGACAATTCTATATGTAGTGAAATAAAATCTTCATGAGAGTCAGTGAAAAGTTGAGAACAATAGAATAGTATTTATAGTGTGATCCTATTTTGTCTTGAACACATTCCAAAAGCAGAATCATAGCAAGTGATTACATATGTTATTTCAGGGAGACCTAGAAGATTTCAAAGCAAAACTGCTGACAGAGGTTATCTCTGCCAAGGCAAGCGGGATTTTTGAAGAATTAGGGGTAGGAGGTGGTTGAAGATTTCTGCTTTTCTGTTTATCCCTGCAGCTGAAAATGTTTTTTTTACAATGAAATCATTGGACATTTTTTATATGTATGTAACTAAAATTGTGATGAGTTCTGTGAAGGCACATAATAAGGAAAACTCTAGGGGGAGTCATGGAAATCTGTCTGGACCAGCTCTCATCATTCATGGCTTTCTGCTTTGTAGGAACCTGCGGCGGATCCGGAAGTGTCAGCGTGGTCGAGAACAGCAAGAAAAGGAAGGGAAGGAAGGAAACAGCAAGAAGAGCATGGAGAATGTGGATAGCCTGGATAAACTGGAGTGTAGGTTCAAGCTGAACTCCTACAAGATGGTGTATGTGATCAAGTCCGAGGACTACATGTATCGGAGGACTGCCTTGCTCCGGGCTCATCAGGTGAGAACCTCTCCCCAGCCAGGACCAGCCTAACCCAGAGGCTGCTGGTTTTTCCTCTTCCTTTATGAACACCTCTACTTGGATTTAAGAATTGAGTAAACTGGTGTATTAGGTTGTTGAGGATGCTGTAACAAAATACCACACAAACTGTGTGACTTAAACAACAGAAATTTATTGTCTCAGAGTTCTGAAAGCTCGAAGTTCAAGTTAAAAGTGTTGGCAGAGTAGGTTCGAACCTTCTGAGGGCTGTGAGGGAGAATGTTTTAGCTGGCACCCTTTGATATTTCTTGGTTTGTAGATATCTGCCTTCATCTTCACATGGCATTCTCCCTGTGTGCGTGTGTGTGTCCAAATTTTCCTCCACAGTCATATTGCATTATGGGTCACCCTGCTAACAGTATGACCTCATATTAACTAATTATAACTGCAACAACCTTATTTCCAAATTAGGTCACATTCTGAGGTACTGAGGGTTAGGACTGGAACATGAATTTGGAGGTAGGGCACAAATCAACCCATAACAGCTGGTGGCATTTCCATTGAAGCTATTCCCAGCATTTACTTTCAAGTGGTAGTGCTTATATGAAGGCTACCCATTTACATGTGCTACTTCAGTAGTGAAAGCTCCTGGTACACTTATGTACCAGGTATTGAACCATGCCGTGGGACTACAGCCATGAAGTAGAGTATATAAGGAAGGCAGTGTGATATTCACTATCAAGGAAAGAAACTAGGTGAAGTGACCAAGGATAAGTGATGTGCCCAGCTTTTGTGGGAGAGATCTCTCTAAGGAGGTGAAGCTTAAGACCTGAACAGTGACAAGGATCCAGCTCGGTGAAGAGTTGGGGTTTGATAATTTCTAGGCAAAGGAAGCGAGTCCAAGGCTGAGAGGGAGGAATATGTGAAAAACTAAAACCATCAGTATGGCTTGAGCCATAAGGAAAGTGGGATGTGTGAAGTTGGAAGGGTAATAGAGGCCACATTGCTCAGTCTTATAGGCCATGGTTTGGATTTTGTTTGAGGTGCATTGGGATGTTGAATGTGGGCACAAAGTTGGAAGAGCAGAGACCACACAAAAGGACTGCTGTTGTCCAAATGAGATGTGATGGTGACCTGGACTAGCAGAAAGGTGTCAGTGGAATTATAAGAATTAAACAGACTGGAGATATAATTGTCAGACAGTAATGATTAGATTTTCATTTGAGGTAAGAGAAAGGAGAACATCAAGGATGATGCCTGGTGGTTTTTGTTATTTGGTTTTGTTTGTTTTGCTTGAGTAAGTGGGAAGTTTAGGGATATATTTGTTATTAAGAAGAGATTACCATTTTTGAGGGGCAGCTCAAGCATTTTGTTTTGAACTGCTTAAGTTTGATAGGACAATAAAACATTCAAGTAGGAGATCTGGGTGAACAGTTTAATATACTTATCTCATGGTACTGTGTGTTGTATATCTGTGTCTCTGATTCAAATTATTTGGAGAGCTGGGCCTAATTTATCCTTTTCTCCTATTCTGTCTTTTACGTGAGCACCGATAAATATTTACAGGATGCATAGATAGGAACCTGAACCTCCACTGGAGATCCACTATGCTTAGTACTCTGCTGGACGGGGTGGGGGTAATACCGTGGGGGAGAATGGGTTTTAAGCCCTTTAAGCCTCATGTTTTGTGTGTGTGTGTGTGTGTGTGTTTTAATATATTTTATTGATTTTTTTACAGAGAGAAAGGGAGAAAGGGAGAGAGAGTTAGAAACATCAATGAGAGAGAAACATCGATCAGCTGCCTCCTGCACACTCCCCACTGGGTATGTGCCCGCAACCAAGGTACATGCCCTTGACCGGAATCGAACCTGGGACCCTTGAGTCCACAGGCCAACGCTCTATCCACTGAGCCAAACCGGTTAGGGAAAGCCTCATGTTTTTTAGAAGTGGTTTGCCATGGTGCTGATAGAAATAACCTGTCCAACTTGGGGGTATATTAGAATCAACTGGTCCCTGGCTCAGTGGTTAAAGTGTCGGACTGAGGACTGAAGGGTCATTGGTTCAGTTCTGGTCAAGGGGCACATACAGGCATGTACCTCGGTTGCAGGCTCCATCCCTGGCCATGGTCGGGCCCGTGCAGGAGGCAACCAATTTATGTGGTCTCTCTCACATTGATGTTTCTATCTCTCTGTCTCTCCCCCTCCCTTCCACTCTCTAAAAAATCAATGGAAAAATATTCTCAGGTGAGGATTATTAAAAAAAATAAAAATTAGAATCAGGTGGGTTGCTGATGTTAAAATGTAGATTGGTAGAAACAAGGAAATCTGTATTTTTATCAAATTCCCCTGGTGATTCTAATGAATGCTAAAATTGAGAAACACTGAGCTTGTTTTGCCCAGAACCTATGTTGGCATTTCTTTGGTGGCTCAATGGGTTCCAACTCCTTACATGCTCTATGTTCTTAACCTCTTTCAGTTCTCTTCTGAAAACATAGATTCCTGCTTTTGTGTGCGTTTTTTCCCCCACTAACCAGTGGTATCAGAAACTTGAGGCCACATCTTTTCTTTGCTACTTTAGGAGGAAATTGGGCTTTGTATTTGAAGGGTTGTTTTGTTTTGTTTTTTGGTCCTAGTTCATGGGTGTTTTTGTTTGTTTTGTTTTGTTTTTTTACTTGTTCTGTTTTGCAGTCCCATGAACGTGTAAGCAAGAGGCTGCATCAGAGGTTCCAGGCCTGGGTAGATAAGTGGACCAAGGAGCATGTGCCCCGTGAAATGGCAGCGGAGACCAGCAAGTGGCTCATGGGTGAGGGGCTGGAGGGCCTGGTACCCTGTACCACCACCTGTGACACAGAGACTCTGCATTTTGTGAACATTAACAAGTACCGTGTCAAATACGGCACAGTGTTCAAAACCCCATAGCTGCGAAGTCAGAGCAGATAACTTGAAGGAGGTGTGTGTGTGAGGGGGGTGCGGTTCATGTGCCCTCACACACACTGAAGAAATGAGGAAGATGCCTTTCAAGCCTCACTGGGCCTCTCTGGGACATGGCCACCTGATCTGTCTGTGCTCTGGAACTTTCCCCAAGGGTTTAGGATCCTGGAGGGGAAGGAAATCCACTCAAGCATAAACACACAGCTTGCTTGCACACACCAGCAGAGCTAAGACTGGAGTCTCCTGGGGCCTGACCTTCGAAGAAGGAACCAGGTGCTATTCAAACCTTGGCTGGATGGGTGAACGTTGACAAACTAACTGAGGAAGGACTCAACACTCAGATGGTTTGTAACTCTGATGGTCAATGCTCCTCTTCTCTCCCCGCCACCCCCCAAAAGGGGGACAAAACTGGATTTGATTTTTTTTTTTTTTTCCTGATCACTCAAGCACATTTAGAGCATCCATTAGGTTTTATGTGGGACCCACATTTGGCTTTGGGATTGATCATCTTGTGGATTTGATTCCTGCCGAATCCCTTGTTGCCTCCCTTTTACTTTCTCCTCTGGTTATCAACCTCAACAAGTTCAAATCAGTTATTTTTAGCTCCTGAGGAACTGTTTTGTACCTGCTTCTTTACCAGTCTTCCCCAGTGCCATCCACCAGCTTTACTCTTTCTCTCAAACACACCAATTTTAACGGGGGTTTTCTTTTTTCTTTTTTGTAAATAATGTACATACTGTCAATTTTTTATTAAAAGAAATATGCTTTGATGTGCTAGCATAACTGCTCTAGCTTCTTGTGTACCATAGTTCTATGTGACTTCAGATTTAGTACCTATGAACAGGTGTGCAAGACATTTATTACACTTTTTACCAAAGGGAGTTACGGTTGTAGTACTTTTGTGTAAAACTTGTCTTCCCCTTGCCCCAAAACTTTTTTTTAAAAAAAAAATAAAGTTTGGTTCTCAAGGAATAAACTTGCAACCCAAGTCCCTTGTCCTCACCAGAGAACATTATGAATCAGGGATTTAGGCTCAGTTCCTTATCCAGGGTACCAACAGGCTTTTGCTCTAGTTAGCAGTCAAGTTCACTTATCTCAAGTCAAAATATTCCCAAGTTTTGAAGCAGAATACTTTATTCTTTCAGTACATGTTTTTTCCCCTCCCTTATTTCAACTGTTTAGACATGTGTGGTATTTGAGTAAGTTGTCTAGCTATATAATTTGTAATTCTCTATATTTTTTCTTATCCTTAGTAGAAACGGGAGTGAACAACTTAAATACCAAATCAGTATTTGAAAGAAGTGTGTATAAGGAGTGTGCTATAAGTGGGGTTGGGAGGGAGATTTGGTACATTTCATTACTAACTGCAAATGGAATATATTACATAAATTTAAACTGGCAGACATTTAATCCTGGGTGATAAGGATTTTTATGTAGTCAGCCTGGACTTCTGGTGGATTTTCCTCCAGCAACCATTTACCCTAATCATAGTTGCAAAGTAACCAACAGTGTTTTGTTTGCTTTTTTATTAAAAATCCACACACTCCCACCCACAACACACACTTCCAAACCCCAAAAACTTTTGGCTTCTGGACTTTCAAAATATATGGTAGACTTCTCTGATTTTTTTGTTTGTTTGTTTGTGTGTGGGGAGTGGTGAGTGGGGGGAGACAACACAAGAGGTGGAACCCAGAAATGTATGGTAGTAAAAGAGCCTTGCAGGAGGAGATTCTAGGATGAAGCTGAGGCAGTGTCTGACTTGGAGATGGAATGATAAGTACTGGTTGGGGATGGGAAATCTTCAGGTTTTCCCAGAAATTAGCTCACCTATCCCCCTCTGCTCACTCAAGAAAGATCATGTTGACTTGGAATTATGGGGGAAATAGATGGGGCCCAGCTCTTGCTGTCCCTGCACAGGGTTATGTCCAGAGCACCTGCTTGCAGGTTGGGAATAGGGTTTCAGAGCCACTTTCAGGAGAAAACCTTCAACCTACCAGTGTAACGAAAAAGAAGGGGGAGTTTCACTACATGGTTTTCACAAACAGCATTTTTGTCTCTCCTGTCTTCTGACACCTGAGCTACAAGCTCTAAACCCAGCCTGTATTATAGCTGGCAAGTTATCTTTATTTTAAACTTGAGGCCCGGTGCACAAGATTGGTGCATGGGGGTGGGGTGCCTCAGCCCGGCCTGCGCCCTCTCACAGTCCAGGAGCCCTTGGGGGATGTCCGCCTACTGGCTTAGGCCTGATCTTCCCCCATCCCCGCCCTCCCCACCTCCGGGGATCAGGCCTAAGCTGGCAGTCAGACATCGCTCTTACAGTCTGGGGCTCTCGCAGTCTGGGTCCCCTCGATCCTTATTGCCTGCCTGCAGCATAGGTGGGAGAGGCTCCCACCACCACCTCTGTGCTCGCCAGCCAGAAGCCAGCCTGCTGCTCCTTAGCGCTGCCTTGGAGGCGGGAGAGGCTACCGCCACCGCCACTGCACTCGCTAGCCGTGAGCCCTGCTGAGCAGTGCTCGCCATCCACTGGTGTGGCATAATGGGGAACAAGTTCTGGTCTCTGGCCTTTTATTATATAGGATTATGCTTGGTATTATGTACTCAGTCATACACTTCTGTGTAGTTTGCATTTGAAATGTTGTAAACTTGGTCAGTATTTCCATTAAAATATCAGGGCTAATGCTGTGTATATATTTTTCTTAATATTATAGACAAGAACTCCCTGGCCATCTTAGGAGAGGGGGAAAAAAAAGCTATCAATGGACTACTAGGGTAATGTGAAAATGAAATTAGGTGTCTGGCATTATGGCTTCTCTTAACTCTTCAGTCCTGTTTAGTGAAATACAGTATTCTATTAGGATCTTGAATGCTATGACTAACATGCTGTCTCAAATCAGAACTTTTCCAGAGTTTCTGGTGATAACCAACAGCCATGTACATAAAATAAGGTAGTAGAGGAAGCTGAGGTTACAGGGATGCAAAGCCCTCAACACCATGTCCATTCATGGCGGCTCTAGGGAGCCAGAGGCCAGGCTGTCACTGGAGGGCCAGAGGGTTCCCACCTGTTGGTGCTGATGCCGAGTGGTCTGTTGCATCTAATGGTCCCCCTATCTCTGTCCCAGAGCTTTCCGAGAAGCTAAGCGTCAGACTTACCATTTTATTTAGGTATTTGCCAAGTGGCCTGGCCCATCAGTCCAGAAGTGATAGAGGAGAGCCTCAAGAAGCACTTCTTTCAGTGCCCCTCTCAAAGTTCAGAGCAGCTGGGCTTCCCAGAGAGCCTGGCTGTTGTAAGAAAGCAGCCTGCAGCCGTCCACACACCAGAACCTTTAGTTCCGCCACACAGGAGCACCGGGATTTTCCAAGAACAGTGGGCGGGCGGCAGTGGTGGTGGCGGTGCCAACCCTGAAGCACTGGCGCACTACGCTGGAGCAGGCAGAGAAATTCGTGTCACCACTCTACCCACGACTATAACCTCTGTGACCCCTCAGGGCACCAGCTGGCCTGGTTCACCGGCCTCAGCCTTTCTTTCTGTGGTTAAACCCAAGCTACAGCCACCTGGACTGAGGGATAAAGTGCCTGCCCTCTATGGACAGGGCATGGCCGGGAGGAGGGAGCGGGGAGGCTGTGCTGTGGAACAGCCATCTCCAACGTGGGTCAAAGGACTCTGCGTTCCACCGCCAGGTGGAAAGCTGACTTTGAGCGCATGCCCACTGGCCCCTCCATGCCCAGGCTCTTCGGGGACAGCTGCCCGGTGGCCGCGCTCTCCAGTTGCCTGACACCTGAGAGGCTTCCCTACCAGGAGGCAATCCAGCAGGACTTCTGCCCTGCGCAGGTCGGTGACAGCTTTGGACCCACGTGGGTAATGCCCAGAGGCAGGGCCCTGCCAGTGGTCACCCCTCTGGGCTGGCTCACTCCTAAGGGCCACACCTCCATTGTCTGCCCCTGGTCCCTCAGATTTAATGAAAGAGTTCATTTTCCCCTTTCTCCCAGTCCCTGGACGCCCCTTAGGAAAGGCACTCAAGGACGGATCACAGACCTCTGGCTCTGCCTCTTTCCCTCACCTTACTCCCTTCTTGTCCATCAAATCTGATTACCTTGTAATGCATAGAGAAAGCCTCAAGCCCCTACTGACCCTTAATCCAAGAAAGTACTATTTCAAAAGGAAAAGGGCTCCCATCTAAGTGACTCTTGCAGATGGTGGACCTGCTGGTTCTGGGTGGAGCTGACCATCCTGGAGGCATGGGTGGGTCAGGAAGTTCACCTTCTCTGGGAAAGCGATGGAGAGGGCCTGGTGTGGCATGATGGGGAACTAGTTCAGGTAAGGAGCCTTGGCCTAGAGACAGCATAGCCACATTTCAGTTCTGGTCTCTGGAGAAATTAGAGCTGGCTGAGTGGCTCTGCCTGCAGAGTGGTAGAAAGATTTCAGGACTGGGGAGGTTGCTGTTTGGGCCCCTGTGCTTGGTTAGGTCCTTTCATATAGGGTAAATTAAATGGATGGTGTTTGGGTCACAACATAATTAGTGCTAAACCAACCTTGCCACTGACTGCCCACCTTTTTTTTTTTTTTTTATGTATTTTTATTGATTTCAGAGAAGAAGGGAGGATAGAGATAGAAATATCAATGATGAGAGAATCATTGATCAGTTGCCTCCTGGGAATCCAGCCCACAACCTGGACATGTGCTCTGACTGGTAATTGATGCTCAACCACTGAACCACACCAGCTGGGCTGCCCACCTCATGCTAAGCTGAATATGGTTATTAATCATAATAATAAGTATAGCAGTTCCATTTATTAACCCCTTGCTAGGTGCCAGACTAGTGGCTTTACAGACCACATCTCTTTAGTTCTTAATAAACAGTTTTTTATTATGTATAATACTAGAGGCCCGGTGCACAAAATTCGTGCACAGGGGGGGGGGGGGCAGGGTTTCCTCAGCCCAGCCTGCACCCTCTCCAATCGGGGACATCCCTCTCGAAATCTGGGACCGCTGGCTCCTAACCGCTCACCTGCCTGCCTGCCTGATCGCCCCAAACCACTCTGCCTGCCTTCCTGATTGCCCCTAACCCCTCTGCCTGCCTGCCTGCCTGCCTGATCACCACTAACCTCTCTGCCTGCCTGCCAGATCACCCCTGCCTCTGCCTGATTGACCCTAACCACCTCTGCCTGCCTAATCACCCCTAACTGCTCCTCTGCCGGCCTGATGGTCCCCAACTCCCCTCCCCTGCCGGCCTGGTCGCCCCCAATGGCCCTCCCCTGCCACCCAGTTTGCCCCCAACGACCCTCCGCTACCGGCCTGGTCGCCCCCAATGGCCATCCCCTGCTGGCCTGGTCACCCCAAATGCCCTCCCCTGCAGGTCTGGTCGCCCCCAACTTCCCTCCCCTGCTGGCCTGATATTGCCCCCAACTCCCCTCCCCTGCCGGCCTGATCTCACCCCCAACTGCCCTCCCCTGCCGGCCTGATCTCACCCCCAACTGCCCTCCCCTGCCGGCCTGATCTCACCCCCAACTGCCCTCCCCTGCGGACCTGGTCACCCCCAACTCCCCTCCCCTGCTAGCCTGATTGCCCCCAACTGCCCTCCCCTGCTGGCCTGACCCCCCTAACTGCCTCTGCCTCGGCCCCCACCACCATGGCTTTGTCCGGAAGGAAGTCAGACGTCCGGAAGATAGCCGGTTGACCCAGTCTAATTAGCATATTACCCTTTTATTAGTATAAATTATTAGTATAGATAGATTATATAGGATAGGATTGCTTAAATGGAGGGGAATGCTTTTTTCAGCAGGAGGAGATTCTCGGCAGACAAAAATACATAATCCCTATATCTGGACTGATAGCCAGCCATATGCACCGGTCATTAAAAAATTGAACCACTTTCTTACACCAAACAGCTGTTGCCCTTAAAACCCCTCCTTAGTCCCCACCTTAGGTTCTGCCTTCACAGTTCACCCAGATTAGGTTTTGATTGGTCGGTTTCTATGCCAGTCAGCGTCAAAAGCTCCGCCTCCTAGGCAGCCATTGGCTCCTTGCAGTTTACCCAGATTTGGTTCTGATTGGTTGGTTTCTATGCCAGTCAGCGTCTCTGAGCCTATCTCCGGGCCTCTCTCTGGGCCTGATCCACAGCCTCCGTGGCAGCTGCGGATCAGGCCTTGCCTCTCTTTCTGGGCCTGATCTGCAGCTGCCACGGCAGAGGCAAGGACGTTAGGCCTCCGGCCTGGCCCTGGGCCAAGGGCCTAACAACCTCGCCGTGCCCACCTGCTGGCCGCCAGCCTGACTGTGATAGCCTGTGGACTGAGGGGGAGGGACCAAGAGGTGCTCCATGCACTTCCTGGTGACCAGTCATCCGTCTGGTCGTTTAGGTTGTGACAGCCCCTGGCCTTTTATAATATAGATATATAATGGGGGGAAACTTTCAAACATCTCCCCACTACCCCATCCCAATTCCCCAGATATAACCACTATTAAACCACTATTAAGTGTCTTGCTTATGCATCTAACAGTATCTTTATCATCCTATGTGGTTGGTCTTTATAACTGCAGATTAAGAAGGTGAGATAAATAGAGGTTAGTTCACTTGTTCAGTTTGCACATCTTCCATTCCAAGTGGACTTTCAATCTCAGGTAGGACTCCTACCTGTATGGCAAAGCCCTCTCTCCCTCCCTCCATTGGCTCAGCACATGTCTCCTGAATGCCCTCTCTGGGCCAGGCCCTATGCTAAGCACTGGGGACATAGTAGGAAATGAGACAAGCCTGTCCCTGA
The DNA here is from genome assembly GCF_000147115.1 of Myotis lucifugus. NCBI lineage: Eukaryota > Metazoa > Chordata > Mammalia > Chiroptera > Vespertilionidae > Myotis > Myotis lucifugus. The sequence continues at coordinate 6,365,249 of NW_005871089.1, read as the reverse complement.
CTTTATAGAATTTCCCTTCTGATACTTATTCAGGGGTACAGAGGCCACTGGGAGCCATATCCAGATCTCTTGATGCCTGCCCAAGACCCATCTCATAAGACCAAGGGCTTTTCTGCTGGTGCTATTTGGTGGTCATGGTACTGGCTGCCATGGGAATGGGGCACTTGCAAGCAAGGGTCCTTGATTTATCAGTCTTGGCCTTGCCTTGGAAAAGAAGCCAAAGCTGGAGTCTGAGCAGAGGGTCTTGAATTCCCTTAGCTTATGTTTAACATGAACTGTCCAAAAACCTCAGGCTCTGTCTCTTTCACTGTACTCCCACCACGTTTGACCAAAGAAGGGGAGAAGAGCAGTTACATCCTGATTGAGAGGCTGGGAGGAGACCCTCGGAGGTGAGTGAATCCCTGCACTGGTTGACCAAGGCTGTGGGGGAGAGGACATCAGTAGGGGAGGACACATTAGTGGGAAGCCCAGAATGATCTTGGAAACACACCTACTCCCAACACAACCATCCTCAAATCTTCAGTGTTTGTTTTTTAAAAGCAGGATTTTTTTTCTTCTGGCTATAAAAATGTTTGCCACCTTGCGGTAAATACAGAAAAGTACAAAGAAGTAAATACCTCCCATTATCCCACCACCTAGAGATGACCATTATTTATATCTCAGTATTCATCTCAGGAATTCTTCCCGGTGTACTTTTTACTAGTTTAGGTTATATTTCCTTGATATTTGTATCTTGAATTTTTTCATTCCATATTATAACATGGACATTTATTACACCATTAAAAACTTTCTTAGACATTATGATTTTATGTTATAGTATTTACTGAATACTGTGTATCTGATTCTTCCAGACACTGGGACTATGACGGTGAGTAATATGGTCTTCTACAGCAAGAGGACTCATACATACTTATACAATTGCAAAACTGATGAGGGCTCTGAGAGAAAACCCTCGGAGCTCATGTGAGAACTCTGTTCCAGACTTAGGAGAGGGGTGGGAGGAGGAATAGGGAGGGCTTCCCCAAATAAGTCATCTGTGGTCTCTGAAGACTGAGTAGAACAGTGCCAGAACCCAATATGAGGCTACAAAGAACAGCCTGCTCTGTGTTGGCTGATGGGTCTTTGCTCTGGGAAATCCGAACATGTTTTATTTTTTTAAAAAAATATGTTTTTATTTATTTCAGAGAGAGGAAAGGAGATGGAGAGAGAAATAGAAACATCAATGATGAGAATCATCAATCGGCTGCCTCCCGCACACCCCCTACTCGTGGTCAGGCCCCAAACCTGGGCATGTGCCCTGACCGTAATCTACCTTGACCTCCTGGTTCATGGGTCAACACTCAACCACTGAGCCACACCAGCTGGGCCAAACATGTTTTTAATGTGCAAAGATGGTTCTGAGACCAAAGCAGTGCTGTGTAAAGACAGCTTTGGTAAAAAAAAAAAAAAAAAAAAAAAAAAAAAAGGCTAAACAGTAGCATCACACAGTTCCAGAATGAGTTGCTTGTTCTTGCTAACCATAATAGAGCTTTCATCACCATATGGGTTCAGGCTGGTGCTTCTCTGACCCTCTCGTATATGAACTTGATATACTCTGGGATCCTGGAGGTAAATGGGGAGGGGTCATCTGGATGCTGCCTCTGTCCTCCCTCCTCAAGCCCCCAGAGGTCTCTGCCAGTCCCTTGGCCTATGACTGCCTTCCCATGTTTGTAGCCTGACCCTCTATGTGGAAGTCGCCTTGGGACCCAGGAAGGGCACCATGATTGCAGACCCAGAGAAGATGTTCCAGGTGAGCCGGGCTGAGCTGGACTTGTTCCTCCGGGATATCCACAAGCTCCTGGTAGATCTGGAACTGCTGCTGGGCATGACCAAGGTACTCAACACCCCATCTCACCTGGTCACTCTCTAGAATTCCAGGTAGATTGTTTCTTGGGTCATACTTGGGACTCTGGGAATGCAGAATAGGGAGAGTGTTTCTGCCTGCCCAAGAGTTGGTCAGGTTTCTCTATGTAAAGGGGAAGAGGGAAACAGTTCTGAGCAGGGGGAACAGCAGGGGCAAAGAATTAGAGGTAGGAAAGAGCTCTGCTGAGAACCCTGCTGCAGGGCCTCGGGGAAGACAACCAGCGCAGCTTCCAGGCCCTGTACACAGCCAACCAGATTGTGAATGTTTGTGATCCTGCCCAGCCCGAAACCTTCCCGATGGCCCAGTATCTGGCCTCCAGGTCCTTTGGCCAATGTGGAGGTAAAAGCCAGCATACCATCCATGCCATGGGGCACTGCCACATTGATACAGGTAGGAGGTTAGCTGGTCAAGTTGGCTGAGAGGTAGGCAGGAGTGACCTTGAAGCCTTGGCATTGCCCTGGAAGCACTGTGTAAACCTCAGCAAGTTCTTGCCCCTCCTGGGCCTCGGTTGAAGTAATAGAGATGGGGGCTTAAGCGCAGGGGTGATTTTCTAGGTAGGGTCAGGGGTTCAATTCTGAACCTGATGAGTTTTCAGTGACTGTGAGGCTTATGGGAAATCCATATTTTTTAACAGGTTCCCCAAGGTGTTGATTCTGATGTTTTTGGACCACAGAACAAGGGCTTTCTCTGCTATGCCAAGGTGTGGGGAAGAGGGTGGACGCTCTGGACTGGTAAGGAAGGAGAGGCTGTAGTGCTTCATATAGGACAGCTGACAAGGCATGATCCATGATCCATCTTGAGGAGCTGTGCACTCTATTCTGGGATATCCATCAGTATGTGTTGGGGATCCTCTCTAAGGGTGTCTAAACCTCAAGGACAAGGCTATTCTAGGGCCGGGGGCCTCCATTTCCTGACCTGTAAAATTAACCTGATAGCTCTGGTTGCCTTTCTATCCCACTCCTACTGCCACCTAGTAGGACTGATTTGAAGTGGTAGCTCAAGAGGGATATCACAGGGCTTTGCAGGGAAAGGGGCCTGAGAAGCGCTAGGAAGACCCTAGAGCAGGGGTCCTCAAACTACGGCCCGCGGGCCACATGCAAATACAAATATTGTATTTGTTCCTGTTTCGTTTTTTTACTTCAAAATAAGATATGTGCAGTGTGCATAGGAATTTGTTCATAGTTTTTTTTTAAACTATAGTCCGGCCCTCCAACGGTCTGAGGGACAGTGAATTGGCCCCCTGTTTAAAAAGTTTGAGGATCCCTGCCCTAGAGCATATTACTGTCTCTTTCACTGTACTCCCACCACGTTTGACCAAAGAAGGGGAGAAGAGCGAACCTTTTGAGCTCGGCGTGTCAGCATTTTGAAAAACCCTAACTTAACTCTGGTGCCGTGTCACATATAGAAATTTTTTGATATTTGCAACCATAGTAAAACAAAGATTTATATTTTTGATATTTATTTTATATATTTAAATGCCACTTAACAAAGGAAAATCAACCAAAAAAGAGTTTGCGTGTCACCTCTGACACGCGTGTCATAGGTTCGCCATCACTGCCCTAGAGACCCAGGCTGGGCCTGGTCAGGGTGCTGGGGGACAGAGGTGAGGCTGGAGATCTATGTGGAGCTGGGGACCTTGCTGCTCTCCCTCCACCCTCTGTCCCCCTCCCCATCTAGCCTGGCTTTGGCCCTTCAAAGAGACTCTGCGGAAATGTGCCTGGAGCTGGGTAACAGCCGTGCAGCTTATGGAGCGGAACCCTGAGTTCATCTTTGCCTGCTCCCAGGTCAGAGGGACAGTCATGTGGAGACACCAGAAACCCAATAGGTCTAAAAGTGAGGTTCTGAGGGCCTCCCCAGACTCAGCTGCCCACTGCTCCCCAGATACTTGGTCCTGGGTAGGGTTCTTGTTACTCCAGGCACAACTCCTGCCCCTTCTGCCTCACAGGCGCAGCAGCTTGAGTAGGTAAAGAACCACTACCCTGGCCTGTATGCCTGGCTCCAGGAGTTTGCCTGCCATGGGCAGTTTGTGCCCTTGGGAGGCACCTGGGTGGAGATGGTAAGGGCGGTCTGCATACCCTCAGCCTAGGGCTTTCTGCAGGCCCTTCACAACCTCTCTGTTGCAGCACTATTAGTCCTTGGACTTCAGAGCCCTGGGACTCCAAGGGGGAGAAGGGTCCCAAGCACTGTGACGGGCCGTCGGCATAACCCAGCCCAGAAGCTCCCTTCAGCAGATAAATAGCTGCAGGAGATAGACACTTCCTGGGTCAGAGCCATGGCTTCTCCTAAGGGGTGGGGTCGACCGAGTACCTGCCTGCCGGGAGCCGGTCCATCCTTGCTGTTTCAAGGGACCTGGCATATATGGCATACTGTTCTTAATATGTCTGCTTACCTTCTTGGCGCTATGTGTTTTAACCAAGGTCACCTCTCCGAGAAAGGTTGTTTCCCCAGGTGGGGATCTTTCCCTGAGGTTAGGGAGGGGATACAACCCCTTAATTAAGTGCCAGGCGGGTAGTTAAGCTACATAATCTTTACTCCCCGGAATGGAGATAAGAAACGCCCTAACCTTTGTAATAAAAATTGACAGGATTAAAATCGGCTGGTATAAATACAGATGTAACAAGACAATAAACATCACATCCTCATCAGATCCTCATCAGCTCCTCATCAGCTCCTCATCAGCTCCTCATCAGCTCCTAACCAGAACCTAGCCAGAGAGCATGGGACAGAACCTAGACTCAGAACCTAAACAGCCCAATCTGAGAGGTGGCCACTGATTTGCATGCGCTATCATTTAAAAAATAAAAAAGGGGGAATTTGCCGGGAGCCGGTCCATCCTTGCTGCTTGACACAGTCGCTGCAGGAAAGAAACAGCTGCACAGCATATGTTTCAAGGGACCTGGCATATATAGCATATTGTTCTTAATATGTTTGCTCTCTTTAGCACCATGTGTTTTAACCAAGGTCACCTCTCCGAGAAAGGTTGTTTCCCCAGGTGGGGATCTTTCCCTGAGGTTAGGGAGGGGATACAACCCCTTAATTAAGTGCCAGGCGGGTAGTTAAGCTACATAATCTTTACTCCCTGGAATGGAGATAAGAAACGCCTTAACCTTTGTAATAGAAATTGACAGGATTAAAATCGGCTGGTATAAATATGGATGTAACAAGACAATAAACATCAGATCCTGATCAGTTCCTAACCAGAACTCCGACTAGAACTTTGGCTGGAGATCCTGGCTAGAGGTCCTGACTAGGCTGCTGATCAACTGAAGGCTGTCTTCGTGTCATTCCTTCTTCGCCGACTCCGTCCACACCTTTGGGGACCCCTGGACCCGCTGGGATTGGACCCCAGCACCTGCCTATTCCCCATCTGGTGCTGACCCTGGCTGACTCCCTCTTCTCTCACTGCCAGGATGGGAACCTTCCCAGTGGAGAGGCGTTGGTGAGGCAGTTCCTGCAGGGCCAGAACTTCTTCCTGCAGGAGTTTGGGAAGATGTGCTTGGAGGTAGGCTGAGAGCTGCTATGGCTTCAGGCAGATGGGGCTTAACCTGGTGAGATGAGGGGCTGAGGCTTGGGCTGATCTGCTAAGAGCCTTGGTTCCTGTGCCTCAGAGGCCCTTTTCCTGCAGTTCTGGCTGCCAAACACATTTGGCTACTCAGCACAGCTTCCCCAGATCATGCGCAGATGTGGCATCAGATACTTCCTGGGCCAAAAACTGAGCTGGAACTTGGTGAACTCCTTTCCAGTGAGCAGACCCCAGTGGGTCATGTTAGAGTGGGCCTGGGTCCCACCTGACACATTCATCTCTCCCTTGGCTTATTCAGGGGTCCTGGACAAATCACCCAACCCCCACCCAGATAGAGAGTGTGCCTGCTCCAGGGTCACACCAGGGTCAGGGCAGGACTGGAAAGCCCAACTCTGCCTCAGCCCTGACACTAGCCTCTCTCATGTGTCTCTGCCTGCCTGCAGCACCATACCTTTTTCTGGGAAGGGCTGGATGGCTCCCGTGTGCTGGCCCACTTCCCACCTCGTATGGAATAGAGGGCAGTGTGGAGGAGGTGAGAGGGTACCTAGAGACCAAGGTGGGGGCAGGGAGGTAGGCTGGAGAGGGCTGGGTGTCCTGTCCTAGACTGAACCATGCTGATCTGCCCCTGTTTCTCCAGGTACTAAAGACAGTGGCCAAAAACCGGGACAAAGGACGGACCAACCATAGTGCCTTCCTCTTTGGCTTTGGGGATGGAGGTAGTGGCCCCCTCAGATCATGGTAGACTGCTTGAAGCGGCCGTACAATCCAGATGGCTGCCCAGGTCAAGCCTGGCCCACTAATAGCCCTCACTGAGCTGCTAGCTTAGCCCTTGCTTTGAGCCCTTCTTTCTGCTCAACCATTTGGCCCAATCCCTCCACTGGGCCTGTCCTGCTCCAATCCTGGTGCATGGGCTCCTCCCAATTTCTACCTTGGGGGTGAGGTGGGAGAAAAGCTGAGGGTGGAAAGGGGCTTAAACTCATCAGAGAGAGAACTCTCCTGGGGTTTCCAGAGCTGGCTTTGTAAACCGGGAGCATTCTGGGGGTGCTTCTTTCTTCGGGGGCTGGATCTCTTGTCTGCTCTGGTGTGGATCAAGGGTGAGCCATGTGGCCCCCCAAGGCTGGGAGACCCAGGCTCACATTCTCCCTCAGGGTGCAATTGTCTTTTCTCCGGGGTAGCTATGGGTCGGAGAGCTCTTCTTGGAGCTGCATAATGGCACCTACACTACACACCCCGCCCAGGTCAGGAGCTAGTCACTCAGCCGAGCAGGGAGAGTGTGCCCTTGGTCTGTAGAGGGTCAGTAAAGGAAACAGGACAGACCCCCACCCCCAGATCTGGGAGAGGAGGCTTGTTCTTTGAGGAGGAGCTGAGAGAAGAGCAAGAGCTGTGTGGGTCAGGAGCCTAGAGGAGGCTTGCGCTGAGGGAGGGAGGTATTTGGGACATGTCACCCACAAGAGGCTTTATCCAGGGGGCCCTGGGGAGCCATCAGGGGTTCTGAACCAGGGAGGGCTTTGGAAGGTATTCTGGGATACTTAAGCAGACTTTAGACCTGTGGTTCTCAACCTTCCTAATGCCGCGACCCTTTAATACAGTTCCTCATGTTGTGGTGACCCCCAACCACAAAATTATTTTCGTTGCTACTTCATAACTGTAAATTTGTTACTGTTATGAATTGTAATGTAAATATCTGATATGCAGGATATATTTAGGCGACCCCTGTGAAAGGGTCATTCGACTCCCAAAGGGGTCGCACCCCACAGGTTGAGAACCGCTGCTTTAGACTCACCCTCCTCGTTGGCTGGGGCTCAGATCAAGAAAGGGAATCGGAAGTGTGAGCGCATCCTGCGTGACGTGGAGCTGCTCAGCAGTCTGGCCCTAGTCTGTAGTGCCCAATTTCTACACCCACAGCCCAGCTGCAGGACCTCTGGAGGTCAGCCTGGTTTTGCCCCCTGTCACCCACCTGACTTCACCCGAGAAACCTCTGTGGCTGACCCTCCCAGCCTTCATTCTTCCCAGCATCCTGGCCTTCCCCATCCCTGCCCTCGGCCCCTGCATACTCCTGCTCCTGAACGAGTTCCATGATGTGGTGACTGGAAGCTGCATTCAGCTGGTGGCAGAAGAAACCCTGTGCCACTACAAAGGTTAGGCTGAGAACATTCCCGCTGCTCTCTCCTATGGGACACTTGGGTCATCCTAGACCCATTGCCCACTCATGACCAACCAGTTTCTCCTTAGACATTCATTTCCATGGCAACACACTGCTCAGTGCTGCGGCTGCAGCCCTGTGAGCTGGGGAGCCAGGTGCCCAGGACCTCCTCATTGTAAATACCCTGCCTTGGAAGCCCACTGGAGTGCTGGCCCTGCCCAGGCCTGGCAGGACCCACAGCCTGGACAGGAGCTGGGGAGAGGGGTTGCTACTACAGCAGGAGTCCAGACCGAGAGTTGGGGACACTCTCTTGGGGATCTCTGCCCTGAGGTGCCCCAGGCTGGAGAATAGCAGTAGCAGTATCCCCCATCCCAGAGTGAGGCTCCTGAAAATTCAGGGAGGCTGCACTGATATCCAGGCCTCATCCCTAGTCCTGGTGACAGTGCCCAGCATGGGTTATACTGCTCCTGCCCCTACCTCACTGCAGCCCCTGTAGCCTGTTTGTTGTGCAAGAGGTGAGTGGGGCAGGGCTGGGAAGGGGCTTAACAACATGGGGGTTCTGAGCTCCCCAGGCTGGAGTAAGTGGTGAGGCGGCTGGAGTGGGGGGCTATTGGTTGTGGGAAGCCCCTGCCAACTGTTTCAAGGCTCCCTTCTGCCAAGACTGATGGTTCTGTGACTCTGGACAACGGTGAGGCTGGACCCGATCGGCCGCCTGACATCCCTGGTGCTGGTAGTCTCCGGCAGGTGTCAGCCCCTCACTGCCCTCTCCCTGTCTGGAAGATGGTCCCAGACCCTGTTCCCTTGGCCAGCACTGCCCTCAACAGCCCACCTGTGGCTCTGGGCTGGGATCCATCTCATGGAGCAGGGCAGGCTGGGCTGGGGAGAGCCCTGTCCCCTAACCATACTCACCCTACCTCCCACCCCACCTTGAACATCTAGAGAAACCAAGATCACGTTGTAAAGCTGCAGTCCCCATCTCCTTCCAGGGAGGCTGTTGACAAAGGCACTGTGGGAAACCAGTTTGTGCTGTTTGATGATGTCCCCCTGTACTGGGATGCGTGGGACGTCATGCAGTACCACCCGGAGCACGATGGGGGTGGGCATACAGGCCTATTGGCCTCTCCATCAGCTGGCCCTAGCTCAGCACCTCCCGCGCATCCCCCCGGAAGCCAGTGCTGTGCCAGGCAGGGACCCTAGCAGTGGGTGCTGAGGGCGCGTGCGGGCCAGCACCTGGTTCCTACTGCAGATCAGCCCCCACAGTCAGCTCAGCCAGGAGGTTGTACTGGACGTCGGTTGCCCTATGTCCACTTCCACACCGAAATAGTAGGGGATAGGGTGGTGGCTGCCTTTCCTAGGTGTGGCTAGTCGGGAAGGGCTAGCCCCAGGCCTGTGTGTGTGTCTCCCTCTCCTCACCCTTTACCCCCACTCCAGGTGCACTGGCATGAAACCCACAAATTTCTGAAGGTGGAGTTCCCTGCCTGTGTGCAGAACCCCCAGGCCACCTATGAGGTTTAGTTTGGGCATCTGCAGCGTCCCACCCACCATACCACCTCTTGGGACTGGGCTTGGTTTGGGGTCTGACATGGGTCGGGTGAGGAGGTTTGGATTCTCCCTGGCTGGGGAGACTCTTTGTGTAGAATGGGTTGAGGAGGAGCAATATTTGTTGGTTCCTAACATGTGTGCCAGGCATTGTGCTAAATTCTTTATGTTTAGTTTGATACCCATGCCTGTTTGGTGGGCTGAATACTATTCTCCCCATTTCACAGATGAGGAACTGAGGCATAGACAGTTTGGGTAGTGTCCAGGGCCTCTTATTGTGAGAACTGGAATTCAATCCCGGGGTCCCAGAGCTTGCCACTTTAGTGATGGGAGTAAAAGATGGGTCTGGGATGTGCTGAAGGTGTGGGCCCACAGCTGGATGGACCTGTTGGAGCACAGCTTTGGGCTGGCCTACTCAATGACTGCAAGTACAGAGCATCAGTTCGGGGCAGCATCCTCAGCCTCTCGCTGTGAGTGGTGTGCCCACCAGGCTCTGAGCCGGCATGGAGGTGTGGGTCTTCCCCTAGCCAGAACTCCAGCCCGGCCCATTCCCTCCTTCCCCGCAGCTTGCGGGCACCTAAGGCCCCTGATGCCACAGCTGACATGGGGCGCCACGAGTTCACATATGCGCTGATGCCGCACAAGGGTGAGTGCTGCCTTGCCCCTTCTCTGCTCTTCGCCAAACCTCGGTTTTTTCTACAGTCAGTGGGGGAAACAGCAGCTCTGTGCCCGCCCCTACCCCCTTTTGCACCACTGGTTCCTTTCCGGCCCTTGCCCAGGCTCCTTCCAAGATGCTGGCGTTACCCAAGCAGCCTACAGCCTCAATTTCCTGTTGTTGACGCTGCCGGCCAGGCAGGCTGGGGTGCCCACAGCCGCCTGGAGTGCCTTCACTGTGTCTTCCTCCAGGTGGTGCTGGAGACCGTCCAGCAGGCAAGGGGTGGGGTAGGGTGGGGCGGGGTCCTGGTTGGGTCCACCTTTGGCCCTGCCCACCACCCACTTCCCTCAGCAGGCTGAGGCCAGCCCCCAAGGGCCACACACTGGTGCTCAGGCTGTATGAGGCCCATGGCAGCCACGTGGACTGCTGGCTGCAAATGTTGCTGCCAGTTCAGGAGGCCCTCCTGTGAGTGGGGTGCGGGGAAGAGAGGAGCCCTGCCCTCACAGTCTTCATGGCCCCTCATGTTCTGCAGCTGCGACCTCTTGGAGCTGGCCACCTGCCCCTTAGGGACACTGGCCTGAAACTCACCTTTTCTCCCTTCCAAGTACAGTCTCTATGGCTCAAGCTGCAACCTCCACTGAACTGAGTCTCTTGAGGGCGGGATTTTTTGTGGAAGGCTTTGGGGACTGACTGCCTTTCTAGCCCTAAGCAACAATAAATCTTTGGCTCAGGAGCCCTGCTGGTAACTCCTGCTCTCTCCCCTTAAGGCAAGTCCTCAAGGCTGTGAGAAGAGAAGTCTTTCCTGGGCATTTGGGGGCAGGGGCAAAATCGAAGGTGATCTGTGTGTGCAGCAGGGTCTGGGTTGCAGCCCCCACAAGTGGGGATATGGATGACCACAAGATAAGAGCATGAGATAAGAAGTCCCTCCCGTGTGTCAGCAGGCAGAGGGCCCGGGTCTGGGTGGGTTGCAGCTGGCCCCCACTAGGAGGGGAGTACTCACTAGTCTGGCCAGGCTGGGGAGCAACCCCAGGCCCTGAGGAATCCTGGACTGGAGGAGCTATGGAGCCTGGGCTTCCTGAGAGGGGTCTCTGCACCACCTCTGAGGGGCTGTCTCTGAAGAGGCAGACTATCCTCTGAGAGCCAGGGCCTTGAGGACTGTGACGGAGCCCAGTTTGCCTTGCTGAGGAGTTGGCCTCTTATACTCAGGGCCAGGCAACAGGCCTAACTAACTTGGCCAGCCCAAGAAGTTTACCAATTTATATTTTTAAAAATACAGCATTTTTCACATGGGCTTAAAAAATGGGGATGGTGGGTACAATTAAAAACATAGTTATGTGGGGAACAGCCACAAGGTCACAGGCATCTAGCCCCTTGAACCTGTTGCATGCTTCTAGAAAGCCACACAAGGCCCCAGATCCAGGGCAAGGCAGCGGGAAGGGATAGGTGCAAGCAAGGAGATCCTCCTGCTAAGAGGCTGAGGTCTCCTCAGGCTCCAAAGATGGGATGGCAGTCTTTATCTTTTAAGGTCTGCAGCAGCCTGTGGGGAGGACAGGTGAGGTGGCAACTCAGACCCCAGGTTGAAGATTGCCGGGACAGCCTTCCTTTCCACAAGTAACCTCTGCCCGTACTGCCACCCTTTCCTTCTGGAAAGCCTCGTTTGGTGGTGCCCCTTCCATCTCCAGAGGAAAATGCTCAGGAAGGCCCACCTGAGTTGGCCCTTCGCCCTCTCCTCTTCCCTTTCTCAGTGACTGGGGGGACTTTTGGGTCTTGGAGGCTGGTCCCCTCAGGCTGCTGGGCTGTTGTTTGCTCAGGAAGGCCTCTCCATGCCCTTCGTGTCCTGGAAGGGGCCTTGCTTGGGGGTGGATGATCCTGGATAGAGGAGAGACAGGTTCCTGAGATACTCAGCAGTTCAGAGGTTGGTTAGGACCCACCATCGCCCCCCATTGTTAACAGAAGGCAGTTGTCCAAAAGTCTAGTTTGGGAGGTCTGGCCAGGGCAGGGGACATTTCAGGGAGGAGTTAGAAGCAGGGAGCCATACCTCCACTCCATCCTCAGGACCCCGCTGTGCTCCGCTGGATTTCTTCTTATGGGACTTGCCCCCTGAAGGACACTGATGCTGGGGTTGCAAGGTCCTATGGCCTTGGGCCCTTTCTCCAGACTCCCACTTTGGGGTGACTCTTGGAGTGGGCACCAGAGACTGCTGCAACCCTTGCGGGCAACATATCCTTTTTGCTTTCTTAGCTTACTGTATTAGGAGTACCTTACCTTTGGGTGCCAGAGGTCCAGGATCCCCCTAAAATGGAACAGGGAATATTCAGGAATCAGCCTGGTTGGGACAGGCGTCATTTTCCCTTGGAGAAGCAGGACTCACACCTATCTTTCCAGGTTACTGTAATCCTCCCCTAGGAAGCCTCTCACTGCCCACTCCCTGCCAGGTCAGAGCCAACATCAAGGCCACCCTGCCTTGTGCTGCTCTACTAGCTGGGACCCTGGGATTCAGAGGAGGGGAGGGGCATAACTTAGGGAAGGCCTAGACCCTCAGGGACAGTGTGAACTTGGAGGTCTAGATAGAGACCCCATCGCCTGCCTGGCTGTGACCCCAGGGGATCTCTGTTTGCCTGTGTGAGCATTAGGACCCAAACCTGGAACCAGATGGTACGGCCGTGCCGGTCCCGCAGGGAGCGCATGCCCACCACGCCATAGCACCGCAGCCAGGCTCGAAAGGGTGCAAAATCCTCCTCCCCTCTCGCTTGCCCATAGCCCTTGCCGCCTGTGGACAGAGGAGCCAGACAGAGGTTAGAGGGCTAGAGGGCAGACTGAGGCTGGGAGGAGGGGGAGCCTGATGGACTAAGTCAGGGGCCAAGGCTCTCCCTTCTCCAGCTGTGTGACCTCTTCTCCACTCTGGGCCATGGCTTGCTCATCCTGGAGTGGAGTTAATAATCCTTGCCTTGCCTGCCTCATGAGTAGCTTGGAGGACAGACACCTGACAAGTGAGGAGGCCTAGTCCATTTAGCAACAACTAGGTCTACAAACTTCCATTCCCCAGGCAGGGAACCAGGCCCTGAGAAGGGCAGCAACTGTCCCAGGGTTACACAATATGCCAACACAGGTAGTTGGCCATCTTTGGCTCCCGGGCCTCACCCAGCTGGACCACTTCCTTGGGCACTGAGTGGCACAGGTCCAGAAGATCTGGGTTCTGCAGCTTGGCCTTGATCTTCTGGCTCAGGGTCAACTTGGGGCTCTGGAAAAGGGGCAGAGCCACTCAGAAGGCAGCTGATCCGTCGGGAGCAGACCTCCTCTGAGCTTGGCAGGACTCAGAGATGGTTCATTCCCCTCCTCCCCAATACACACACACACACACACACACACACGCACACATTGTAGAGAAGGAAAAACATTGTAGAGAAGGAAAAACTAACAGCTGCTTGGGTTACACGAGACACCAGACCCAGCCTTCCTCCCCTGCACCCTCACCAGCCTGTGAACAGTGCGGGCCTTCTCAAAGGGGGGTATCCTCAGCCTACAGTGGGGTAGAAAGAGGGAAACATGCTAAGCAGTGGGAATGTGCTAAGCAGTGGGAATGTGGGCACCCAGCTAACCCAGCCCTTGTGTCCATGGCCTGCATGCTAACCTGTATAGGATCTCTGCCCGCAGATAGTTGCCAATGCCATTGAAGAACCTCTGGTCCAAGAGGGCCTCACAGATGGGCCGGTCAAAGACCTTGTCTGCTAGGTTTCGTAACACATTCTCCCTGGAGGGACACAGTCTGGGCACATGAGACCCATTCTGCCCTCCCATCCCCCCTCCTTGCCATGGATGAGGGATAGGAACTGGGAGAACCTGCTCCTCGGTATAAGGGGAAGGAAATTGGGAGTCTCAGTTTCCCTTTTCCAAGCCTCAGTGCTATTTTGGCAGGGATAACCTCAGTTTCCCTATCTGTTAAATGAGAACAATATGGAATTTTAATTCATTACAAAGGTGAAAAATTCCAATCAAAAGCAACGAGTTCAAGGGAACACACATGAGTCTTATCTGTTGTGTGAATACCACCAGAGTATACCAGACTCCAGGCATTTTTGAAAGCAAGGTGATCACAGGACTTCAGGTGTGCCTACAATCTACAGCTCCCTATCTAGGACTTCTGGATGTTTAGATATGAAGAGTTAACATTGAAGGGTCAATTCTTCTCAAGACCTGAAGATTTTATGTGGCTAGTACTAGCTCACCCAGCAAGTGCGTGGGAGTAAGGGCTCCAGCAACCCTTGCCCCACCTCTAAGGGTCATGGATCTCTCCTTAACACTGTGAAGAAGAAATGTATCTTGTTTCTTTGTGGAAAAGGGTCATGGCAAGACTGACTCAGTGATGGGCCTGAGAAGCATCTGAAACAGGGCTAGAAGACAGTTCTGGGGTAAAGGAAAGAGCAGAAGGTTAGCCTGGTGACTAGCTCTCTGAAGGCTCCCCAGCTTATAGGACCAAGAAAATAACTGAGATGCTCATTCTGTGAGAGAAACCTCAGAGCCAGCTGGCAAAGAGTTAACCTGAGAGCCAGCCATGCAAAGCTCTAGAGCAGTGGTTCCCAACGTGGGGCACACAACCCATAGGGGGGCAACTTGATTTTTAAGGGGGGCAACTCGAGAATGAATTAACAGTGAATCTTTGGTACTAATTATGGTTCTAGGGGCCTCATATACAGTATATAAATATATATTGACATATTTGTGCATTTCAGTTCTCTATGTTTTGAAACTTTATTTGCAATTTTTTCCATATCACTTCATATTATTATTTTTAAAACAATTTCTTAGTGTTTTCTTCCCCAGGAGAAGAGAGTGGAGGAATCCAAGGCCACAGATGTTTCCCTGTGGGTGCACTTGGGGTCCTGCCTAGGAAGGCCAGGAGTCAACTGCCTCCTGTGGCACCAGACATGCCCTGACCCACAGTGGGCAGCTAAGTCTCCTAAGGGTCAAGTGAAGGTGGGCAGTCCCCAAGGAAGGGAGGATCTACCAAATGTGCTCCAGGCCTTTGCATCTGTGGTGCTGGTCAGTTTGAATGCTCTTCCTCTAGAGCAGTGGTTCCCAACCTTTTTTTTTAGCCATGCCCCACCTGAGCATCTCTAAAATCCTGGTGCCTCTCCCCTCTCCCCTGTGACATAATTCTTATTATTCACGTGGAGGAAGCCTAAAAGGCCACTAACTTGGTCTAAACAAGCTTCCAAAGAACATGGCATCCATGAAAGAGAAAAATAAAAGAATGAAAGGACAGTTGAAGTACTGAGGAAGAAATCACTAAGAAATTGTTTTAAAAATAATAATATGAAGTGATATGGAAAAAATTGCAAATAAAGTTTCAAAACATAGAGAACTGAAATGCACAAATATGTCAATATATATTTATATACTGTATATGAGGCCCCTAGAACCATAATTAGTACCAAAGATTCACTGTTAATTCATTCTCGAGTTGCCCCCCTTAAAAATCAAGTTGCCCCCCTATGGGTTGTGTGCCCCACGTTGGGAACCACTGCTCTAGAGCTTTGCATGGCTGGCTCTCAAGCAGGTCTCAGCTCAAATGCCACTTCCTAGAATGTGATCTTTCCTAATGTGCCTCCCCTCCCTCCCTTCCTGACCAAAAGTCATTCTCTCCCTCTCGGATTTGGATTTTTTAGAAATGTGTCTATATGAATTAATCTAGTTTGTTTCCTTGTCCTCCCTGCCCTGCCTGAACTTCAGCCCTTGATCTCTGCTGTACCCCAACACCTATAGCGGGGCCTGGCACAAAACAGAGACTCATACACATTTGCCTCTTTAGAGGAAGAAAAGTGGCTGACACTGCCATCGTAAGTGACCTGCATCACATCCCAGGTAGAAGACAGACAGTGAGGAGACGATGGGACACAGACCAGTGGGCAGACAATGTGGGAGACCACAAAACCTGATTCAGAAACCATGTCGTTAGGCAGTTCCCTCCCCACTACCTTGAAAACCTTCCTTCCGGCTCAGCCTCCCTTCTTTTATGTTGTTAAAACCCTCTACCTTTCTAAGGGCCTCCTGAGGGCACCAAGAAGCAGTGTGGGGCACTGATCCAGCCTCAGCTCTCACAGTAACTGTCTATGTCTTCAGGGCATGCCTACCTATTCACCTCACCCCTACCTCCTCCCATATCAGTTTTGGGTTTTCACATCCATTAGCTCAGGGAGCTGTCTCCAGGGAAATACACTGTCTTGGTCTACAGAGGAAGGAAGGGAGGCTCAGAAGGGTCTGGGACTTGCCCCTCACCTACCTGAACTGTTCATACTCCAGCAAGACACATGGCCCACGGCCTGGTTGCCACTCGCCCGTGAGCTCCCAGTGGCCAAAGCAGCGGATGTCCACGAAGCAGAGGGTGAGTTGGGGACCAGGAGGAGCCGTGTAAAAGCGCAGATGGGCATGGGGTGGTAGTGCATTGCTGGGTGCCAGCTGGAAGGATCCAGACATGCCGAAGTGGAAGATGAGGGCCAGTGGCTCCTGTGGGGGCTGGGCCCCAGGCAGGGGGCTCAGTGTCAATCGAAGCTCCTTGCCACGGGCTGAGGCTGAGATGTAGTAGGCACTGCTCTCAAAGGGCACCTCAGGGTTGCGGCTGATGGGTGACTTCTCCACACACCCGCCAAACACCAGCCCCCTGCATGCCTCGTTCACAAACTGGCTGGCCAGATGCAGCTCAGGGCCCTCAGGCATTTTGTGGGGGGAGGATGGCTGCAAGTTAGAACAGGTGTGCACCTTGTGAGGTAGGATTCATCACCCCCATTTTACAAAGGAGGGCCCTGCCAATCAGGGGATCATGGACAGCTGGATTTGGCAGAAAATTCTGCTGGCCTGGCCACAGCCCTTGGCCCCCAACTGAAAATGCTGGGAAAGCCCATGGCACTGGTAAGTTCAGGCTGGGAGAGCGTGAGTGCCTTTATTAACCTCCCATGAACCCTCGCTGCTTTTAGAGTAAAGTCCAGATCCTTCCTGGGCCCATGTTGTCATCTCATTTCTTCCCAGGCCCCCCCTCACTCACTTGCTCCAAGCGCACTGCTCTCTCACCCCCAGCCTTTGCCCTGCTGTCCCTTCAGAGCACTTGAGCCACCCTCCCTGGTCACCCTTCCGAAGTAGCCTCTCCACCCCACCCGCCACCAGACACGTTTTCTTTTCTTCATGGCTCTCCCAAATCTGAAATTGGCTGTTGTCTGCCTCTACCTCTCCAGTGAAAGCTCAGCTTGTTCACCGCACCGCTCAGAACCGACCTCATCTGTTGTCATAATCCCTGAGGGAATGAGCATGACCGCACCTGGGAGTTGGGAGCTGGGAAAACTAACGTTCAGAGCGGCTCAGCTGGCAGTGAGGACGAGTCAGAACAGGAGGAGGGGATGCAGATGTCTCTAGGTACGGCTGCGCCTGGACGGTCTCCCAGAGCTCCAGGCTAAAGGTCCAGGATCGAACAGGACACGCCCTGCTGGCGCTTAGGCCCAAGGGGAACCTGCTCCACCTCCTCTCCCTACCCCTGGCCACCTGGCTGAGGAGGGGAGCTTGCCGCTTACCTCCCTACCCGCCCCCCCTCCCCCCCGCAACCCCCCCCCCCCACAGGCGCTGAGGGATCGAAGGCGCAGATGTGGTCGGGCAGAGGGGCCCTTTAGCCAGGGCAGACCCCTTTCCCCTCCCACACCTTCAAGCATTCTGGGACCCGGCACCCAAGAGGGTTCGCGCTGCTGGAAAAGGTGAAGGCCCAGATTCCTAGTTCCGCTGAGGGCGGGCACTCTGGATCGCTCCCCCAATCCTCGCCACTCACTCCCGCTGCCTGTCCTCGGTACACCCTGGCTCCCTTCCTCCCCAAAGCCGCCAAATCCCATCCTCTCTTCAGTCTGCGGTAGGCACCCCGGAAGCCGTCTCCCGCCGGGTTACCTGCTCCCCGCGCCCCTCTCCGCCAACCTGCGGCCACTAGGGGGTTGCAGTCGAGGGGCGGAGCCGTGCTGAAGAGCACATCCCAAACCGGTTGCTGCTCCAGCGCCCGCTGGGAAATGTAGTTCCTGGAGCAGGGGCCCAGGCCTCCGGGTTGGGGTCCCCGATCTGCGGGTCCGGGGTGTAGGAAAGGCTTTGGGGCAATCACCTGGCTGGGAAGGTGGCGCCTGCGGGATCGGGGTGAGGTCCGAGGTCCCGCGTCGCAGCTGTCTGTGACTGGAGAAGTCACCAGGCTAGTGACAGGTCAGCACTCCCAGCCTGAAACAGCATCCCTGTCCCTAAGCAGAGGCTCCTGCCAGATGTGCGCAGGGAGCACGCAGGTGCGCGATAAACGCAGGCCCTGGGGACCCAGTGGTGGCACTAAGTATCAACGCACAGTCACACATAACTTATAAACAGAATCATTACCGTCTGTGGGTAAGAAATGCAGCCAAGCAACAAAAAACAGGCGAGAAAGCAGAACCCACGACAGGTGGTTCTGTGGGGGTAGGGTCTCTCTGCAGTGACAGGCGGAGACCTCAGAAGTAGCCAGCAAAGAGTGGGGCTGGCACATGCTAGGGGAATCGGAGCCACCAACACGGCTGTGGGCAAGAGCAGCAAGATGCTGCATGCAGCACATTGACTACAGGATGAGGTGCACCCTGCAGAATGGTACTATATTGGCACCTTCACAAGGTTTTTGACAAGCATATGAATTTGATCCAATGTGATTGAGATGAATTCAATAAGTCAAGCAGAAAGAGAAGTGAGTACTCAGTCTGGAGCGGCTTCAAAGGGAAAACTTGGTCTCAATGACAGTAGAGGGACCTCCTCCCAAAGATACTGGCATTGCCCTAGTGCCACTTGCTGGAGCTATTGGGGGCCCAGGGATTGGTAAGGCTGCTGGCAAAGGAATCCTACCTGGTGTTCCCATGCCCCAGGTGTCTGCAGGACATGCCAGGCCAGTCCATGGGGCCATCCCAACTCTGTAAGAGGCACTGTTGCAGCTGCTGCCACTGCCAGTATTGCAGGGGCCCTAACCCAGTACAGACCTGGCCATGGGGGTCCTTCCCCACCCATGGGCTGAGGGACACCCCTCCAGGCATGATGGTCCCACCTCTTGGTATGAGGCTTCTCACTGGTCCCCCTAAAGGTATCCTCCTGGAGGAGGTACTTCAGTGGGCATGTCCCCTCCTGGAATGCAGCCCCCTCCCCTAGGAATGTGAGGACTTCTTTGACCCCTGGCCACAGAGTTATGGAAGTAGCTTCACAGAGGCATGGGCCCAGTTCCCCAGGGCCATGTTACCACAGACCTGTTTGTTTCTTATGCTGTTGGAGTCTCACCAGATTGTTTGGTTTCCCTTACAGGGGCCCCTCCCCAGGGAATGCGCCCATCTTGGCCCTCCTCAGCTCCCTGTTTCTCAAGAGACTGTTCATAGTCCTTTTATTTCCATGTGGCCTGTGAGATAAATTTATAATAAAATCTTAAGATATATATATATAAAAAAAGACAACATGCCAGATGAAAGGAATGGCCAGTGCAAAGGCCTGGAGGAAGGAAAGCAATGGGCTCATTGAAAGAAGGCCTGTGTGGCTGAAGTGTAGCTGGGAGAGTGCAGGGAGGTGAGGACAGACCAAGCAAGGTCAGGTCAGGTCAGGCCTCAGGAAGCCTCTGTAAGGTTCTTCCTAAGTGTGCCTGACCAATAGTCATGATCTGCGCCCTTTATACTAGGACTTTTGCCTCTTCCTTCCTTCATCTATTAATTCATTTATTTTGGGAGAAGTATTTTAAAGTAAATTAGACAAATTATGACATTTCATCCCTAATATTTCAACATGCATCTCTAAAAAGCAATTTCCTACAAAGCCACAATACATTTATCCAGTGATTTTCAACTTTTTTTCATCTCATGGCACACATTAACTACGAAAATTCTGTGTCACACCAAAAAGTGTATTTTTGCCAATATGACAAAAAATAGGTTTAACATTGATTCATTCACACTGGACGGCTATTGTTGTATTGGCTGTTGTCATGTTTTAATTTGACAATCTAAAGGAAAAGAGGTCAGTGCCCTGACTAAATAGCGGGAATTGCATGGCTTTGTTTTGAAATATACTTTTATTGAATTCAGAGAGGAAGGGAGAGGGAAAGAAACATCAATGATGAGAGAGAATTGTTGATCGACTGCCTAATGCATGCCCCCTACTGGGGAGCAAGCCCAAAACCCAGGCATGTGCCCTTGAAGGGAATCGAACCTGGGACCCTTGAGTCTGCAGGCTGACGCTCTATCCACTGAGCCAAACTGGCTAGGGATGGAATTGCATGTTTTAAAAATTCTTGCAGCACACCAGCATGCCTCGGCACACTGAAAATCTCTGCCTTTATCATACCTAATAAAATTAACAACTTCTTAACATCATCTAACACCTAATCCACATTCAAATTTCTCTAATTGTTCCCAAAATGTCTTTTATAGCTATTTGTTCAAGGCAGAGTCCAACCAAGGATTATGTATTTTTTTAAAAAGTTATTCTTAGTATCCGAAATATCCAGTTTCATATCACAGTCACCTTTTACCATATGACTTTAGCATCCTTGATAATCCTGCCTCAATCAAGTACTTAATTAGGAGTCACAAAATGGTTATTTTCTAATTCTGTTATTCTGTCAACATTAGTTGGATTTTTTTTTGTAAAGAACTTTACCTCATTGACTAGGGCTATATGGTTATCCTGAAATGCGAAAAAGACAGGATAAATTTTAAATTCCTTTCATTTAATGATCAATTTTCAGACTAAGAATTTGGTGCAATAACAACATCCAATGGTGACAAATTAGGATTGATTTGTGGGTGTGGTTTTTCTTCCTTTGGAGGGTGCAGGGACTTTTTATGGACTCAGATTTTAATTTTTTACACTCAACATCTTTAAATCCATTGCAGTCAACATCCTTAAATCCATTGCAGTCCATATCCCTCCCTACACCAACCCACCCCCATTACTGAAAGAGTATTTTATTAGGCATTGGGGCTATTCAACTATGGAACACAATTCTCATCCTTAAGAAACTCAGGCTGGGAAAAGAGGCAAATGAGTCAATAAAAAGTTACAATGCATTGTTACTAATTAATATTTACTAATGCAATGAGAGAAGTGTCTGTGGGATTCTGTGATAACATAGAAGTCTACTGTATATTTTTACTCTTTTCAAGATTCCTTCTTTCATCATTTCCCTTCTATTTAGAGATCCTCCTATACCCTTTTTATTTTTAGGTTAGGTCTGCTGGTAACACATTATATTAATTACTAGTGGCCCGGTGCACGAAATTCGTGCACAGGAGGAGGGTGTCCCTCAGCCCAGCCTGCACCCTCTCCAATCTCGGACCCTTTGGGGGATGTCGACTGCTGGTTTAGGCCTGATCCCAGGATGTCCGACTGCCGGGATCGGGCCTAACCCGGCATTTATACATCCCTTTCACAATCCTGGACCGCTGTCTCCTAACCACTCACCTGCGTGCCTGCCTGATTGCCCCCTAACAGCTCCCCTGCCGGCCTGATTGACGCCTAACTACTCCCCTGCCGGCCTAATCATCCCCAACTGCCCTCCCTTGCTGGCCCGATCACCCCCAAGGCTTTTATTAGTATAGATATGACCCTTCACAGAAAATTTCACTAACCCTGCTTTACAATAAGGGATTGACGATTGAATCATTGGGGCCAGGCACCAAGATTTCCTTTCTTTGAATAGTGGAGGGAATAATTATCTTGTCTTTAAATTGCCCTGAACATCAAATGAGATAATGACTTAGAAAAGCATAAAAGCACCATATAAAGACAACTGTCTTATTATATACTGAAAAGACAATAAAGTGGTAAAATGAAAAACACTATTTTTATTCTCCCCCTTCCTTCCTTTACAGCCTTTATTTAAACTTTGAAATTTAGAAAAATTTCACTCCTATTTTCATTTTTTTACATTCAATATTATTTTGTATTAGTTTCAGGTTTATTAGTTACAGAATAGTGGTTAGACAACCATATACTTTACAAAGTGTTCCCTGATACTTCCAGTACCCACCTGGCTTCATACCGTCATTACAACACTGTTGACTCTATTCCCTATTTAAGTGACAATAGGTTTACAGGTTCCTTCCAATCTTTCTTTTGTGTTGCTTGACCTTCCTTTTCTTTCTCAGGTCTTCCCTTATTTTCTTTATATAGTATCTCAATTGGCCCTCAAAGCTCAGTGAAGGCACTGGGACACGCTTAACACATTTTACGGAGCAGGAAACTGAGGCCAATTCCAGTTGGTTATGGAACTGGACTCCTCGCGCAGGGAGCCCTCACAGCCGGCTCTCCACCTTTCCTAAGGGACAGCCAGGGCAAACAGAACAAACCTCCCCATGAGGCTTCCAAGCCTCATTCTCCAGCACCTCTTCATCATGGATGCTCCACATTCTTTCCTTTCCCCCGCCCCCACCCCATTCTTTACTGCCCCCCCTTCTGGGGAGCAGGTGGTAGGCTTGCACTCACTGTGCAGGTGTGCACCCCATGGGGTGGGCGAGAACTGGGGGCGGGGCGGGCGCAGGCTTAGTTTTGGGGCCAAGGCGGGAGCAGGAGTCCTGGCCTCTCAAGTGTACAGGCCGCGGGGAGGCCCGGTCAGCACCGGGAGCTTCACCAAACCGCTGCAGTGGGGTACCCAGCATGGGGCGCTCCTCCACTGAGGTGGTGCCACCCCTCTACCCCCGCCTCAGGGCTGCGAGTCTGTGCCCCTCCGCCTGGGCGTCCTTCCACGCCTGCAGTCATCCCTGCAGTCATCGCCTCTTGTTTCCTGCCTATTGGGGCCACTACAGAACCTCACTCTCTGCAGGCCAGTCAGATCCCCGCCCGCCAGCACCCTGCCCAGGCCTGAGCCCCCTCGAATGCACCCCACCTTGGCGCCGCTCTGCACCCCTTGGGCCGCCCGCCTGCTGGCCAGCTGCTTCCCCCAAGCCATGGCGCTTGCCCAGGATCGCCCATCAGGAGGAGGCCTGTGCGCGCGCCTGCAGACCCCATGGCCTCGGCTCCTGGCAGGGGCTTTGCCAAAGGTTCCTCTACCTTCAGGCTCTCTCCTCAGACTCCCAGGAGCTTGGCTCCCACGGCCCAGCCCTTCCGTGGCTCCCTGCAGCCCCGCTCTACTCAGCTCTTCCACCACCCACCTGTCAGGAAGCTGTCTGGAGCCTTGCTGTGGGCAGTGTGGTTCTGGGGCAGGGGCTGGGGTGTGGGGAGCAGCTCCAGGAAAGTTTAGTAAACCCCCGGTCCCCAGCCCCTCTTTGAGCGGAGCCCAGGGCAGGCTGGGGGTGTGGGTCCAAACACTGCAGCTGCGGAGGCCCCGCCCGCCCAGGGCCACACACAGGGGTCCCGGCTGGGGGCGTGGTTTAGGCGGCTTGTTCGCACCGCAAGCCCCCCCTCCGCCCAGGCCGCACACAGGGCAGCTGGGGGCGTGGTTTAGGCGGCTTGTTCGGACCGCCAAGCCCTCCCGCGGCCCAGGTCGCACACAGGGGTCCCCGCTGGGGGCGTGGTTTAGGTGGCTGTTTGAGCCGCCAAGCCCCCCACCCCCACCCCGCCACTCAAGGCCGCACACTGGGGTCCTGGCTGGCAGTTGGGGCTTAGGCGCCACGCGGGCCGGATGATAGCTCCAGCTGGCCCAACCTGCCTGCATGCAAATTAGCCGCCATCTTGGCTGACAGTTAATTTGCATATACTCACTGATTAGCCAATGAAAAGGGTAGCGGTCGTACGCCAATTACCATGTTTCTCTTTTATTAGTGTAGATACCTTTCATCTGAGAATGTCTTGATTTCCCTTTTTATTCTTGAGGTAATTTTCACTGAATACAGGATTCTGGGTTGACACTTTTCTTTCAGGGCCTGAAAAATGCTGTGCTTCCTCCTTGTGGCCTGACTTCTGATGAGAAATCCAATTCTAATTGTTTCTCCCTTATAGGTAAGGTGTCACTTCTCTCTTGCTGCTTTCAAGATTTCTTTCTTTCCTTTAGTTTTCAGAAGTTTGGTTATGATATATCTTGGCATGGGCTCCTCTGGGTTTGATCAATGTGGGGTCCATTCTGCTTAACCCTGTAGGTTTGTCTTGTGCCATATTTGGGAGTTTTTCAGCCATTATTTCAATACTTTTCTGTCCCACCCTCTTTCTCTTCACCTTCTGGAACACTGTGATGACATGAATATGAGATCTTTTGTTATAGTCCTACAGGTCCCTGAGGTGTTGTGGGTGTATTCCCAAGCTATTTTCTCTCTGTTGTCCACATTGGGTAATTTCTATTGATCTTTCTTCTGCTGTTAAGTCCATCCACTGAGATTTTACTTTGGTTATTTAGCTCTTAGTTCTAAAAATTCTCTGGTTCTTTTTATCTTCTATTTCTTTGCTGAGGCTTGAAGCATTTTTATGATGGCTGCTTTATAAATATTTGACATAGAATTCTAACGTCTGAGTCATCTTAATGTCGGTATTGGTTGTCTTCTCATTCAAGTTGAGATTTTCTAGGTTCTTGGTATGAATGATTTTATAATTGAATCCTGGATGTTTATGATATTATGACTCTGGATCTTAACTGTCTCATTTAAAGTAGGTCTCTTCTGATACAGTGCCAGTGGGGAAAGGGGGAAATGCCTCCTTACTGCCTTGGGAATCTAGGCCCCTACTCAGCCTCTGCTGGTAGGTGGAAGAGCAGCTGTACTTGTGTGTGGCTGGGAGCTGCTTCTGTAAGATTTCTGTCTTGCTGAACTTGGTCCTTTGGCTAGAGAGAGCAGGCTTTTTTAAAAAATCCTCATCTGAGATATTTTTTCCATTGCTTTTCAGAGAGTAAAGGAAAGGAGAAAGGTAAGGAGATAGACAGAGACATCGATGTGAGCAACACACATCGACTGGGTACCTCCCGCATGCACCCTGACCAGGGGTGGGAAGCGAACCACAACCCAGGTATGTGCCCTCAATTGGGAATCGAACTCACGACCTTTTAGTGACAGGGCAGATGCTCTAACCATTGAGACACATCAGCCAGGGAGGGAGAGCAGGCTTTTGTTGGGGCTTTTTTTTGTCTCTGTGCTAGCTTCTCTAGCACCCAGCTCAAGATACATGAAGCAAAAAGAAAATCTATGTTTCTGAAAGTAGAGAGAAGGGAGACTGGCTATGATCCTCAGGAACTGAAAAACATGACAAAGTATGTTGTGTCTCTCTCACATCAATGTCTGTCTAGCTCTCTCTCTCCTTCCCCTCCACCCTTCCTTTCTCTCTGAAAGCAATGGAAAAAAGTATCCTCAGGTGAGGATAAAAAACAAAAAACAAAAAACAAAAACCCTGCTCTCTCTAGCCAAAGAACCAGGTTCAGCAAGACAGAGATCTTATGGATTGTTTTATATGTAATGTCCAAGGATTTTAGCTGAACTTAGTGGAGGAATCAGGAAAAGTTCATTTGCTCCATTATTCCAGAAGCACAAGTCAGGAACAGAGTCAGTCCTTATCCTTTGGATGCTTCAACTATCCAGTCTTTGGCCAGCTGGCTCTTTGACATGACTCATTATTCTTTGCTTCCCAAGATGTTATAGGCTCACCTTGTACTCTCCCTCCCCCAGCCTTGGAATCAGTCTTTCCTACCAGGAGCCCTGGTTGGTTTAAGCCAGTCCTGGGAGGCCATTTGTTTTACTCTGCTCAGGCTGCTATAACAAAATGTCATAGACTGGGTGGCTTCAACAACAGACATCTATCTCTAGTTCCATAATTTTTGGAAGTCCAAGATCAAGGACATAGCAGATTCAGATCCTGGTAAGACAGCTGTCTTCTTGCTGTGTTCTCATGAGGCCTTTCCTTGGCACAAGGGTGTGGAGAGTGTCTGTTTTTCTCTTCTTATAAGGGAACTGAAAAGGGCACATCATAAGGGTCCCACTCTCTTGACCTCATCTAAACATAATTACCTCCCAAACACCCAACCGCCTAAAACCATCTCACTGGGAGTTAGGGCTCCAACATTTGAATTGAGGGAGGGGGCACATTCAGTCCATAACCACTCTTGCCAGTGAGTGGTTCAGGCATGGGCCCTTCTCTTTTTCTAATGAAGATGGCAGGTAGATAAGGGTTCTCTTTCTCTATTTGGGCATCTGGCACTGGGGCCACCACTTGCTGCCAGCCTAAGGACCAGACCACACAGAGAGGGCAGAGCCAAGAGCATCACAGGACTAGGAGCTAGAACCCCGATTTCTCCCATCTACAGATTTTGGTTCCGTTTTGGTCCTCCATCTGCCGCACCCCTGACCTGCCTCAATCAGCAGTTGAAAAGAGAAAATGGGGGATTCGCCAGTCACTTGGTCTCACAAAAACCTTTGATCTGAACCTAAAAAAACATATGCACACATTCCTTTACACTTCTGTTTATTCTTCCTGCTTGGGAAAACCATCAACAAGTATCTTTTATGGGGGAGGGAAGACAATTCTGGAAAAGTTCTCAGGATCGCTATGCTGAATTTTCAAGTAGGAACCTAGAAAGCCAGAGATCCAGGTCAGGCCTCCAGGGTCCTGAAGAGAAGTTCGAGGGCAACAACTTCACTCGGGTAGGGCAGCTCCATGTGGGCCACCAACACTCTTCTCCTCAGCCCAGGGAGCTCATCAGGGTCTGGGCCTGCTTCAGTTCTGCCAGCGAAGAGGTAAGCAGTGGGCAGCTGTCAGGTGGGATCTGAGAGGGCCCTAACCTCTCCAGGTACAGCTGAGCCTTACCTGCCAGGAGGACCTGGAACTTGTCTGCTGAGAGGGATAGGGCAACAGGTTGAGCTGGGGCCTCCGGGTCAGCGGCCACCTCCAGCCGCAGGTGTACCATTGGCTCTTCCACGGACCGTAGCAGGCTGGAGCTCATGATGTAGTCTACCCGCCAGCCCGTGCCTGCCAGCCTGTTTACTGAGAGACAGGGTGGGGCTCTCAGGCTCATGGCAGGTGAGCCACACAGTCCTCAGCCCAGCCCCTTGCTCAGCCTACAGCCCTTCAGGTTGTATGGCTTTTGGGAAGCTCTTCTTCCTTTGACCTCTGACCCACAGCATGTGCTCAATAACTGGGAGCTCAGGTTATCCACAGATCTCGGAAGAAACCTGGCTAGAGTCAGAAGTCCTGGCTCTGTGATTGTGACATGTGACCATGAGTAAACCTTCTGAGAACAAGCACACCCCATGCTACATGTACCTTCTAGAACAGACCCCAAACCGCACCTTGGCTGACTCCACACTCACCACGCAAACTGCAGGCCCGCAAGTACTCCTGCAGGGGGCTTTGCTTCTCCTCATAACAGCGACACAGGCTGGCTGCGTGCTCTGGAGGCAGAATGGAGGTCCCCTGAGGTAAGCA
This sequence comes from Myotis lucifugus, assembly GCF_000147115.1. Taxonomy (NCBI): domain Eukaryota; kingdom Metazoa; phylum Chordata; class Mammalia; order Chiroptera; family Vespertilionidae; genus Myotis; species Myotis lucifugus. The sequence goes on along the minus strand of NW_005871089.1, from coordinate 6,338,143 downwards.
AGTGGCTGCTAGGGCTGCTCAGAGGGCAGGTATCAGGCTCCTGGCCCAGAAAGGGCAGGGTGCACCTCATGGTCACATGGTCTGGCCAGGGTGCATCTCATGGCAGCCCTTGGCCTGCCCAGGTCCCCATACCTTTAGGCAACCCCAGCTGCTGCAATTCACTGGACAAGGACTCGCCATCCACGCTATGCTTGGCCGCACTGGAGAGGATGAAACTCAGTACTGCCACAGTGGCTTTCACATCGCCCAACTCTGGGGAGACCCATGGGGGGTAGGAGGTGTCACTATAGCCCCAGCTACCTCCTTGTTGCCCTAGTATCTTCAGCTCAGAGCCCCCAGGCCTCCTGGAGCCATGAGCATTGCTACTGCTGGCAGAGGACACTGGGGGTAGATTGTCAATGTCTTCTCCTCAGGTTCCTCTGCTGAGGCAGGTGGGTCAGGATGAGCTGCTGGGTAAAGGGGGTCTCTGTACCAGGTCCCAGGCCGAGTAGCCAGAGTTGCCCAAAGTCCGTGGACTCAGTGGGGTACTCACCAAATCTGGCATCAGCAGTGAGCTTCTGGACCTTCTCGTACTGTGGGGAAAGGAGGCCTGTAAGGGTGCCAGACCCCTGCTTGCCACCCCCTTACCCCCAATCGCCTGGATCCTGTGGTAACGATGGGCAGGAGGCTGATCACCCACCTCCCTGGGTTTGGTGCACTCTCAGGGTTGTGGGACAAGGGGGTGCTGGACCAGGCACTCACATCCATCCCCTGCCCCAGCAGCTCCTGCAGCACCTGACCGCACAGCAGCCTCAGCTTCACGGAGGACTGGAGGGAAGGCCCAACATCAACCCGATGGCCCTCATCCCTCCATGCTGGGGGCTGCTCACAAGGTCATCCATGTGAGCAGTCACACAGCATGCTAGGATGGGCTGAGAGCACTGAGGCCCAGACCCTCGACTCCCAGGGTCCCCATCCCCAATCCCTCTGTCCCCCAGGCCCCCAAGATGACCCTGTGCACTCAACAATCTTGGCAAGTGTGCTGATCTCCGCCAGGACCCAGTCAGGACAGTCCAGATCACCACAGAACCGGAACCTCTGCAAGGGAGTGAGACAAGTGGTCAGGCTGGAAGGAGGGGTGAGGTGTGGCCAGGTGTCTCCCACACTACTGTTTCTCAGGGAGCCACTTGATCTCCCTGATTATCAGGCTGTTGAGAGAAGCCCCTCCCTGACCCACCCTGCCACCAAACTTTGTTCTGATGCCTGTCCCAGGCATTCATCTGTTCAGCAAACATTGACTGGGTGCCTCCTCTGTGGTAGATCCCACAGAACAAAATAAAGTCCCTGGCCTCACAGCCAGGGACCTCTCTCATTTCCTTTTCCTCCCTGGCTCCAGCCACACTGGCCTCCCTACTGTTCCTGTTACACCAGGCACTCTCCCACCATTGTCCTTATGGTTTGCTTGCTCTCTCACTTCATTCAGATCTCTGCTCAAATGACACCTCTTCTGATGGCCCTTTTCTGATCATACTTTCTAAAATAGCCCCTTACAGAGGAGAACCAAGATGGCGGCATAAGGTATAAACTTGTGTGTGCTGCCCCCCACAACATCGAAACTACAACTATAAGACAAAACAGCTATCATCCAGAACCACGGGAAAGCTGGCCGAGTGGAAGTTCTACAACTAGAAGGAAAGAAAGAAGTGCACTGAGACCGGGTAGGAGGTGCAGAGGCGCCAAGAACAGAGGTTCGGAGGCGCACACTAGGCGGCTGTACCTGGGTGCGCAGTTTTTTTCAATCGGAAAGGGATACAAGCTCTGGAACGCACGGAGTTCCTTTAAGGCGAGATTCTGGGGTCCCAGACTCCTACGGGGAGAAACTGGACTGTCTTGCAGCGATTTGGAAAGTGAGGGGGGCTTTCTCGCAGATCTGCTTGCAGGGATCATTGTTGCTGTGGGGGTGCTGGACTGCAGAGACCCGGAGTCGTGGAGACGCTGACGACAGCCATTGCTGTTTGCTCCGCCCTGGTGATACTCTGAGACCCCGCCCCACTCAATTTACATCCCCACCCAAACTGTGCTCAGTGGCGCAAAGGAATCACCTCAGCTTTTGCAGTCTAATCTAACTGCAGCTGGGTTAGAGAGCTCTAAAACTTCCAAATTCCAAACAAAGAGGAGAAATCTGTTGATATCGCTGTAGCTCCTGCTGGGTGGACTCACACAGTGGTTGACTTGGAGATCCAGGAGCCAGGGTACCCCTGGTCAGACACCAGATTTCAACTCCTCACATCCATAAGGGACTCACTCAAGAGGCAGACTCAGTGAGCACCAAAGCCCCACCGAAGCAAGTCCTACCGCATAAGGGTGTCTCCCGCACAGCAGTTCTTCTTATAGACACAGCGGGTCCTCACAGTCAGCCAAAAATGCGAAGACAAAGAAACATGTCACAAATGAAAGAAATGGAGGAAAGCAAACTAATGGAGGACATAGAGTTCAGAACCACAGTTATAAGGTTACTCAAGAATCTTCTACGAACCTCAGAGGAACTTAGTGAGACCTTCAAGGATCTTAATGAGAATGCCAAAAAAATGGAAAAGGACCAGTCAGAAATTAAACATACACTGACTGAAATAAAGAATAATATACAGAGATCCAACAGCAGACGAGAGGATCCCAAGAATCAAGTCAAAGATTTGAAGTATGAAGAAGCAAAAAACACCCAACCGGAAAAGCAAAACAAAAAAAGAATCCAAAAATATGAAGATAGTGTAAGGAGCCTCTGGGACAACTTCAAACGTACCAACATCCGAATTATCGGGGTGCCAGAAGAAGAGAGAGAGCAAGATACTGAAAGCCTATTAGAAGAAATCATGACAGAAAACTTCCCCTACCTGATGAAAGAAATAGACTTACAAGTCCAGGAAGCAAAGAGAACCCCAAACAAAAGGAATCCAAAGAGGACCACACCAAGACACATCATAATTAAAATGCCAAGGGCTAAAGACAAAGAGAGAATCTTAAAAGCAGCAAGAGAAAAACAGTCAGTTACCTACAAGGGAGTACCCATATGACTGTCAGCTGATTTCTCAACAGAAACCATGCAGGCCAGAAGGGAGTGGAAAGAAATATTCAAAGTGATGAATAGCAAGATGCTACAACCAAGATTACTCTACCCATCAAAGCTATCATGTAGAATTGTAAGTCAGATAAAGAGCTTCACAGACAAGAAAAAGCTAAAGGAGATCATCACCACCAAACCAGGATTATATGAAATGCTGAAGGATATTCTTTAAGAAGAGGAAGAAGAAAAAGGTAAAGATAAAATCTATGAACAATAAAGTGACAACAAATAAATACCTATCAACAAGTGAACCTAAAAATTAAGTCAGAATAAACTGGTGAATAGAATCGAATCAGGGGCATAGAAAGGGAGTGAACTGACAATTCTTGGGGGGAAGGGGGTGTGGGGGTGCGGGAAGAGATTGGACAAAAATCGTACACCTATGGATGAGGACAGTGGCGGGGGGTAAGGGCATGGGGTGGGGTGGGAACCAGGTGGAGGGGAGCTATGGGGGGGAAAAAGAGGAACATCTGTAATAATCTGAACAATAAAGATTTATTAATTAAAAAAATAAAATAAAATAAAATAGCCCCTTACACAAGGAAATTTCAGGGGCCAGTGGGTGTGTTCATTAGCTTGATCCTGATAACATTTTCATGAGCCATACATGTCAAAATATATTGAACTGTATATTTACACGTGTGTGGTTCTCAATAAAGCTGTTAAAAATAAAAATCACTCTTTACTATACTGCTTATGTTTCTTGCTTAATCTCCACAGCACATATCACGTTTTGTTATTTATCCGTTCCTCTGTTAGAATGCAAACCCACTCTGTCAATCATGTCTTGCCAGTATCCTCCACTCCCCTGATCAGTTGTCCTTATTGCCTGGCAGAGTTCTAACCCACAGCAATATACATGTCCATCTTTCCACATCTCTACTGGGCTGGGAACAAACCCCACACTGTAATGCTCTTCCCACTGAAACCTGCTTCCCCTACTGAGTTTCCCACTCCACTGAGCACAACCACCTGGGAACCAAACCCAAACACCTCCCTCTCCTTTTTCCTCATGCACTTAATCCCTGAGCCCTGCTAACTCCCCGCCGCTTCTATCTCCACTCTTTCCACCCTAATTCAGGTCACCACCATCTCCTGGGGGTCTTGCTGCCCCAGCCTGGGCTCTCTGCTCCCTCCACAAACTGACCAAAAGGATCTTCCTAACTTGCCAGTGCCCTCTTCTTAAAGTCCAAATGTGGCTCTTAAGACCCAGCAAGCTTTGGTCTTTGCTTACCTGTCCAGCCTCATCTTTCACTAACCTCCGGTTTATACCCTTCCAGTTGGGGTCATGCATTCATTCCTAGGGAGCCACGCTCTCTAACCCCTGAGGTCTGTGAATGTGCCGGTCCCTGTCTGAAGAACAGCCCCCACCCCCATGCCTCCTAAGCCCTAGTACACAACCTGCACTGCAAGGAGCCAGCTTTCTTCCCGGCCCCAGGCCTCAGATTGCTTTCCTATCACTCTGCTCAGGGTGCAGTTGGGTCTCTTCCCCTCAGGTCTTAACTATGATTGCCAAATGAAGCCTCCAATTTTGCCCGTCCTTCCTGCAGCTGAAGTCTCTGAGCAGCGTGCCTGGTACGGAGTAGGCACTCAGCATCTGCTGAAGGAATGCATGGATGGGTTGGGAAGTCCCAACCCAAACTCCTTGCTGGCTCTGGGAAGAGAGATGGAGCTTAACGGCGAAGAATCAGACTGAGCCTAATTTCTTTTGTTGTTGTCAATCCTCACCTAAGATATTTTCCATTGATTTTTAGAGAGAATGGAGGGGAGGGAGGGAGAGAGAAACATCCATGTGAGAGGGACACATCCCTGGTCGCCTGCCCAGACCAGGCCGGTGGAGCCTGCAGCACAGGTGCATTCCCTTGACCAGAATGGAACCTGGGATCCAGGCCCACACGCTCTGTCCACTGAGCCAAACCGGCCAGGGCGAGGCTGAGCCTGATTCTCGGCCAGTTCGTGCTCAAGCCCTGCGACAGGAGGGCTGCAGCGGGCAACTGTGGGACGACCACTCCGAACCGGCCCCAGCCCCGCCCCTCCCCTCAGGCCTCCTTCTCGCCCAGGAAGCGCCCGGGACTCCCACCCGGCTGCGGAGTCGGCGGCCCGCACGACTGCACCCAAGGGTTTGCCGAGGTGCCAGCGCGGCTTCCCCATCTCCTCGCACCCGCGCCTCACCCTTCCGAAGGGGCAGCCAGATCTGGGGGACCCTGCCCTGCCCGCCCAGCATCCGCGGCCTCGCACCCCCTTTCCCTCACCATAGCGTCAGGAAGCCCGGCCGGACCTTCTCCTTCCTGTAGCTCCGGGTCGGAGGACGTGGAGATCACGTGGCGCGGGCGGGGCGGGGTGGAGATCACGTGGCGCGGGCGGGGCGGGGCGGGGCCTCCTCGGACCGGGCGGGGCGGGGCGGGGCCTCCTCGGACCCGGCGGGGCAGGTCGCCCCACCCGGAGCTGCCGCCGGGCTGAAGGCCAGGGTCTCCCCAGAAACCCTCCCGGCAAATGGCCGGCACCTTCTCCGGTTAACCGAGGCACTCAAAGCAGCAGAAAATAGGGAGCGGAAGCCATTTAATTTGTTCGAGTTAAGGGGTCAGGCGCCCGGGAGCCAGGTCTGGAACTTAATGTAATTCCCTTGGGAGGGGCCTCAGGTCATTTCCACGATCTCCACGGCAAGCACAGCCCTTACACAGCATCTAGCTGTGGGCTGTGGCGAAAGCCATATTTTAAAAACGTGATTACAATATGATACACATTCCGAAAATCGTACGTAAGTACAAAGCTTAATGAATTTTCATAAACTGTGCACCCCATGTCACTGGCACCCATATAAGAAAATATTATCAGTACCCTGGGTATCTCCTTAAATGCCTGCGTATTTTCTTTCATTTTGATGAACCCGCTAGTTGCCTAGGAAAGAGGGCGGTAACAAATAACAAGTTCAGTGTTAGGGTCACCGAAAGAGGAATGCTCGAGGCCAAAAGGGGTAAAGAATTATGAATTTATTAGGTCATCTGGAAACCCAGATGGGCTGAGCCCCCAAATGGCGCCAGCCCCCAAAGACAGAGAGTCAGAGGTTTTTAAAGGACTGTAAGCAGGCTTTCTCTGGGCAGAGAATTCTCTGTGCAGGTCCAGATTCTGGGAAACGCTGGAGGGGAGAGATATGGTCTTAGCAAGTGGAATGTGGTCTAAACAAGTGGAATGTCCATTGTGAAGTGGCCTAAAGGTCAGTTCCCAGGAGGGGGCATTGATTCAATTCTTTGATCAGACCTAACACTCAGGAGCACTCTTTCCCTAGGGCTTCACTAATGTTAGATGTTTTATCTTAAATTTTCCCGATAAATGGGAGAAAAAATGTTTGTTTTAAATTGCATTAGTTAGATGGTCTAGGAAAACTTAAGTTTCCAATATTCACTTGAAGAGTTAAAACAACAACACTGCCTCCCCTCCCCCCAAAACAACAACAACAAAAAAAAAACCCAGCAGCAACAACGAAAATACATAAGAGAATAGACCAAAGACTAGTCCTGAGAATAAGCCCAGGTGTGATATCTTCCCCCACCTCTTTTCCAGACATTTTAAGTGTTAACAAGGATAGGAAATAGTGTCCTTATATAAACTACAAAAGCTATAGGGAGGGTGGGGGACTCCTTCCCTTGTAAAAGAAAAAAGAAAAGGAAGATACTTTTAAACTAAAGCCTCTAAAATGCCCAAGTCAATTATTTTATTTTATATAAAAATTCTTTTTTTTAAATATATACTTTTAGCCCTAGCAGGTTTTGCTCAGTGGATGTAGCATCGGCCTGTGGACTGAAGGGTCCTAGGTTCAATTCCTGTCAAGGGCCCATGCCCAGGTTTCGGGCTTGATCCCCAGTTGGGGGCATGCAGGAGGCAGCTGATCAATGATTCTCTCTTATCATTGATCCATCTATCTCTCTCCCTCTCCCTTCCTTCTCTGAAATCAATAAAAATACATTTAAAAAATATATTTTTTATTGATTTCAGAGAGGAAAGGAGAGGGAAAGAGAGATAGAAACATCAATAATGAGAGAGAATCATTGATTGGCAACCTCCCCCCCCCACCCCCACTGGGGATGGAGCCCGCAAACCAGGCATGTGCCCTTGACCAGAATCAAACTCAGGACCCTACAGTCCGCAGACCGACGCTGTGCCCACTGAGCCAAACCAGCTAGGGCCAAGTCAAGTTTAAAAAGAAACAAACCAAGAGGGGCTATGAAAGTTGCAAAGGATTTGTATAAGTCACAAAAAGTCCATATAAGTCACAGAAGGTCTGTACAAGTTTAAAAGGGGAACAAATAAAAAGGCCAAAAAGCTCTCTTTATTTTTTTTCAAAACCAATTGTTATTTTCCCACAAAAGCCCCAGATATTATGGCCCTTTACAAAGAAAAACTTGGTCGGATTTCTGAGTACTAGCAAATTCACACAGGGGTTTTAGTCACTTGACACTGACTTATAACTTAGTTTAGAGTAATTTACAAATTGTTCTCTTCCACTACTACACTATAGATAAAGAACAACACATAATAGAAGTTTTAAGGGTTATACTAATAAATTAACAGGTCATCAGAGTCAACATCACATATACATACCAGGGGAAGATACAATCCCAAATCAGAACCCTAATTAGGTATATCAAACTAAAACAAATAAGGACAAAAGAAAAGGAACCGCTGGACACATATAGCTAAGAAAAAGGGATTCTACCCAAGTTATGCCAAAAACCTCAAAGTCCTAGGTGTCTATGTTACCCATAGGTCTTATGACAATAAGAACTACACCTAAAGGACAAGTTACAAGGGTACTTCTCTCAAATTAAACCTATCTCTATATATAAAAGCCTAAGTGACGAACGACCTGTCGACCAGTTGCTATGACACACACTGACCACCAGGGGGCAGATGCTCAATGCAGGAGCTGCCCCTTGGTGGTCAGTACGCTCCCACAGCCAACCTCCCACAGCTGGCCAACCTCCCGTGGCCCCTCCCCCTGGCTGGCCAACCTCCCACAGCCCTCCACCCCTGCTGCTGGCCAACCTCCTGTGGCCCTGATTGGCCCCAGTCGCTGGCCAGACCGAGGGACCCTACCCGTGCACCAATTTGTGCACCGGGCCTCTAGTTTCTTATAAATCCCCACAGAAACCTCAACCTGATATCTACTCTTGTGAACCCAACAAGGACCTCAAATTCCTCTTCAAGAAACAGAAACCTATTATAGATAAGTAATGTAATGAGTGGGAATTAATATAATTGTTCTCCACTCCATTAACCTTCTTGTCAATTTTGTCACTTCTGGGAAACAACAACTCCATGTCAAGGTAATGAGGCTTCAGGGATTCCAGTCCATCCCTTCTTTAGAAGAATCAACCAAAGGTCTCTGTTCCAGTCTCAGATCCCATCCCCTTGTCTCCTTTAGATCAGACAGGAAGAGACTTCCATACCCTAACAACAGGCAGGTTTGACACCCCTTAAGAGCACAAAGTAATTACAGAAGATGGGCCTTCCTCTCTCATCAACCCTAAAAGATTTTAGGGATGGAAGTCTCTGACGGAGGATATATTATAGGATTCCAGGGCAGGAGGAATAGGGAAACTGAGACTGGAAAGTTAAAACAAGGCCAAACAGTGTGGGCCATTTACAGCCAGCTGGTTAATAATAAGCCATTATCTTCCACAGCCAAGGACACTTGAGAGAAAATGGTTAAAAACCTCCCTAACAAGAGAATGCAGAAAGGGAGGGAGGAAAGGGAAAGGACAAAAGAGCAGTTTTACTCCCTAAGCAGAGAAGCCAGCAGTCTCAAAGCTTGGCAAGATAAAGTTGCCAGGTGCTTCTCATGAATTCTGGGAAGGCCACGACAAAGTAAAAAGGGAGCTTGAGAATTAATCTGTACCAAAATATTCAGCAGAGGAATATTGAGACCTATAGACAGGAGGGTACATAATGCCTTGGACCCCCACCCAACTCCCCTTCAGATTAGCTGAGAACCCGTCTGAGCTTCATAAGCAAGATGTATAGGTTTGCTTGCTTTGCTTCTTTAATAAAGATGCACGCTTTAATTGCTTTATGAAATTGGCTTTTCACAACGTAGTCAAGGTCTCTCATATAAATGCATTTATTTGAGAATTCAAAGATTGAGGTTGGGGATAGCCCTTTCCCAGGAACTCGGAGCTGTCTGATACTTCTCTGGTGTCTGTGAGAGCTGCCTCTACCAAGAGGCTTCAGTGTATAGGGAAGTAGAATTTTTCCTTTTAGCCACCACATATATATAAATTTTATAAAATGCTATCTTACACTATATTCTGTGTTAGAACCTAAATTTTTCACTCAGTAGCAACGAGGGGCAGACTGGAAATTGTGTGGGGTCTACCTTGGGTCCCAGAAGGGGTGAGAGCACTGGAAGAGGAGTCTAACCATGTTGCTGGGTTACCTCGGGCAGGTCTCTACCCTCCTCAGAGCCTCCATTTTCTTGGTCAAATTAAGGGCCAGAAGTGGTATGCGTAGGACTAGATCACCGTTTCTCCAGGAGGAGGGCTATTCTTATCATGATCTGTGTGAATGGAGCCCCTAGAGCTGGGCAACCAGCAGGCCCTGCCCCTGTGGTGTGTGAACCTGGAAGTGCACACATGACTTTAGGTGATATGCAGATGCATTTATTTTCACTGTTACTGTCGTTTCTATGATTTCCCACCTTTGTTATGAGGGCATCATAACAAAGAATCCCCTGAAGGGCTTGTTAAACAGATTACTGAGCCCCACTCCCCAGAGTTTCTGATTCAGTACGTCTGCAGTGAAGCCTGAAAATTTGGATTTCTGAAATTCATTAATCAAGTTGCCTTTTAAAATATATTTGTTTAGCCCTAGCCAGTTCAGCTCAGTGGACACAGTGTCACCCTGCAGACCGAAGGATCCCGGGTTTGGTTCTGGTCAGGGGCACATACTTTGGTTGCAGGCTCCTCCCCCACTGGGTCAGGGCGCATGCAGGAGGCAACCAATTGATGTGTTTTTCTCACATTGATGTTTCTCTATCTTTCCCTCTCTCTTCCACTCTTTCTAAAATCAATGGGAAAATATCCTCAGGTGAGGATTTAAAATTAAAAAAAATAAATAAAATAGATTTGTTTAGGTTTTTTAAATGAGTTGATTTAAAGCACATCAATTAATGTTCAATATCACTAACCACTCAAGAAATGCAAACAAAGCCCATGTTAAGAGATCACTACATACCTATTAGAACAGCTGAGTTATAAAGTAGTGAAAGAGCCCTGACTGGTTTGGCTCAGTGGATAGAGCGTCGGCCTGCGGACTGAAGGGTCCCAGGTTCTATTCCAGTCAAGGGCATGTACCTTGGTTGCGGGCACATCCCCGGTGGGGAGTGTGCAGGAGGCAGCTGATCGATGTTTTTAACTCTCTGTCCCTCTCCCTTCTTCTCTGTAAAAAATCAATAAAATATATTTTTAAAAAAAGTAGTGAAAGAACAGTATACAATGTACAGATGATGTATTATAGAATTGTACACCTGAAACATATAATTTTATTAGCCAATGTTACCCCAATAAATTAAATTTTAAAAAAGGTAGTGACAACATCAATTCCTGGTGAAGATACAGATGAAACTGTGTCTCTCATTCATTGCTGGTGGGAATATAAAATTGTACAGACAATCTGGAAAAAAATAGTTTGGTAGTTTCTTTAAAAAACTAAACAAATACCTTCTATATCACTTAGCAATTGCACTCCTGGGAAGTTTTCCAAGAAAAATGAAAACTTATGTTTGCACAAAAACCTGTCCATTATTGTTCATGGCATAATTATTTGTAATAGCCCCAAACTGAAAACAATCAAATATTCCTCAAATGGTGAATGGCTAAACAAACCATTTTACATCCACACTATGAAATACTATCCTATATAATAAAAGCCTAATATGCAAATTGTCCCCTCGGGCAGTCATTCCACCGGGAGTTCGACCAGGAGTTCAACTGCTCACTATGACATGCGCTGACCACCAGGGCGTGGCACGGAACATGGAGGGTGTCGGCAATGCGACACTGGCAGCAGGCGGCAGTGGAGACACTGTTGGCCCCGATGAGAGCGGGACCATGGCAGGATGGTGGAGCCCAAGGCAAGTGCAAGTGGGGACCTGACTGCCCTGCCGATCACCCCATAGACAGCGACCAGCAGTGGCAGTGGCAGGGGGCGGGGCCGCCGACCCCCACTCCCAGGTGCTGAGGGAGCCGGGCGGGGGGCCCGGAACTGACTGGTTGCCCCACAGGTGGGATGGTGGAGCAGGTGAGGGGGCAGTGCCAGGCCAAGGCGGGGTGCCAGGCGGGGCTGCAGGGCTGCAAGGCTGGGGGTGTGAGCTGGGGCTGCGAGGCTTGGGGCACGAGCTGGGGCCCGACCTCTGCAGGCCACCCCAAGGGACCCCACCTGTGCACGAATTCGTGCACCAGGCCTCTAGTTCAACAATAAAGAGGAACAAGCTATATACACGTAACAACTTGGATGGGTCTCAAGGATATTGTGCTGAAGGGGAAAAAAGCCAATCTCACAAGGCCACATAGTATATATTTCATTTATACAACAGTCTTGAAATGACAAAATTATAGAGATGGGAAGCAGATCAGTGATTGCCAGGGATAGGGATGGTGGGAGGCATGACTATAAAGGAGTAGCAGAGGGAGTTCTTTATAGTGATGGCATAGTTCTGAATCTTGACTGTAGGTGCTTATACAAATCTACATATATGATAAAATGATGTAGAACTGTACATTTGACCTTATTTTGATATTATACTATACTTATACCAAATGTCACTATTGATGGAATTGAGTGAAGGTCACATGGAACCTCTCTGCACTATTTTTATCTTTGAAATCTCCTCTGAATCTATAAAGATTTCAAATTAAAGGTTTAAAAAGTTAAAAAGAATTTATTTAAATAAATCATTAAGTAAAAAATAAGAATACTTGATAGCATGCAGGTCTGGTACAAAAATTTGACATAGTAAATAACTAAGCATCTCTAATCTGTCCAATGCACAATCACCCCCACCAGACCCTGCTCCAGGCCAGGCCACCTTCAGGAGCATGGACCTTTGTACTCTTCTTGGGGTGGAATTTCCAGATAAAATACAGATGCCCAGTGAAATTTAGATTTCTGATAAATAAGGAGTAATTTTTTTAGTATAAGTATATCCCACATATTAATTGGGACATACACTAAAAAATTAGTTCTCTAAATTATTTAATATATTTAACATAGTTATTTTTAAGCCCATGTCTGTTAATTCTATTATCTATTTATGGGTCTACTTGTATTGACTGGTTTTTCTCTTAATTTTAGGATACATTTTCTTCTTCACATGTCTAGTGAATGTTTTTTGATATGCTAAACATTGTGAACATGCATTGTAGAGATTTGGATTATATTACTTACCTCAAAATAGTGTTCAGTTTTGTTTTGGCAGGCAACTAAATTACTGATGGATTAACTTGACCATGTATGTCAAGGCTTGGTTTTATGTTTGTTATTGTGTGTCTTTTTCCATTTTGCCCTTTCCTTAGGGAATCTTTCTTACTTCCAAAGCATAGGCTTTTAGGCCCTCATGTGAATGTCTGGGATGTTCATCAAGGCCTTTCCACTCCGGCTGGGTCAGAATTTCAATGTCTCCAGCATTCTGTGACCTCTGAAATATCTGCTTAGCTCTCAGCTCCCAGCAGCTGGTCTCTTTTAGTCCTTGCAGAGTCTCAGTCTTCACATCCATAGCTTAGGATTTGTCCAGGGACCTAAGGAGAACTTCTATAATTTTTCTGGAGTTTCTTCTCCATAACTATCCTTTCTGCTACTCTACCATACATATTTTAGCATCTCTGAACTCTAATGTCTATTTCCTTTACCAAGCTGGATCAATGCTGTACTTGAACTCCATTCCACTTTCTTGGGTCATAATTTGGGGCTTGGAAATGTCCCCCAGACAGAATTATATAAAGAATTTCATGTGGGAGGAACCAAGATGGTGGTGTAGGTAAACGCTGGTACTTGCCACCTCCCACAACCACATCAAAATTACAGCTAAAATACAGAACAACCATCATTCAGAATCACCTGAAAGCTGGCTGAATGGAAGTACTACAACTAGAGAAGTAAAGAAGAAAGTGCATTGAGACTGGTAGGTGAAGCAGAGGCACAGAACAGCCTGGTCTAGCAACCACGTGTGCCATTTTTTAATCCAGAGGGAGATTGTCCCTGCAGAGGCCGCCATGAGGAGCAAGGGGTTCCCAGCCCCACACCAGAACTCCACCAGGGTCCCAGAGCTGGAAAGAGAAGTCCCCGTAACTTCGAGCTGAAAAACCAGTGGGGATTGTGGCTGATGGACACAGAGGCTGCCGGACATGACCTTATTCTGACTTGCTTCCTCTGAGCTCCAGCACTAGGAGTCGTTGGGGGACCCAGACACATATGGGGAGGAACAGGATTGTTTGGCATCTGGGCAGGAACTTGGGGGTGGCTTTCTACCAGATGGAAGTACTTGCAGGGGTCATTGTACCTATGCTGAGACCTTCCCTGTCCCAGGGCTGACTGGCAACCATATCTGAGTCCCCATCAGCCTGGAGCACACTGTTTACTCTGCCCTGGTGATTCACTGAGACCCTGCCCCATCCAATTTGCAGCCCCACCCAAGCTGTTTGCAGCAGCTTTTCCATATGAATGGCCTGTCCTGGTTCAGGCTTCAGATTTGCTAAAATCTCTCAAACAAGCTGCAGCTGGTGTCAGCATGCCCCAAACCTATCAGTAAAAAGCCCCAAGACCTAGCACCAGAACTAGCCTGCCTTGCTTCACAGCTAGGCCTCGCCTAGGCACTTCCAAACCTAATACAAATAGGAGGAATCTGTAGATCTCTCTGTAGCTCCTGCCAGGTGGCCCCAGGCAGTGGCTGACTTTGCATCTTTCTGGAGATCCAAGAGCCAGTGCACTTGGTGGACAGCTTCAGACCATACCAGATTACAGCTCTACACATCCAAAAGCAACACACTCAATGGACAGACTCAGTGAGCACCAAAACCCTACTGAAGCAAGTCCTGCTCCACAGGGATCTCCTGCACAGCATCTCTCCCACTGTAGCTGTAGCTGGTCCTCACAGCCAATTGGCCTGGAGGTCAATTCCTCCCAGAGACACCAACAGCAATCAAAGCTCAACTACATCAAGACTGTGCACACAGCCCACACAGGGGCGCACCTAGAGTGCCCACTCAGGTGACTGGTAGGCTGATCCACTGAGACCTATTATAGGACACCTACTACACAAAGCCATTCTACCAACTCCAGAAGACATAGCAGCTCTATCCAATACATAGAAACAAACACAGGGAAGCAGCCAAAATGCAGAAACAAAGAAACATGTCACAAATGAAAGAAATGGAAGACAGAAAACTACTGGATACAGAGTTCAAAACCATGGTTATAAGGTTACTCAAGGATCTTCATGAGACCTTCAAGAGACTTAGTGAGGCTTTCAAGTATCTTAGTGAGAATGCCTAAGACATGGAAAAGGACCAGTCAGAAATTAAGCATACACTAACTGAAATAAAGAATCATTTATAGGGATTCAACAGTACAGTAGAGGATTCTGAGAATCAAATAATTGATTTGGAATATGAGGAAGCAAGGAACACCCAATCAGAAGAGCAAAAAGAAAGAAGAATCTAAAAATATGAAGATAGAGAGAGCAAGATATTGAAAACCTATTTGAAGAAATAATGACAGAAAACTTCTTATCTGGTGAAAGAAATAGACTTACAAGTCCAGGAAGCACAGAGAGTCCCAAACAAGAGGAACCCAAAGAGGCCCACACCAAGACACATCATAATTAAAATGCCAAGGGCTAAAGACAAAGAGAGAATATTAAAAGCAGCAAGAGAAAAGCAGTTAGTTATATACAAGGGAGTGCTCATATGACTATCAGCTGATTTCTCCACAGAAACTATGCAGGCCAGAAGGGAGTGGCAAGAAATATTCAAAGTGATGAATAGCAAGGACCTACAACCAAGATTACTCTACCCATCAAAGCTATCATTTAGAATTGAAGGTCAGATAAAGAGCTTTCCAGACAAGGAAAAGCTAAAGGTGTTCATCACTACCAAACCAGTATTACAGGAAATGTTGAAGAGTTTTCTTTAAGAAGAGGGAGAAGAAAAAGAAAAAGATCACAAATATGAATAATAAAATGGCAATAAATAATATCTATCAACAATTGAGTCTAAAAATAAAAATAAATGAATAAGAAATCTAATGGCCCTAACCGGTTTGGCTCAGTGGATAGAGCGTCAGCCTGCAGACTCAGGGGTCCCAGGTTCGATTCCGGTCAAGGGCATGTACCTTGGTTGCAGGCATATCCCCAGTGGGGAGTGTGCAGGAGGCAGCTGATCGATGTCTCTCTCTCTCTCTCATCGATGTTTCTAACTCTCTGTCCCTCTCCCTTTCTCTCTGTAAAAAATCAATAAAATATATTTTTTAAAAAAGAGAAATCTAATGAACAGAAAAAACTGTTGAATAAAATAGAATCAGAAGCATGGAACAGATTGATGATTCTCAGAGGGAGGGGGGTTATGGGCAGGAAGAGATTAAACAAAGATCTTATATGCATATATGTATTACCTATGGACACAGACAATAAGGTGGTGAAGGCCTGGGGTAGGGTGGGAACCAGATGGAGGGGGCAGTGGGGGAACATCTGTAATACTCTCAACAATAAAGATTAAAAGAAAAAAAAAGTTGGTTTTGCAAAAAAAAAGAATTTCATGTGAGTCCTTTCTCTCAGAGACTGTAACCTTGCACTGTATATTGCTCAGTGCCTAAAGACAGTTACTTCATACGTTTTGTTCAGTATTACCCCCAAACGCATCACTCTTTACTTTACATTTTACTATTATACTAGTGGCCCAGTGCACGAAATTCATGCACGGAATGGGGTTTCCCTCAGCCCAGCCTGCACCCTCTCCAATTGGGGACCCCTTGGGGGATGTCAGATATCCCTCTTGCAATCTGGGACCACTGGCTCCTAACCACTCACCTGCCTGCCTGCCTGATCGCCCCCAACTGCCTCTGCCTGCCTGATCACCCCTAGCTGCCCTCCCCTGCTGGCCTGGTTGCCCCCAACTGCCCTCCCCTGCCGGCCTGATCTCGCCCCCCAGCTACCCTCCCCTGCTGGCCTGATCTCGCTCCCAACTGCCCTCCCCTGCCGGCCTGATCTCGCCCCAAAGTGCCCTCCCCTGCCGGCTTGGTTGCCCCCAACTGCCCTCCCCTGCTGGCCTGATCTTGCCCCCATCTGCCCTCCCCTGCCAGCCTGATCTCGCCCCCACTGCTCTCCCCTGACAACCTGATCTTGCCTCAAACTGCCCTTCCCTGCTGGCCAATTTGGTTCTGATTGGTCAGTTTCTATGCTAGTCAGCGTCAAAAGCTCCGCCTCCTAGGCAGCCATTGGCTCCTCACAGTTCACCCAGATTTGGTTCTGATTGGTTGGTTTCTATGCCAGTCAACGTCAAAAGCTCCGCCTTCTCTGCCCTAACCGGTTTGGCTCAGTGGATAAAGCGTCGGCCTGCGGACTCAAGGGTTCCGGGTTCGATTCCGGTCAAGGGCATGTACCTGGGTTGCGGCACATACCCAGTAGGGAGTGTGCAGGAGGCAGCTGATTGATGTTTCTCTCTCATCGATGTTTCTAACTCTCTATCCCTCTCCCTTCCTCTCTGTAAAAAATAAATAAAATATATTTAAAATAAAAAGCTCCCCCTCCTAGGCAGCCATTGGCTCCTCACAGTTCACCCAGATTTGGTTCTGATTGGTCAGTTTCTATGCCAGTCAGCATCTCCGGGACTATCTCCGGGCCTGATCAGAGAGGCGGGGCTGATCAGCAGCCCCCGCAGAGGCCTGGAGAGAAACAGAGGCGTGGCTGCTGGTGAAGCCCAGAGAGAAAGAGAGAGGCAATGGCTGATCAACAGCTGCCACGGAGGCTGCAGATCAGACCCTGCCTCTCTTTTCCGGCCTGATCCGCAGCCCCCTCGGCAGTCAGTGCTGGGTTGCTGAGCCTGCACCAGCGGCAGTCAGTGCTGGGTCGCCACGGCAACCCAGCATTGACTGCAGGACTGACTTCTGGTGTTCGGTCAAGCCTTTGGTCGGTCGTTATGGACCCTGGGTTTTTATATATTAGGCTGTACTCATATCTGTCTATAAAATATTCTATATAGTGATATTCTATATAATGGCATGCTCTTCCCAACTATGCATTCACAGGAAATCAACAACCACCACAAATCTGAGCTTTCTGAAGAAGCCCTTTCAGTTAAATATTAACCAGCACACTTCTGATTATAATTATTAAAAATTACACAATAAATTCATCTGTGAGCTCAATGAGATTGAATTACTATGCATGTAGAGATGTCTAACAATCTACTAGATACAAAGATATAGCCCATACATATTTAGGCAACGATCTATATATATAAAAGGCTAATATACTATGTGTCCCTCCAACCTGTCGCTATGACGTGCACTGACCACCAGGGGACAGACGCTCAATGCAGGAGCTGCTGTGACGCGCACTGGCCATTTATAGAGAAATGGCACCGTGGACCTGGCACCCACAAAGCAACACTCGGCTTCCCCCAAGTGGGACACAGGCCCTGCCAACACCCTGGAGCAACAGCCCACCAAATCGCAGCCAATACTGCTGAGACCCCATGGTGCAAAATGCAGCCCACAGCCCAGCCCAGCCCACCCCAGAAATAGTTGCTGTGGGCGCCCAGCTTCCTCTCCCTAGCGACTAGAGATCTGGAAGTTTGCCACAAATATCCTGCTATGATATTTGAAGTTAGGGGAAAGGAGTGGAATGATAGAAACATTCCTCTCCCTAGCGATTAGCATCCTTGCAGTTTCTTCAGCCCAGGAACACAACTTGCTTTATTGCCAGGTGCAAACATTTTGTACTTTAACCAAATGTCTGTGAAGCGTTTTCTCGTGCCTCATCTCATTTGATCCTCACAGAAGTCCTGGAGTAGGTAGATAGGAGACTCAGTGGAATTGCATTTTCTTTTCATTAGCCGGAAAACAGAGATTTAGAAAGCTTAGAAATTGACCCGACTGAAAAGAAGTAAGAAATGGTGGACCTTGAAAATGACTTCAGGTTTTCTCACTGCGTAGAATATAGTCAAACACTGCTGCAGTTAAATATTTCACCCTTTGTTCTCCCTGTGTGATCTACAATGATAATCTGCTTCGTGTTGATATTTACTGCTGTGTTGCTGACAAGTACCTGAAAGAGAAGTTGGGGTGCTTCACTGAGCTGGAAACAGTTTAGCTACATCAGAAAGCAGGTTTGGTTAAATAAAACAGGAGATTTGATTTGCTGATATACTTCTACCGTATTATGGCTGTTTATTTCATGTATATATATGGCTAAGTTGACTCATGCATGTACAATACATATAAAGCTCTTGCTGGCACCAATTGCACGCGTGTGTTTTGATCTGTCATTGTCGATCACGAATTTGGTTGACACTTCTATTATAGAGAAAGGGCGAATAGTGATGTTAAAATATTTCTTCTAATTAATTTCCTTTCAATGTGCACGAGTTTGTGCACCAGGCCACTAGTAGTATATAAATAGTATATATAAATAGTATATATAAATAGTTGATATAAAAAACACAGACAAAATTGAGCAAAAGCAGTCTTTAGAGAAGAGATCAGAAACTGAGCATATATGGAAAAAATTTATTTTGTGAACAAAATGTCAGAAGGACTTTGGAGTTTATAAGTACAGCCAACCATTGCTATCAGCTCAGTTTAACTACTTCCACTTACCATTATCCTAATTCTCAGTTTTAACTCCTAGAATGCTTTTAGCAACAAAAGTTATATAAATAGATGCAGTGAGAGAATTACATTAGTCTGCAATTTGAATCCAGCACCAAATATTGATCAGCATGGGTAATGGTTTTTCAGGCCATCTATTTAAACAGAGATAAGAAGTTGATTCAAACCTTGAACTTGCTACCTCAAGTACATATTACCCTTTGAATACTAAAGAAAAATGAGTCATATAGGGATAATAACATATTTAAGACATCAATGACACTGAGTATATTTCAAACTTTACTTTCAAAGAATCATAGGACCAAAGTAGAGTTTAAACACTATTCTGATATCTTCATTTATTATTGCTTTACTCTCCATAAGAAAGTTATTTGCTAAGTTAAGTGTCTAGGAAAATATTTTAAATTAATTTTTCCTTTTAGTTATCCAAACATTTGTTTATCTAAAATTAACATGGAGTTCCCAAAGGAATGGATTTTCCTTTTCCCATCCTCATGATGTTCATAAGTGGGTATTCAAAATTTAGGTAATTCTTGCTGGCTGGGTGGCTCAGTGGTTAAGCACCGAACCATGAACCAAGAGGTCACAGGTTCAATTTCCAGTCAGGGCACATGCCTGGGTTGTGGGCTCAATTCTCAGTAGAGGGTGTGCAGGAGGCAGCCAATCAAAGATTCTCTCTCATCATTGATGTTTCTGTCTCTTCCTCTCCCTTCCTCTCTAAAATCAATAAAAATGGATATATTTTTAAAAGAGCAAAATTAGAGGCATACATATAACTAGAGAAATTACAAATTCACAAAGACTAATACTAGTAAATAAGAAGGCACAAAACCAGGGATTTTATGCCCTATCTGTTTTGGCTCAGTGGATAGAGCATCGACCTGCGGACTGAAAGGTCCCAGGTTCGATTCCGATCAAGGGCATGTACCTTGGTTGCAGGCACATCCCCAGTGGGATGTCTCTTTCTCATCGATGTTTCTAACTCTCTATCCCTCTCCCTTCCTGTCTGTAATAAGTCAATAAAATATATTTTTAGTGTGCAGGCCGACGCTCTATCCACTGAGCCAAACCGGTTAGGGCCTAAAATATATTTTTTTAAAAAATATATGCAAAGGCTATTTTTATATCACTGATACTTTATTTGTACTATCTACACTAATAAAAGAGAAACATGGTAATTGGCGTACGACCGCTACCCTTTTCATTGGCTAATCAGTGAGTATATGCAAATTAACTGTCAGCCAAGATGGCGGCTAATTTGCATGCAGGCAGGTTGGGCCAGCTGGAGCTATCATCCGGCCCGCGTGGCGCCTAAGCCCCAACTGCCAGCCAGGACCCCAGTGTGCGGCCTTGAGTGGCGGGGTGGGGGTGGGGGGCTTGGCGGCTCAAACAGCCACCTAAACCACTCCCCCAGCCGGGACCCCTGTGTGCGACCTGGGCGGAGGGGGGGCTTGGCGGTGCGAACAAGCCGCCTAAACCACGCCCCCAGCTGCCCTGTGTGCGGCCTGGGCGGAGGGGGGGCTTGGCGGTGCGAACAAGCGGCCTAAACCACGCCCCCAGCCGGGACCCCTGTGTGCGACCTGGGCGGAGGGGGGGGGGGGCTTGCGGTGCGAACAAGCCGCCTAAACCACGCCCCCAGCTGCCCTGTGTGCGGCCTGGGCGGAGGGGGGGCTTGGCGGTAAAAACAAGCCGCCTAAAACACGCCCCCAGCTGGGACCCCTGTGTGCGACCTGGGCGGAGAGGGGGCTTTGGCGGTGCGAACAAGCCGCCTAAACTACGCCCTCAGCCGGGACTCCTGTGTGCGAACTGTGCGGAGGGGGGGCTTGGCGGTGCGAACAAGCGGTCTAAACCACACCCCCAGCCGGGACCCCTTGTGTGCTAACTGGGCCGGAGGGGGGGGGGGGGG